>NW_026974720.1:0-300000 GCF_015220805.1 Pogoniulus pusillus | reverse complement strand
TCTGCAGCTTTCCAGCTCCCTCACACACTGGCAAAAGAAACTTTCTCCTAGCTCCTTTCCTTTGAAGCAGAAACATGTTTACATCCTAGCCCCATTGAAGAACCATAGAAATGCCGTTTAGAAAAAGCACTCCTTCTGCTTATAGACCCAGCCAGGAATGGCCTAGCCTGGAATCCCCTGCACCGTTCTGCAGCTTTCCAGCTGCGTCACACACTGGCAAAAGAAACTTTCTTCTAGCTCCTTTCCTTTGAAGCAGAAACACGTTTACATCCTACCCCCATGGAAGAGCCATAGAAATGCCGTTTAGAAAAAGCACTCCTTCTGCTTATAGACCCAGCCAGGAATGGCCTAGCCTGGAATCCCCTGCACCATTCTGCAGCTTTCCAGCTCCCTCACACACTGGCAAAAGAAACTTTCTCCTAGCTCCTTTCCTTTGAAGCAGAAACACGTTTACATCCTAGCCCCATTGAAGAACCACAGAGATGCCGTTTAGAAAAAGCACTCCTTCTTCTTATAGACCCAGCCAGGAATGGCCTAGCCTGTAATTCCCTGCACCATTCTGCAGCTTTCCAGCTCCCACACACACTGGCAAAAGAAACTTTCTCCTAGCTCCTTTCCTTTGAAGCAGAAACACGTTTACATCCTAGCCCCATTGAAGAACCATAGAAATGCCGTTTAGAAAAAGCACTCCTTCTGCTTATAGACCCAGCCAGGAATGGCCTAGCCTGGAATCCCCTGCACCATTCTGCAGCTTTCCAGCTCCCTCACACACTGACAAAAGAAACTTTCTCTTAGCTCCATTCCTTTGAAGCAGAAAGACTTTTACATCCTAGCCCCATTGAAGAACCATAGAAATGCCGTTTAGAAAAAGCACTCCTTCTGCTTATAGACCCAGCCAGGAATGGCCTAGCCTGGAATCCCCTGCACCATTCTGCAGCTTTCCAGCGGCGTCACACACTGGCAAAAGAACCTTTCTCCTAGCTCCTTTCCTTTGAAGCAGAAACAAGTTTACATCCTACCCTCATGGAAGAACCATAGAAATGCTGTTTAGAAAAAGCAATCCTTCTGCTTATAGACCCAGCCAGGAATGGCCTAGCCTGGAATCCCCTGCACCATTCTGCAGCTTTCCAGCTACCTCACACACTGGAAAAAGAAACTTTCTCCTAGCTCCTTTCCTTTGAAGCAGAAACACGTTTACATCCTACCCCCATGGAAGAACCATAGAAATGCTGTTTTGGCAAAGCACTCCTTCTGCTTATAGATCCAGCCAGGAATGGCCTAGCCTGGAATCCCCTGCACCATTCTGCAGCTTTCCAGCTCCCTCACACACTGGCAAAAGAAACTTTCTCCTAGCTCCTTTCATTTGAAGCAGAAACACGTTTACATCCTACCCCCATGGAAGAACCATAGAAATGCCGTTTAGAAAAAGCAATCCTTCTGCCAAAACACCCAGCCAGGAATGGCCTAGCCTGGAATCCCCTGCACCATTCTGCAGCTTTCCAGCTACCTCACACACTGGCAAAAGAAACTTTCTCCTAGCTCCTTTCCTTTGAAGCAGAAACATCTTTACATCATACCACTCTGAAAAATCATAGAAAAGCCGTTTAGAAAAAGTATTCCTTCTGCTTATAGACCCAGCCAGGAATGGCCTAGCCTGGATTCCCCTGTACCATTCTGCAGCTTTCCAGCTCCCTCACACACTGGCAAAAGAAACTTTCTCCAAGCTCCTTTCCTCTGAAGCAGAAACACGTTTACATCCTAGCACCATTGAAGAACCATAGAAATGCCGTTTAGAAAAAGCACTCCTTCTGCTTATAGAGCCAGCCAGGAATGACCTAGCCTGGAATCCCCTGCACCATTCTGCAGCTTTCCGGCTGTGTCACACACTGGCAAAAGAAACTTTCTCCTACCTCCTTTCCTTTGAAGCAGAAACACTTTTCCGTCCTAGCCCCATTGAAGAACCATAGAAATTCCATTTCGAAAAAGCACTCCTTCTGCTTATAGACTGTCCTGGAGTCCTGTACCCCTAAATTCCTCTCCTGCCCGGACTTCGGGGGGAAAGGGGAAAAGCCGCCTGGTTTCCCCCCCGCCTCGCCTGCCCTGCAGCCGTGAAGGGGGCGGGGACTGCCCCGTGAGTTCCCGCGCTGGAGCCAGGCTGGGATTGGCCGTGCGCTTTCGCGCCTAAGGTGTGGTAACTCTGCCCTTTGTCTAGCCAAGGTTATAAATATTGGGGGTCTTCCCGCCTTTGGGGTTCCCGTTTTGGATTTTGCCTGTGCCTGGACGTATGTCTCTGCCTGAGTTCGTTCACTCCCCTGTGCCTGGACTGCAGAGAGACCAAAGGATTCACTTTCCTGTTAGGCACACCTTTGTCTGCCTAACGACCCTTAACGACCCTTAACGACTCCTGCAGCCGCTGGAGGAGGAAGACAGACCGCACGAGCCAGCCTGAGTGAGTTATTTGGCTTAGCTTAATTTAGTAAGAAACCGCTATTAATTAATAGCTGAGTCCTTTTCCAAAATCTGACTTACAAAAAAATAGTCAGATTATTAATGGTATCCGTGTAGATTAATTCTCATGCAACTCAACCTGTTTATCAAACGAAAGTAATCTTTGTATACATAGTTGTGGGGGCGGGTTTTTGGGAAAAATAAAAAATATCTATTTTTGATAAATTCTCGACTCGGCCATGAATTAATCCTGCTCTCTGCAACATTGTGGCGCAGCGAGCAGAGTAGTTCAATCATAGAATTTCTACAAGAAAAGGGATGCCTAATCACAGGTCTTGATTTAATTTGGGCTCAGAAAAATTGTAAAAATCCGGAGAAAATCCTGGAGAAATTAGCTGAGCGCTCAGACCCTTTGATTCCTGAGTCTCCAATGGAGCATTTCTCTGTTGTTCTGGGGTCAGTCGTGACCCAGACTCTGGCCGAATTTGAAAATTATGAAAAAAGAATTCAGGCCTTGGAAAAGGATTTATTAGCAGAAAAAGCTAAGAGCCAAAGTATCTGGGAAAGCATACTGGCGCAGACAAAGAGCCTGACCGCGGCACTGACTGCCCAGATGAAAGAAAGGCTTGTAACGCCTGCAGACACCACCTCTTCGGTCTCCGTGTCTGAATTTGAATGGAGTGATTCGCGGGAATCGGGGAGAAAGGCAGAGAATGCCCCGAGGGTCTGTTCGGGGGAGAGGAGTTCCCCGCAACCAGGCACAAAAGACTCTGCTAGAGACTCAGAGAATTCCTCTGCACATGCCTCTGCGCGGCAGAAAGCCCCAAAGCCACGCAGAAAGCGCCGGTCCCGACCGGACTTCCCCGTGGCTAGCGGAGAAGAGAGCTCCGGTGAGGAGGGCGCCATGGTGCAGAGGCACGTGCTGCCTGTGATAAGGACTCAGTCCGTGAAGGACAGAAAAGGCGCTGCAGGGACCTCCGTGATCAAAAAGCAGTTCACAGACGCACAGCTCAGTGACTTACAAGTCAAATATGCGAGAGATCCTGGGGACTCAGTCGCTGACTATGTGTATTGAGTGTCCCGAGCCGGTGGGGACCGGGTCCTTCTAGACTCGCAGGAAGCTGCTGGAGACTGGGGGGACGATGTGTTCCTGACACGTGAACCCGAGGGGGCACACAGCCTCACCGCCCGGATAGCATACTGGGCAAGCAGTGTCCGCCCAGCCTACCGGGGGGAGCCGACAGAACTAAGAGTCACCAGCTCCTCTGAGCTCATCACTGCTCTCCGCAGACTTGCCTGTGTCCAGGCTATCTATGATAAGGGACATTATGATTGCCCGTTTTATGCCCCTGTGGACCCGGAGAGACTGCACCCTATTATGAAGGGTTTGCCAGCAACTCTGCAAATCCAAGTAATGAAGAATGTTGAGAAAATTGAACGTGTGCTTGGAAAAAATGCAGAGAACGATGATGCTAAAGAGCATGTAATGACTTGGGCTGAACTGTTAACTGACTTGAATGCCTGTCGTGGAACGCAGTTTCGCGGCAGAATTTATAGGGGAAATACGCGAGGCGTTGACTATTTTATCAGTGATTTATTGCAAAGAATGCGAATTCCCTCTTCCCGAAACTACACCACCACTGTGAATTCTTTTGATTGAGGTCAAAGTAACATTTCCGAAAATGGCAAATTAAAGAGTCTACGATGTTTAAAGAGAGTTCTTTGAGTCTCTGGTTCGAGTTAATAGTTCGTCAGCTACTCACAGTCCGTAGCTTGGTAGGGAGTCCCTTTCTCCCGATGAGGGTCCAGGCATGCAGGCTTTAGCCTCTGCGACTCGGGGTCCGCCCGAGGCGAGGCTGTATCGGCGAGCAGTTTGTTGTTGTTAAGTCCGGGGAAGAACAGGAGCGAGGGTGAGATCCAGGGCAAAAGAGCAAAAGGCAAAAAGGCAAAAGCCTCGATCCTGGCCTGTCCACCATTTTTATAATGTTCCAAAACAGGACTAGCCCACAATTCGGACCACTTTTACGTTGTTCACATGCATTGGTAAAAGACAGTAAGCAATTTATATAATTGGATAATATTACTCAAACAATATAAAGACCACTCCTCAGGCCAGCCCACCTGCAGGTGCTGGGCAGGCCTAAGATAGTCGTTTCTACTTAACCAAAACAATACCCTGTTGTCTGGAAAGCAAGGCCAAGTGAAAAGGAAACATGGCCAGTGTTTACCTTTCACTTACCCTAGGGAGAAATCTTCCCATGGGACTGAAAGATTGTTTTGGTTTTTCGATGCTTCTGCTTGAATGTGAGGCACTAGAAACTACACAATATAGCAAAAGCTTAGAGAGCCTTTGCTACTCTCCATGACAATGCCCACGGGCTGCAGTTTGGGTTTGGGTCTCCTGAAGGAAAAGGGGCTGGGGAGAGACAGTCTCGTGCTTCTCCCCCAGAAAATCCCAGGACTCTGCGCAGGCAAGTCCGGCCAGTGCAGGACTGCCCCCCCAGGGGGACGGGTCTTGCAGGCTTCTCCCCGAGGGGAAGGGGCAGAGACCAACAGAGTGACTGGAGACCCAGAGAAAAAAACAGTTGGTATAGACAGGCCCTGACTTTAGGGGTACCAAAAACTGTTTTAAGGCAGCTGGCAGATTGGCAGCTGAAGGATCTAGTGCGGTGCCTTCAGAAATCGGCTGCAAAATCCAGAGGCAGCCGCGAGAAGCCCAGGGCCAGCGGCAGCGGCACGCCCAGCGGTGGCTCCCAGAGCGGCTCGCCCAGAAGCGGCAGCCCCCCCGCTGGGAACTGCAGCTCGTCCCCAGACAGAAAGGTTAACCCTTTCTCGTCTCCCACACGGGAGGCAAAACACTGAATTAGTGTAATAGTGGCTCGGCAGCTTTTAATGGTCAGCAGTCACGGGGAGAGCTACAGAAGCCCCCAGAATAAAGACCTGCTGCCTAGGTGAGCCACGTGGTCACTGACCACCTGCCCCAGTACAAAAGGCCACCCTATAGGGGTAGTGCCAATGACACGGGGTAAACCCAGAGGCTTATATGCCTGGGAAGCCCTAGATGCAAATGGAAAAGGCCACCGGATCAGTACACGGTGGATCGTCCCGAACTATTAATTGCTAAGCCTGGCCTTTATAGGCCGAGGCAGGTTTTGTCTACTTACAGGTTAAGGTCGAGGCAGAGGACCAGTTCCTGACCACCTGACCAGCACCTGGGAAAGGGAGAACCAGCTACACGAGAGATGGAGTCATATCACCGGGGTGGCCAGTGGATGATGGCATCAGGACCCATGGACTGTGACCTCCAGCCATGGACTCAGAGCATCCAAGGCTCTGCCATGAACTTGGTTGCTCTACCAGGAACAGAGCAATCTTCAAATTGACTGTGTAGCTTTGTTAATACTGTTTGGGCTATTGTTAAGCCTTGTTAAGTATTGTTAAATATTGATGGGGCGATTAATGTGTTACATATTGTTAATGTTGGAAAAGGCTAAGCCGTATATATATATTAATAGGTTCCTAAATTGAAGGGGGATCACCTGTCACTCAAGTTCTAGACAAAGATGCTCATTACCACCGGGGTGGGATGCCCTGGAGTCCTGTACCCCTAAATTCCTCTCCTGCCCGGACTTCGGGGGGAAAGCGGAAAAGCCGCCTGGTTTCCCCCCCCCCTCGCCTGCCCTGCAGCCGTGAAGGGGGCGGGGACTGCCCCGTGAGTTCCCGCGCTGGAGCCAGGCTGGGATTGGCCGTGCGCTTTCGCGCCTAAGGTGTGGTAACTCTGCCCTTTGTCTAGCCAAGGTTATAAATATTGGGGGTCTTCCCGCCTTTGGGGTTCCCGTTTTGGATTTTGCCTGTGCCTGGACGTATGTCTCTGCCTGAGTTCGTTCACTCCACTGTGCCTGGACTGCAGAGAGACCAAAGGATTCACTTTCCTGTTAGGTACACCTTTGTCTGCCTAACGACCCTTAACGACCCTTAACGACTCCTGCAGCCGCTGGAGGAGGAAGACAGACCGCACGAGCCAGCCTGAGTGAGTTATTTGGCTTAGCTTAATTTAGTAAGAAACCGCTATTAATTAATAGCTGAGTCCTTTTCCAAAATCTGACTTCCAAAAAAATAGTCAGATTATTAATGGTATCCGTGTAGATTAATTCTCATGCAACTCAACCTGTTTATCAAACGAAAGTAATCTTTGTATATATAGTTGTGGGGGCGGGTTTTTGGAAAAATAAAAAATATCTATTTTTGATAAATTTTCGACTCGGCCACGAATTAATCCTGCTCTCTGCAACATAGACCCAGACAGGAATGGCCTAGCCTGGAATCCCCTGCACCATTCTGCAGCTTTCCAGCGGCGTCACACACTGGCAAAAGAAACTTTCTCCTAGCTCCTTTCCTTTGAAGCAGAAACAAGTTTACACCCTACCCCCATGGAAGAACCATAGAAATGCCGTTTAGAAAAAGCACTCCTTCTGCTTATAGACCCAGCCAGGAATGGCCTAGCCTGGAATCCCCTGCACCATTCTGCAGCTTTCCAGCTCCCTCACACACTGGAAAAAGAAACTTTCTCCTAGCTCCTTTCCTTTGAAGCAGAAACACCTTTACATCCTAGCCCCATTGAAGAACCACAGAGATGCCGTTTAGAAAAAGCACTCCTTCTGCTTATAGACCCAGCCAGGAATGGCCTAGCCTGTAATTCCCTGCACCATTCTGCAGCTTTCCAGCTCCCTCACACACTGGAAAAAGAAACTTTCTCCTAGCTCCTTTCCTTTGAAGCAGAAACACGTTAACATCCTAGCCCCATTGAAGAACCATAGAAATGCCGTTTAGAAAAAGCACTCCTTCTGCTTATAGACTGTCCTGGAGTCCTGTACCCCTAAATTCCTCTCCTGCCCGGACTTCGGGGGGAAAGCGGAAAAGCCGCCTGGTTTCCCCCCCCCCTCGCCTGCCCTGCAGCCGTGAAGTGGGCGGGGACTGCCCCGTGAGTTCCCGCGCTGGAGCCAGGCTGGGATTGGCCGTGCGCTTTCGCGCCTAAGGTGTGGTAACTCTGCCCTTTGTCTAGCCAAGGTTATAAATATTGGGGGTCTTCCCGCCTTTGGGGTTCCCGTTTTGGATTTTGCCTGTGCCTGGACGTATGTCTCTGCCTGAGTTCGTTCACTCCCCTGTGCCTGGACTGCAGAGAGACCAAAGGATTCACTTTCCTGTTAGGCACACCTTTGTCTGCCTAACGACCCTTAACGACCCTTAACGACTCCTGCAGCCGCTGGAGGAGGAAGACAGACCGCACGAGCCAGCCTGAGTGAGTTATTTGGCTTAGCTTAATTTAGTAAGAAACCGCTATTAATTAATAGCTGAGTCCTTTTCCAAAATCTGACTTCCAAAAAAATAGTCAGATTATTAATGGTATCCGTGTAGATTAATTCTCATGCAACTCAACCTGTTTATCAAACGAAAGTAATCTTTGTATACATAGTTGTGGGGGCGGGTTTTTGGGAAAAATAAAAAATATCTATTTTTGATAAATTCTCGACTCGGCCACGAATTAATCCTGCTCTCTGCAACATTGTGGCACAGCGAGCAGGGTAGTTCAATCATAGAATTTCTACAAGAAAAGGGATGCCTAATCACAGGTCTTGATTTAATTTGGGCTCAGAAAAATTGTAAAAATCCGGAGAAAATCCTGGAGAAATTAGCTGAGCGCTCAGACCCTTTGATTCCTGAGTCTCCAACGGAGCATTTCTCTGTTGTTCTGGGGTCAGTCGTGACCCAGACTCTGGCCGAATTTGAAAATTATGAAAAAAGAATTCAGGCCTTGGAAAAGGATTTATTAGCAGAAAAAGCTAAGAGCCAAAGTATCTGGGAAAGCATACTGGCGCAGACAAAGAGCCTGACCGCGGCACTGACTGCCCAGATGAAAGAAAGGCTTGTAACGCCTGCAGACACCACCTCTTCGGTCTCCGTGTCTGAATTTGAATGGAGTGATTCGCGGGAATCGGGGAGAAAGGCAGAGAATGCCCCGAGGGTCTGTTCGGGGGAGAGGAGTTCCCCGCAACCAGGCACAAAAGACTCTGCTAGAGACTCAGAGAATTCCTCTGCACATGCCTCTGCGCGGCAGATAGCCCCAAAGCCACGCAGAAAGCGCCGGTCCCGACCGGACTTCCCCGTGGCTAGCGGAGAAGAGAGCTCCGGTGAGGAGGGCGCCATGGTGCAGAGGCACGTGCTGCCTGTGATAAGGACTCAGTCCGTGAAGGACAGAAAAGGCGCTGCAGGGACCTCCGTGATCAAAAAGCAGTTCACAGACGCACAGCTCAGTGACTTACAAGTCAAATATGCGAGAGATCCTGGGGACTCAGTCGCTGACTATGTGTATTGAGTGTCCCGAGCCGGTGGGGACCGGGTCCTTCTAGACTCGCAGGAAGCTGCTGGAGACTGGGGGGACGATGTGTTCCTGACACGTGAACCCGAGGGGGCACACAGCCTCACCGCCCGGATAGCATACTGGGCAAGCAGTGTCCGCCCAGCCTACCGGGGGGAGCCGACAGAACTAAGAGTCACCAGCTCCTCTGAGCTCATCACTGCTCTCCGCAGACTTGCCTGTGTCCAGGCTATCTATGATAAGGGACATTATGATTGCCCGTTTTATGCCCCTGTGGACCCGGAGAGACTGCACCCTATTATGAAGGGTTTGCCAGCAACTCTGCAAATCCAAGTAATGAAGAATGTTGAGAAAATTGAACGTGTGCTTGGAAAAAATGCAGAGAACGATGATGCTAAAGAGCATGTAATGACTTGGGCTGAACTGTTAACTGACTTGAATGCCCACGGGCTGCAGTTTGGGTTTGGGTCTCCTGAAGGAAAAGGGGCTGGGGAGAGACAGTCTCGTGCTTCTCCCCCAGAAAATCCCAGGACTCTGCGCAGGCAAGTCCGGCCAGTGCAGGACTGCCCCCCCAGGGGGACGGGTCTTGCAGGCTTCTCCCCGAGGGGAAGGGGCAGAGACCAACAGAGTGACTGGAGACCCAGAGAAAAAAACAGTTGGTATAGACAAGCCCTGACTTTAGGGGTACCAAAAACTGTTTTAAGGCAGCTGGCAGATTGGCAGCTGAAGGATCTAGTGCGGTGCCTTCAGAAATCGGCTGCAAAATCCAGAGGCAGCCGCGAGAAGCCCAGGGCCAGCGGCAGCGGCACGCCCAGCGGTGGCTCCCAGAGCGGCTCGCCCAGAAGCGGCAGCCCCCCCGCTGGGAACTGCAGCTCGTCCCCAGACAGAAAGGTTAACCCTTTCTCGTCTCCCACACGGGAGGCAAAACACTGAATTAGTGTAATAGTGGCTCGGCAGCTTTTAATGGTCAGCAGTCACGGGGAGAGCTACAGAAGCCCCCAGAATAAAGACCTGCTGCCTAGGTGAGCCACGTGGTCACTGACCACCTGCCCCAGTACAAAAGGCCACCCTATAGGGGTAGTGCCAATGACACGGGGTAAACCCAGAGGCTTATATGCCTGGGAAGCCCTAGATGCAAATGGAAAAGGCCACCGGATCAGTACACGGTGGATCGTCCCGAACTATTAATTGCTAAGCCTGGCCTTTATAGGCCGAGGCAGGTTTTGTCTACTTACAGGTTAAGGTCAAGGCAGAGGACCAGTTCCTGACCACCTGACCAGCACCTGGGAAAGGGAGAACCAGCTACACGAGAGATGGAGTCATATCACCGGGGTGGCCAGTGGATGATGGCATCAGGACCCACGGACTGTGACCTCCAGCCATGGACTCAGAGCATCCAAGGCTCTGCCATGAACTTGGTTGCTCTACCAGGAACAGAGCAATCTTCAAATTGACTGTGTAGCTTTGTTAATACTGTTTGGGCTATTGTTAAGCCTTGTTAAGTATTGTTAAATATTGATGGGGCGATTAATGTGTTACATATTGTTAATGTTGGAAAAGGCTAAGCCATATATATATATTAATAGGTTCCTAAATTGAAGGGGGATCACCTGTCACTCAAGTTCTAGACAAAGATGCTCATTACCACCGGGGTGGGATGCCCTGGAGTCCTGTACCCCTAAATTCCTCTCCTGCCCGGACTTCGGGGGGAAAGGGGAAAAGCCGCCTGGTTTCCCCCCCCCCTCGCCTGCCCTGCAGCCGTGAAGGGGGCGGGGACTGCCCCGTGAGTTCCCGCGCTGGAGCCAGGCTGGGATTGGCCGTGCGCTTTCGCGCCTAAGGTGTGGTAACTCTGCCCTTTGTCTAGCCAAGGTTATAAATATTGGGGGTCTTCCCGCCTTTGGGGTTCTCGTTTTGGATTTTGCCTGTGCCTGGACGTATGTCTCTGCCTGAGTTCGTTCACTCCCCTGTGCCTGGACTGCAGAGAGACCAAAGGATTCACTTTCCTGTTAGGCACACCTTTGTCAGCCTAACGACCCTTAACGACCCTTAACGACTCCTGCAGCCGCTGGAGGAGGAAGACAGACCGCACGAGCCAGCCTGAGTGAGATATTTGGCTTAGCTTAATTTAGTAAGAAACCGCTATTAATTAATAGCTGAGTCCTTTTCCAAAATCTGACTTCCAAAAAAATAGTCATATTATTAATGGTATCCGTGTAGATTAATTCTCATGCAACTCAACCTGTTTATCAAACGAAAGTAATCTTTGTATATATAGTTGTGGGGGCGGGTTTTTGGAAAAATAAAAAATATCTATTTTTGATAAATTTTCGACTCGGCCACGAATTAATCCTGCTCTCTGCAACATAGACCCAGCCAGGAATGGCCTAGCCTGGAATCCCCTGCACCATTCTGCAGCTTTCCAGCGGCGTCACACACTGGCAAAAGAAACTTTCTCCTAGCTCCTTTCCTTTGAAGCAGAAACAAGTTTACACCCTACCCCCATGGAAGAACCATAGAAATGCCGTTTAGAAAAAGCACTCCTTCTGCTTATAGACCCAGCCAGGAATGGCCTAGCCTGGAATCCCCTGCACCATTCTGCAGCTTTCCAGCTCCCTCACACACTGGAAAAAGAAACTTTCTCCAAGCTGCTTTCCTTTGAAGCAGAAACACATTTACATCATAGGCCCATTGAAGAACCACAGAGATGCCGTTTAGAAAAAGCACTCCTTCTGCTTATAGACCCAGCCAGGAATGGCCTAGCCTGGAATCCCCTGCACCATTCTGCAGCTTTCCAGCTCCCTCACACACTGGCAAAAGCAACTTTCCCCTAGACTCCTTTGAAGCAGAAACACGTTTACATCCTAGCCCCATTGAAGAACCATAGAAATGCCGTTTAGAAAAAGCACTCCTTCTGCTTATAGACCCAGCCAGGAATGGCCTAGCCTGGAATCCCCTGCACCATTCGGCAGCTTTCCAGCTCCCTCACACACTGGCAAAAGAAACTTTCCCCTAGACTCCTTTGAAGCATAAACACGTTTACATCCTAGCCCCGTGGAAGAACCATAGAAATGCCGTTTAGAAAAAGCACTCCTTCTGCTTATAGACCCAGCCACGAATGGCCTAGACTGGAATTCCCTGCACCATTCTGCAGCTTTCCAGCTCCCTCACACACTGGCAATAGAAACTTTCTCCTAGCTCCTTTCCTTTGAAGCAGAAACACGTTTACATCCTAGCCCCATGGAAGAACCATAGAAATGCCATTTAGAAAAAGCACTCCTTCTGCTTATAGACCCAGCCAGGAGTGGCCTAGCCTGGAATCCCCTGCACCATTCTGCAGCTTTCCAGCTGCGTCACACGCTGGCAAAAGAAACTTTCTCCTAGCTCCTTTCCTTTGAAGCAGAAGCACATTTACATCCTAGCCCCATTGAAGAACCATAGAAATGCTGTGTAGAAAAAGTACTCCTTCTGCTTATAGACCCAGTCACGAATGACCTAGCCTGGAGTTCCTTACACCATTGTGCAGCTTTCCAGCTGCGTCACACACTGGCAAAAGAAACTTTCTCCTAGCTGCTTTCCTTTGAAGCAGAAACACGTTTACATCCTAGCCCCATTGAAGAACCATAGAAATTCGGTTTACAAAAAGCACTCATTCTGCTTATATACCCAGCCAGGAATGGCCTAGCCTGGAATCCTCTGCACCATTCTGCAGCTTTCCAGCTCCCTCACACACTGGCAAAAGAAACTTTCTCCTAGCTGCTTTCCTTTGAAGCAGAAACCCGTTTACATCCTAGCCCCATTGAAGAACCGTAGAAATGCCTTTTAGAAAAAACACTCCTTCTGCGTGTATACCCAGCCAGGAATGGCGTAGCCTGGAATCCCCTGCGCCATTCTGCAGCTTTCCAGCTCCCTCACACACTGGCAAAAGAAACTTTCTCCTAGCTGCTTTCCCTTGAAGCAGAAACACGTTTACATCCTAGCCCCATTGAAGAACCATAGAAATTCGGTTTACAAAAAGCACTCATTCTGCTTATAGACCCAGCCAGGAATGGCCTAGCCTGGAATCCCCTGCACCATTCTGCAGCTTTCCAGCTCCCTCACACACTGGCAAAAGAAACTTTCTCCTAGCTGCTTTCCTTTGAAGCAGAAACACGTTTACATCCTAGCCCCATTGAAGAACCATAGAAATGCCCTTTAGAAAAAGCACTCATTCTGCTTATAGACCCAATCAGGAATGACCTAGCCTGGAATCCCCTACACCATTCTGCAGCTTTCCAGTTGCGTCACACACTGGCAAAAGAAACTTTCTCCTAGCTGCTTTCCGTTGAAGCAGAAAAACGTTTACATCCTAGCCCCATTGAAGACCCATAGAAAGGCCGTTTAGGAAAAGCACTCCTTCTGCTTATAGACCCAGTCAGGAATGACCTAGCCTGGAATCCCCTGCACCATTCTGCAGCTTTCCAGCTCCCTCACACACTGGCAAAAGAAACTTTCTCCTAGCTGCTTTCCTTTGAAGCAGAAACACGTTTACATCCTAGCCCCATTGAAGAAACATAGAAATGCCCTTTAGAAAAAGCACTCCTTCTGCTTATAGATGCAGTCAGGAATGACCTAGCCTGGAATCCCCTACACCATTCTGCAGCTTTCCAGATCCCTCACACACTGGCAAAAGAAACTTTCTCCTAGCTGCTTTCCTTTGAAGCAGAAACACGTTTACATCCTAGCCCCATTGAAGAACCATAGAAATGCCCTTTAGAAAAAGCACTCCTTCTGCTTATAGACCCAGCCAGGAATGGCCTAGCCTGGAATCCCCTGCACCATTCTGCAGCTTTCCAGCTGCGTAACACACTGGCAAAAGAAACTTTCTCCTAGCTGCTTTCCTTTGAAGCAGAAACACGTTTACATCCTAGCCCCGTTGAAGAACCATAGAAATTCGCTATACAAAAGGTACTCATTCTGCTTATAGACCCAATCAGGAATGACCTAGCCTGGAATCCCCTACACCATTCTGCAGCTTTCCAGCTCCCTCACACACTGGCAAAAGAAACTTTCTCCTAGCTGCTTTCCTTTGAAGCAGAAACACATTTACATCCTATCCCTATTGAAGAACCATAGAAATTCGCTTTACAAAAAGCAATCCTTCTGCTTATAGACCAAGTCAGGAATGACCTAGCCTGGAATCCCCTGCACCATTCTGCAGCTTTCCAGCTGTGTCACACACTGGCAAAAGAAACTCTCTCCTAGCTGCTTTCCTTTCAAGCAGAAATATGTTTACATCCTAGCCCCATTGAAGAACCATAGAAATTCGGTTTACAAAAAGCACTCCTTCTGATTAGAGACCCAGCCAGGAATGCCCTAGCCTGGAATCCCCTACACCATTCTGCAGCTTTCCAGCTGCATCACACACTGGCAAAAGAAACTTTCTCCTAGCTGCTTTCCTTTGAAGCAGAAACACGTTTACATCCTTGCCCCATTGAAGAACCATAGAAATGCCGTTTAGGAAAAGCACTCCTTCTGCTTATACACCCAGCCAGGAATGGCCCAGCCTGGAATCCCCTGCACCATTCTGCAGCTTTCCAGCTGCGTAACACACTGGCAAAAGAAACTTTCTCCTACCTGCTTTCCTTTGAAGCAGAAACACATTTACATCCTATCCCTATTGAAGAACCATAGAAATTCGATTTACAAAAAGCAATCCTTCTGCTTATAGACCAAGTCAGGAATGACCTAGCCTGGAATCCCCTGCACCATTCTGCAGCTTTCCAGCTGTGTCACACACTGGCAAAAGAAACTCTCTCCTAGCTGCTTTCCTTTCAAGAAGAAATATGTTTACATCCTAGCCCCATTGAAGAACCATAGAAATTCGGTTTACAAAAAGCACTCCTTCTGCTTAGAGACCCAGCCAGGAATGACCTAGCCTGGAATCCCCTACACCATTCTGCAGCTTTCCAGCTGCATCACACACTGGCAAAAGAAACTTTCTCCTAGCTGCTTTCCTTTGAAGCAGAAACACGTTTACATCCTAGCCCCATTGAAGAACCATAGAAATTCGGTTTACAAAAAGCACTCATTCTGCTTATAGACCCAGCCAGGAATGGCCTAGCCTGGAATCCCCTGCACCATTCTGCAGCTTTCCAGCTGCGTAACACAGTGGCAAAAGAAACTTTCTCCTACCTGCTTTCCTTTGAAGCAGAAACGCGTTTGCATCCTAGCCCCATTGAAGAACCATAGAAATTCGCTTTACAAAAAGCACTCCTTCTGCTTATAGACCCAGTGAGGAATGACCTAGCCTGGAATCCCCTACACCATTCTGCAGCTTTCCAGCTGCATAACACACTGGCAAAAGAAACTTTCTCCTAGCTCCTTTCCTTTGAAGCAGAAACGCGTTTACATCCTAGCCCCATTGAAGAACCATAGAAATGCCCTTTAGAAAAAGCACTCCTTCTGCGTGCAGACCCAGCCAGGAATGGCCTAGCCTGGAATCCCCTACACCATTCTGCAGCTTTCCAGCTGCATCACACACTGGCAAAAGAAACTTTCTCCTAGCTGCTTTCCTTTGAAGCAGAAACACGTTTACATACTAGCCCCATTGAAGAACCATAGAAATTCGCTTTACAAAAAGCACTCATTCTGCTTATTGACCCAGCCAGGAATGACCTAGCCTGGAATCCCCTACACCATTCTGCAGCTTTCCAGCTGCATAACACACTGGCAAAAGAAACTTTCTCCTAGCTGCTTTCCTTTGAAGCAGAAACGCGTGTACATCCTAGCCCCATTGAAGAACCATAGAAATGCCCTTTAGAAAAAGCACTCCTTCTGCGTGCAGACCCAGCCAGGAATGGCCTAGCCTGGAATCCCCTACACCATTCTGCAGCTTTCCAGCTGCATCACACACTGGCAAAAGAAACTTTCTCCTAGCTGCTTTCCTTTGAAGCAGAAACACGTTTACATACTAGCCCCATTGAAGAACCATAGAAATTCGCTTTACAAAAAGCACTCATTCTGCTAATAGACCCAGCCAGGAATGGCCTAGCCTGGAATCCCCTGCACCATTCTGCAGCTTTCCATCTGCATCACACACTGGTAAAAGAAACTTTCTCCTAGCTGCTTTCCTTTGAAGCAGAAACACGTTCACATCCTAGCCCCATTGAAGAACCATAGAAATTCGGTTTACAAAAAGCACTCATTCTGCTTATATACCCAGCCAGGAATGGCCTAGCCTGGAATCCTCTGCACCATTCTGCAGCTTTCCAGCTCCCTCACACACTGGCAAAAGAAACTTTCTCCTAGCTGCTTTCCTTTGAAGCAGAAACACGTTTACATCCTAGCCCCATTGAAGAACCGTAGAAATGCCGATTAGAAAAAACACTCCTTCTGCGTGTAGACCCAGCCAGGAATGGCCTAGCCTGGAATCCCCTGCACCATTCTGCAGCTTTCCAGCTGCGTCACACACTGGCAAAAGAAACTTTCTCCTAGCTGCTTTCCTTTGAAGCAGAAACACGTTTACATCCTAGCCCCATTGAAGAACCATAGAAATGCCGTTTAGAAAAAGCACTCCTTCTGCTTATAGACCCAGCCAGGAATGACCTAGCCTGGAATCCCCTGCACCATTCTGCAGCTTTCCAGCTGCGTCACACACTGGCAAAAGAAACTTTCTCCTAGCTGCTTTCCTTTGAAGCAGAAACACGTTTACATCCTAGCCCCTATTGAAGAACCATAGAAATGCCGTTTAGAAAAAGCACTCCTTCTGCTTATAGACCCAGCCAGGAATGGCCTAGCCTGGAATCCCCTGCACCATTCTGCAGCTTTCCAGCTCCCTCACACACTGGCAAAAGAAACTTTCTCCTAGCTGCTTTCCTTTGAAGCAGAAACACGTTTACATCCTAGCCCCATTGAAGAACCATAGAAATGCATTTAGAAAAAGCACTCCTTCTGCTTATAGACCCAGTCAGGAATGGCCTAGCCTGGAATCCCCTGCACCATTCTGCAGCTTTCCAGCTGCATCACACACTGGCAAAAGAAACTTTCTCCTAGCTGCTTTCCTTTGAAGCAGAAACACGTTTACATCCTAGCCCCATTGAAGAACCATAGAAATTCGCTTTACAAAAAGCACTCCTTCTGCTTATAGACCCAGCCAGGAATGACCTAGCCTGGAATCCCCTACACCATTCTGCAGCTTTCCAGCTGCATAACACACTGGCAAAAGAAACTTTCTCCTAGCTGCTTTCCTTTGAAGCAGAAACACGTTTACATCCTAGCCCCATTGAAGAACCATAGAAATGCCCTTTAGAAAAAGCACTCCTTCTGCTTATAGACCCAGCCAGGAATGGCCTAGCCTGGAATCCCCTGCACCATTCTGCAGCTTTCCAGCTGCGTCACACACTGGCAAAAGAAACTCTCTCCTAGCTGCTTTCCTTTGAAGCAGAAACACGTTTACATCCTAGCCCCATTGAAGAACCATAGAAATTCGGTTTACAAAAAGCACTCATTCTGCTAATAGACCCAGCCAGGAATGGCCTAGCCTGGAATCCCCTGCACCATTCTGCAGCTTCCCAGGCCTCACACACACTGGCAAAAGAAACTTTCTCCTAGCTGCTTTCCTTTGAAGCAGAAACACGTTTACATCCCAGCCCCATTGAAGAACCAGAGAAATGCCCTTTAGAAAAAGCACTCCTTCTGCTTATAGACCCAGTGAGGAATGACCTAGCCTGGAATCCCCTGCACCATTCTGCAGCTTTCCAGCTGCGTAACACACTGGCAAAAGAAACTTTCTCCTAGCTGCTTTCCTTTGAAGCAGAAACACGTTTACATCCTATCCCTATTGAAGAACCATAGAAATGCCGTTTAGAAAAAGCACTCCTTCTGCTTAGAGACCCAGCCAGGAATGGCCTAGCCTGGAATCCCCTGCACCATTCTGCAGCTTTCCAGCTGCATCACACACTGGCAAAAGAAACTTTCTCCTAGCTGCTTTCCTTTGAAGCAGAAACACGTTTACATCCTATCCCTATTGAAGAACCATAGAAATTCGCTTTACAAAAAGCAATCCTTCTGCTTATAGACCCAGTCAGGAATGACCTAGCCTGGAATCCCCTACACCATTCTGCAGCTTTCCAGCTGCGTCACACACTGGCAAAAGAAACTTTCTCCTAGCTGCTTTCCTTTGAAGCAGAAACACGTTTACATCCTAGCCCCATTGAAGAACCATAGAAATTCGGTTTACAAAAAGCACTCATTCTGCTTAAATACCCAGCCAGGAATGGCCTAGCCTGGAATCCCCTGCACCATTCTGCAGCTTTCCAGCTCCCTCACACACTGGCAAAAGAAACTTTCTCCTAGCTGCTTTCCTTTGAAGCAGAAACACGTTTACATCCCAGCCCCATTGAAGAACCAGAGAAATGCCCTTTAGAAAAAGCACTCCTTCTGCTTATAGACCCAGCCAGGAATGGCCTAGCCTGTAATCCCCTGCACCATTCTGCAGCTTTCCAGCTGCGTAACACACTGGCAAAAGAAACTTTCTCCTACCTGCTTTCCTTTGAAGCAGAAACACATTTACATCCTATCCCTATTGAAGAACCATAGAAATGCCGTTTAGAAAAAGCACTCCTTCTGCTTAGAGACCCAGCCAGGATCGGCCTAGCCTGGAATCCCCTGCACCATTCTGCAGCATTCCAGCTGCATAACACACTGGCAAAAGAAACTTTCTCCTCGCTGCTTTCCTTTGAAGCAGAAACACGTTTACATCCTATCCCTATTGAACAACCATAGAAATTCGCTTTACAAAAAGCAATCCTTCTGCTTATAGACCCAGTGAGGAATGACCAAGCCTGGAATCCCCTACACCATTCTGCAGCTTTCCAGCTGCGTCACACACTGGCAAAAGAAACTTTCTCCTAGCTGATTTCCTTTGAAGCAGAAACACGTTTACATCCTATCCCTATTGAAGAACCATAGAAAAGCCGTTTAGAAAAAGCACTCCTTCTGCTTAGAGACCCAGCCAGGAATGCCCTAGCCTGGAATCCCCTACACCATTCTGCAGCTTTCCAGCTGCGTCACACACTGGCAAAAGAAACTTTCTCCTAGCTGCTTTCCTTTGAAGCAGAAACACGTTTACATCCTAGCCCCATTGAAGAACCATAGAAATTCGGTTTACAAAAAGCACTCATTCTGCTTAAATACCCAGCCAGGAATGGCCTAGCCTGGAATCCCCTGCACCATTCTGCAGCTTTCCAGCTCCCTCACACACTGGCAAAAGAAACTTTCTCCTAGCTGCTTTCCTTTGAAGCAGAAACACGTTTACATCCTAGCCCCATTGAAGAACCATAGAAATGCTGTTTAGAAAAAGCACTCCTTCTGCTTATAGACCCAGTCAGGAATGGCCTAGCCTGGAATCCCCTGCACCATTCTGCAGCTTTCCAGCTGCATCACACACAGGCAAAAGAAACTTTCTCCTAGCTGCTTTCCTTTGAAGCAGAAACACGTTTACATACTAGCCCCATTGAAGAACCATAGAAATTCGCTTTACAAAAAGCACTCCTTCTGCTTATAGACCCAGCCAGGAATGACCTAGCCTGGAATCCCCTACACCATTCTGCAGCTTTCCAGCTGCATAACACACTGGCAAAAGAAACTTTCTCCTAGCTGCTTTCCTTTGAAGCAGAAACACGTTTACATCCTAGCCCCATTGAAGAACCATAGAAATGCCCTTTAGAAAAAGCACTCCTTCTGCTTATAGACCCAGTCAGGAATGGCCTAGCCTGGAATCCCCTGCACCATTCTGTAGCTTTCCAGCTGTGTCACACACTGGCAAAAGAAACTCTCTCCTAGCTGCTTTCCTTTGAAGCAGAAACACGTTTACATCCTAGACCCATTGAAGAACCATAGAAATTCGGTTTACTAAAAGCACTCATTCTGCTAATAGACCCAGCCAGGAATGGCCTAGCCTGGAATCCCCTGCACCCACTGCAGCTTTCCAGCTCTCTCACACACTGGCAAAAGAAACTTTCTCCTAGCTGCTTTCCTTTGAAGCAGAAACACGTTTACATCCCAGCCCCATTGAAGAACCAGAGAAATGCCCTTTAGAAAAAGCACTCCTTCTGCTTATAGACCCAGCCAGGAATGGCCTAGCCTGTAATCCCCTGCACCATTCTGCAGCTTTCCAGCTGTGTAACACACTGGCAAAAGAAACTTTCTCCTACCTGCTTTCCTTTGAAGCAGAAACACGTTTACATCCTATCCCTATTGAAGAACCATAGAAATGCCGTTTAGAAAAAGCACTCCTTCTGCTTAGAGACCCAGCCAGGAATGGCCTAGCCTGGAATCCCCTGCACCATTCTGCAGCATTCCAGCTGCATAACACACTGGCAAAAGAAACTTTCTCCTAGCTGCTTTCCTTTGAAGCAGAAACACGTTTACATCCTATCCCTATTGAAGAACCATAGAAATTCGCTTTACAAAAAGCAATCCTTCTGCTTATAGACCCAGTGAGGAATGACCAAGCCTGGAATCCCCTACACCATTCTGCAGCTTTCCAGCTGCGTCACACACTGGCAAAAGAAACTTTCTCCTAGCTGCTTTCCTTTGAAGCAGAAACACGTTTACATCCTAGCCCCATTGAAGAACCATAGAAATGCCCTTTAGAAAAAGCACTCCTTCTGCTTATAGACCCAGCCAGGAATGGCCTAGCCTGGAATCCCCTGCACCATTCTGCAGCTTTCCAGCTCCCTCACACACTGGCAAAAGAAACTTTCTCCTAGCTGCTTTCCTTTGAAGCAGAAACACGTTTACATCCTAGCCCCATTGAAGAACCATAGAAATTCGCTTTACAAAAAGCACTCCTTCTGCTTATAGACCCAGCCAGGAATGGCCTAGCCTGGAATCCCCTGCACCATTCTGCAGCTTTCCAGCTGCGTCACACACTGGCAAAAGAAACTTTCTCCTAGCTGCTTTCCTTTGAAGCAGAAACACGTTTACATCCTAGCCCCATTGAAGAACCATAGAAATTCGGTTTACAAAAAGCACTCATTCTGCTTATAGACCCAGCCAGGAATGGCCTAGCCTGGAATCCCCTGCACCATTCTGCAGCTTTCCAGCTGCCTCACACACTGGCAAAAGAAACTTTCTCCTAGCTGCTTTCCTTTGAAGCAGAAACACGTTTACATCCTAGCCCCATTGAAGAACCATAGAAATGCCCTTTAGAAAAAGCACTCCTTCTGCTTATAGACCCAGCCAGGAATGGCCTAGCCTGGAATCCCCTGCACCATTCTGCAGCTTTCCAGCTGCGTAACACACTGGCAAAAGAAACTTTCTCCTAGCTGCTTTCCTTTGAAGCAGAAACACGTTTACATCCTATCCCTATTGAAGAACCATAGAAATGCCGTTTAGAAAAAGCACTCCTTCTGCTTAGAGACCCAGCCAGGAATGGCCTAGCCTGGAATCCCCTGCACCATTCTGCAGCTTTCCAGCTGCATAACACACTGGCAAAAGAAACTTTCTCCTAGCTGCTTTCCTTTGAAGCAGAAACACGTTTACATCCTAGCCCCATTGAAGAACCATAGAAATTCGCTTTACAAAAAGCACTCCTTCTGCTTATAGACCCAGCCAGGAATGGCCTAGCCTGGAATCCCCTACACCATTCTGCAGCTTTCCAGCTGCGTCACACACTGGCAAAAGAAACTTTCTCCTAGCTGCTTTCCTTTGAAGCAGAAACACGTTTACATCCTAGCCCCATTGAAGAACCATAGAAATGCCGTTTAGAAAAAGCACTCCTTCTGCTTATAGACCCAGCCAGGAATGGCCTAGCCTGGAATCCCCTACACCATTCTGCAGCTTTCCAGCTGCGTCACACACTGGCAAAAGAAACTTTCTCCTAGCTGCTTTCCTTTGAAGCAGAAACACGTTTACATCCTAGCCCCATTGAAGAACCATAGAAATTCGGTTTACAAAAAGCACTCATTCTGCTTATAGACCCAGCCAGGAATGGCCTAGCCTGGAATCCCCTGCACCATTCTGCAGCTTTCCAGCTCCCTCACACACTGGCAAAAGAAACTTTCTCCTAGCTGCTTTCCTTTGAAGCAGAAACACGTTTACATCCTAGCCCCATTGAAGAACCATAGAAATGCCTGTTAGAAAAAGCACTCCTTCTGCTTATAGACCCAGTCAGGAATGGCCTAGCCTGGAATCCCCTGCACCATTCTGCAGCTTTCCAGCTGCATCACACACTGGCAAAAGAAACTTTCTCCTAGCTGCTTTCCTTTGAAGCAGAAACACGTTTACATCCTAGCCCCATTGAAGAACCATAGAAATTCGCTTTACAAAAAGCACTCCTTCTGCTTATAGACCCAGCCAGGAATGACCTAGCCTGGAATCCCCTACACCATTCTGCAGCTTTCCAGCTGCATAACACACTGGCAAAAGAAACTTTCTCCTAGCTGCTTTCCTTTGAAGCAGAAACACGTTTACATCCTAGCCCCATTGAAGAACCATAGAAATGCCCTTTAGAAAAAGCACTCCTTCTGCTTATAGACCCAGTCAGGAATGGCCTAGCCTGGAATCCCCTGCACCATTCTGTAGCTTTCCAGCTGCGTCACACACTGGCAAAAGAAACTTTCTCCTAGCTGCTTTCCTTTGAAGCAGAAACACGTTTACATCCTAGCCCCATTGAAGAACCATAGAAATTCGATATACTAAAAGCACTCATTCTGCTTATAGACCCAGCCAGGAATGGCCTAGCCTGGAATCCCCTGCACCATTCTGCAGCTTTCCAGCTCTCTCACACACTGGCAAAAGAAACTTTCTCCTAGCTGCTTTCCTTTGAAGCAGAAACACGTTTACATCCTATCCCTATTGAAGAACCATAGAAATGCCGTTTAGAAAAAGCACTCCTTCTGCTTAGAGACCCAGCCAGGAATGGCCTAGCCTGGAATCCCCTGCACCATTCTGCAGCTTTCCAGCTGCATCACACACTGGCAAAAGAAACTTTCTCCTAGCTGCTTTCCTTTGAAGCAGAAACACGTTTACATCCTATCCCTATTGAAGAACCATAGAAATTCGCTTTACAAAAAGCACTCCTTCTGCTTATAGACCCAGCAGGAATGACCTAGCCTGGAATCCCCTACACCATTCTGCAGCTTTCCAGCTGCGTCACACACTGGCAAAAGAAACTTTCTCCTAGCTGCTTTCCTTTGAAGCAGAAACACGTTTACATCCTATCCCTATTGAAGAACCATAGAAATGCCGTTTAGAAAAAGCACTCCTTCTGCTTATAGACCCAGCCAGGAATGGCCTAGCCTGGAATCCCCTGCACCATTCTGCAGCTTTCCAGCTGCATCACACACTGGCAAAAGAAACTTTCTCCTAGCTGCTTTCCTTTGAAGCAGAAACACGTTTACATCCTATCCCTATTGAAGAACCATAGAAATTCGCTTTACAAAAAGCACTCCTTCTGCTTATAGACCCAGCCAGGAATGACCTAGCCTGGAATCCCCTACACCATTCTGCAGCTTTCCAGCTGCGTCACACACTGGCAAAAGAAACTTTCTCCTAGCTGCTTTCCTTTGAAGCAGAAACACGTTTACATCCTATCCCTATTGAAGAACCATAGAAATGCCGTTTAGAAAAAGCACTCCTTCTGCTTAGAGACCCAGCCAGGAATGCCTAGCCTGGAATCCCCTACACCATTCTGCAGCTTTCCAGCTGCGTCACACACTGGCAAAAGAAACTTTCTCCTAGCTGCTTTCCTTTGAAGCAGAAACACGTTTACATCCTAGCCCCATTGAAGAACCATAGAAATTCGGTTTACAAAAAGCACTCATTCTGCTTATAGACCCAGCCAGGAATGGCCTAGCCTGGAATCCCCTGCACCATTCTGCAGCTTTCCAGCTCCCTCACACACTGGCAAAAGAAACTTTCTCCTAGCTGCTTTCCTTTGAAGCAGAAACACGTTTACATCCTAGCCCCATTGAAGAACCATAGAAATGCTGTTTAGAAAAAGCACTCCTTCTGCTTATAGACCCAGTCAGGAATGGCCTAGCCTGGAATCCCCTGCACCATTCTGCAGCTTTCCAGCTGCATCACACACTGGCAAAAGAAACTTTCTCCTAGCTGCTTTCCTTTGAAGCAGAAACACGTTTACATACTAGCCCCATTGAAGAACCATAGAAATTCGCTTTACAAAAAGCACTCCTTCTGCTTATAGACCCAGCCAGGAATGACCTAGCCTGGAATCCCCTACACCATTCTGCAGCTTTCCAGCTGCATAACACACTGGCAAAAGAAACTTTCTCCTAGCTGCTTTCCTTTGAAGCAGAAACACGTTTACATCCTAGCCCCATTGAAGAACCATAGAAATGCCCTTTAGAAAAAGCACTCCTTCTGCTTATAGACCCAGTCAGGAATGGCCTAGCCTGGAATCCCCTGCACCATTCTGTAGCTTTCCAGCTGCGTCACACACTGGCAAAAGAAACTCTCTCCTAGCTGCTTTCCTTTGAAGCAGAAACACGTTTACATCCTAGACCCATTGAAGAACCATAGAAATTCGGTTTACTAAAAGCACTCATTCTGCTAATAGACCCAGCCAGGAATGGCCTAGCCTGGAATCCCCTGCACCATCTGCAGCTTTCCAGCTCTCTCACACACTGGCAAAAGAAACTTTCTCCTAGCTGCTTTCCTTTGAAGCAGAAACACGTTTACATCCTAGCCCCATTGAAGAACCATAGAAATGCCCTTTAGAAAAAGCACTCCTTCTGCTTATAGACCCAGCCAGGAATGGCCTAGCCTGGAATCCCCTACACCATTCTGCAGCTTTCCAGCTGCATCACACACTGGCAAAAGAAACTTTCTCCTAGCTGCTTTCCTTTGAAGCAGAAACACGTTTACATCCTATCCCTATTGAAGAACCATAGAAATGCCGTTTAGAAAAAGCACTCCTTCTGCTTAGAGACCCAGCCAGGAATGGCCTAGCCTGGAATCCCCTGCACCATTCTGCAGCATTCCAGCTGCATAACACACTGGCAAAAGAAACTTTCTCCTAGCTGCTTTCCTTTGAAGCAGAAACACGTTTACATCCTATCCCTATTGAAGAACCATAGAAATTCGCTTTACAAAAAGCAATCCTTCTGCTTATAGACCCAGTGAGGAATGACCAAGCCTGGAATCCCCTACACCATTCTGCAGCTTTCCAGCTGCGTCACACACTGGCAAAAGAAACTTTCTCCTAGCTGCTTTCCTTTGAAGCAGAAACACGTTTACATCCTAGCCCCATTGAAGAACCATAGAAATTCGGTTTACAAAAAGCACTCATTCTGCTTAAATACCCAGCCAGGAATGGCCTAGCCTGGAATCCCCTGCACCATTCTGCAGCTTTCCAGCTCCCTCACACACTGGCAAAAGAAACTTTCTCCTAGCTGCTTTCCTTTGAAGCAGAAACACGTTTACATCCTAGCCCCATTGAAGAACCATAGAAATGCCCTTTAGAAAAAGCACTCCTTCTGCTTATAGACCCAGTCAGGAATGGCCTAGCCTGGAATCCCCTGCACCATTCTGCAGCTTTCCAGCTCCCTCACACACTGGCAAAAGAAACTTTCTCCTAGCTGCTTTCCTTTGAAGCAGAAACACGTTTACATCCTATCCCTATTGAAGAACCATAGAAATTCGCTTTACAAAAAGCACTCCTTCTGCTTATAGACCCAGCCAGGAATGACCTAGCCTGGAATCCCCTACACCATTCTGCAGCTTTCCAGCTGCGTCACACACTGGCAAAAGAAACTTTCTCCTAGCTGCTTTCCTTTGAAGCAGAAACACGTTTACATCCTAGCCCCATTGAAGAACCATAGAAATTCGGTTTACAAAAAGCACTCATTCTGCTTAAATACCCAGCCAGGAATGGCCTAGCCTGGAATCCCCTGCACCATTCTGCAGCTTTCCAGCTCCCTCACACACTGGCAAAAGAAACTTTCTCCTAGCTGCTTTCCTTTGAAGCAGAAACACGTTTACATCCTAGCCCCATTGAAGAACCAGAGAAATGCCCTTTAGAAAAAGCACTCCTTCTGCTTATAGACCCAGCCAGGAATGGCCTAGCCTGTAATCCCCTGCACCATTCTGCAGCTTTCCAGCTGCGTAACACACTGGCAAAAGAAACTTTCTCCTACCTGCTTTCCTTTGAAGCAGAAACACGTTTACATCCTATCCCTATTGAAGAACCATAGAAATGCCGTTTAGAAAAAGCACTCCTTCTGCTTAGAGACCCAGCCAGGAATGGCCTAGCCTGGAATCCCCTGCACCATTCTGCAGCATTCCAGCTGCATAACACACTGGCAAAAGAAACTTTCTCCTAGCTGCTTTCCTTTGAAGCAGAAACACGTTTACATCCTATCCCTATTGAACAACCATAGAAATTCGCTTTACAAAAAGCAATCCTTCTGCTTATAGACCCAGAGAGGAATGACCAAGCCTGGAATCCCCTACACCATTCTGCAGCTTTCCAGGCTGCGTCACACACTGGCAAAAGAAACTTTCTCCTAGCTGCTTTCCTTTGAAGCAGAAACACGTTTACATCCTATCCCTATTGAAGAACCATAGAAAAGCCGTTTAGAAAAAGCACTCCTTCTGCTTAGAGACCCAGCCAGGAATGCCCTAGCCTGGAATCCCCTACACCATTCTGCAGCTTTCCAGCTGCGTCACACACTGGCAAAAGAAACTTTCTCCTAGCTGCTTTCCTTTGAAGCAGAAACACGTTTACATCCTAGCCCCATTGAAGAACCATAGAAATTCGGTTTACAAAAAGCACTCATTCTGCTTAAATACCCAGCCAGGAATGGCCTAGCCTGGAATCCCCTGCACCATTCTGCAGCTTTCCAGCTCCCTCACACACTGGCAAAAGAAACTTTCTCCTAGCTGCTTTCCTTTGAAGCAGAAACACGTTTACATCCTAGCCCCATTGAAGAACCATAGAAATGCTGTTTAGAAAAAGCACTCCTTCTGCTTATAGACCCAGTCAGGAATGGCCTACCCTGGAATCCCCTGCACCATTCTGCAGCTTTCCAGCTGCATCACACACTGGCAAAAGAAACTTTCTCCTAGCTGCTTTCCTTTGAAGCAGAAACACGTTTACATACTAGCCCCATTGAAGAACCATAGAAATTCGCTTTACAAAAAGCACTCCTTCTGCTTATAGACCCAGCCAGGAATGACCTAGCCTGGAATCCCCTACACCATTCTGCAGCTTTCCAGCTGCATAACACACTGGCAAAAGAAACTTTCTCCTAGCTGCTTTCCTTTGAAGCAGAAACACGTTTACATCCTAGCCCCATTGAAGAACCATAGAAATGCCCTTTAGAAAAAGCACTCCTTCTGCTTATAGACCCAGTCAGGAATGGCCTAGCCTGGAATCCCCTGCACCATTCTGTAGCTTTCCAGCTGTGTCACACACTGGCAAAAGAAACTCTCTCCTAGCTGCTTTCCTTTGAAGCAGAAACACGTTTACATCCTAGACCCATTGAAGAACCATAGAAATTCGGTTTACTAAAAGCACTCATTCTGCTAATAGACCCAGCCAGGAATGGCCTAGCCTGGAATCCCCTGCACCCACTGCAGCTTTCCAGCTGCCTCACACACTGGCAAAAGAAACTTTCTCCTAGCTGCTTTCCTTTGAAGCAGAAACACGTTTACATCCCAGCCCCATTGAAGAACCATAGAAATGCCCTTTAGAAAAAGCACTCCTTCTGCTTATAGACCCAGCCAGGAATGGCCTAGCCTGTAATCCCCTGCACCATTCTGCAGCTTTCCAGCTGTGTAACACACTGGCAAAAGAAACTTTCTCCTACCTGCTTTCCTTTGAAGCAGAAACACGTTTACATCCTATCCCTATTGAAGAACCATAGAAATGCCGTTTAGAAAAAGCACTCCTTCTGCTTAGAGACCCAGCCAGGAATGGCCTAGCCTGGAATCCCCTGCACCATTCTGCAGCATTCCAGCTGCATAACACACTGGCAAAAGAAACTTTCTCCTAGCTGCTTTCCTTTGAAGCAGAAACACGTTTACATCCTATCCCTATTGAAGAACCATAGAAATTCGCTTTACAAAAAGCAATCCTTCTGCTTATAGACCCAGTGAGGAATGACCAAGCCTGGAATCCCCTACACCATTCTGCAGCTTTCCAGCTGCGTCACACACTGGCAAAAGAAACTTTCTCCTAGCTGCTTTCCTTTGAAGCAGAAACACGTTTACATCCTAGCCCCATTGAAGAACCATAGAAATTCGGTTTACAAAAAGCACTCATTCTGCTTAAATACCCAGCCAGGAATGGCCTAGCCTGGAATCCCCTGCACCATTCTGCAGCTTTCCAGCTCCCTCACACACTGGCAAAAGAAACTTTCTCCTAGCTGCTTTCCTTTCAAGCAGAAACACGTTTACATCCTAGCCCCATTGAAGAACCATAGAAATGCCCTTTAGAAAAAGCACTCCTGCTTATAGACCCAGTCAGGAATGGCCTAGCCTGGAATCCCCTGCACCATTCTGCAGCTTTCCAGCTCCCTCACACACTGGCAAAAGAAACTTTCTCCTAGCTGCTTTCCTTTGAAGCAGAAACACGTTTACATCCTATCCCTATTGAAGAACCATAGAAATTCGCTTTACAAAAAGCACTCCTTCTGCTTATAGACCCAGCCAGGAATGACCTAGCCTGGAATCCCCTACACCAGTCTGCAGCTTTCCAGCTGCATAACACACTGGCAAAAGAAACTTTCTCCTAGCTGCTTTCCTTTGAAGCAGAAACACGTTTACATCCTAGCCCCGTTGAAGAACCATAGAAATGCCGTTTTGAAAAAGCACTCCTTCTGCTTATAGACCCAGTCAGGAATGCCCTAGCCTGGAATCCCCTGCACCATTCTGCAGCTTTCCAGCTGCGTAACACAGTGGCAAAAGAAACTTTCTCCGACCTGCTTTCCTTTGAAGCAGAAACACGTTTACATCCTATCCCTATTGAAGAACCATAGAAATTCGCTTTACCAAAAGCAATCCTTCTGCTTATAGACCCAGTGAGGAATGACCTAGCCTGGAATCCCCTACACCATTCTGCAGCTTTCCAGCTGCATAACACACTGGCAAAAGAAACTTTCTCCTAGCTGCTTTCCTTTGAAGCAGAAACGCGTTTACATCCTAGCCCCATTGAAGAACCATAGAAATGCCCTTTAGAAAAAGCACTCCTTCTGCGTGCAGACCCAGCCAGGAATGGCCTAGCCTGGAATCCCCTACACCATTCTGCAGCTTTCCAGCTGCATCACACACTGGCAAAAGAAACTTTCTCCTAGCTGCTTTCCTTTGAAGCAGAAACACGTTTACATCCTATCCCTATTGAAGAACCATAGAAATTCGCTTTACAAAAAGCAATCCTTCTGCTTATAGACCCAGTGAGGAATGACCAAGCCTGGAATCCCCTACACCATTCTGCAGCTTTCCAGCTGCGTCACACACTGGCAAAAGAAACTTTCTCCTAGCTGCTTTCCTTTGAAGCAGAAACACGTTTACATCCTAGCCCCATTGAAGAACCATAGAAATTCGGTTTACAAAAAGCACTCATTCTGCTTAAATACCCAGCCAGGAATGGCCTAGCCTGGAATCCCCTGCACCATTCTGCAGCTTTCCAGCTCCCTCACACACTGGCAAAAGAAACTTTCTCCTAGCTGCTTTCCTTTCAAGCAGAAACACGTTTACATCCTAGCCCCATTGAAGAACCATAGAAATGCCCTTTAGAAAAAGCACTCCTTCTGCTTATAGACCCAGTCAGGAATGGCCTAGCCTGGAATCCCCTGCACCATTCTGCAGCTTTCCAGCTCCCTCACACACTGGCAAAAGAAACTTTCTCCTAGCTGCTTTCCTTTGAAGCAGAAACACGTTTACATCCTATCCCTATTGAAGAACCATAGAAATTCGCTTTACAAAAAGCACTCCTTCTGCTTATAGACCCAGCCAGGAATGACCTAGCCTGGAATCCCCTACACCATTCTGCAGCTTTCCAGCTGCATAACACACTGGCAAAAGAAACTTTCTCCTAGCTGCTTTCCTTTGAAGCAGAAACACGTTTACATCCTAGCCCCGTTGAAGAACCATAGAAATGCCGTTTTGAAAAAGCACTCCTTCTGCTTATAGACCCAGTCAGGAATGCCCTAGCCTGGAATCCCCTGCACCATTCTGCAGCTTTCCAGCTGCGTAACACAGTGGCAAAAGAAACTTTCTCCTAGCTGCTTTCCTTTGAAGCAGAAACACGTTTACATCCTATCCCTATTGAAGAACCATAGAAATTCGCTTTACCAAAAGCAATCCTTCTGCTTATAGACCCAGTGAGGAATGACCTAGCCTGGAATCCCCTACACCATTCTGCAGCTTTCCAGCTGCATAACACACTGGCAAAAGAAACTTTCTCCTAGCTGCTTTCCTTTGAAGCAGAAACGCGTTTACATCCTAGCCCCATTGAAGAACCATAGAAATGCCCTTTAGAAAAAGCACTCCTTCTGCGTGCAGACCCAGCCAGGAATGGCCTAGCCTGGAATCCCCTACACCATTCTGCAGCTTTCCAGCTGCATCACACACTGGCAAAAGAAACTTTCTCCTAGCTGCTTTCCTTTGAAGCAGAAACACGTTTACATCCTAGCCCCATTGAAGAACCATAGAAATTCGCTATACAAAAAGCACTCCTTCTGCTTATAGACCCAGCCAGGAATGACCTAGCCTGGAATCCCCTACACCATTCTGCAGCTTTCCAGCTGCGTCACACACTGGCAAAAGAAACTTTCTCCTAGCTGCTTTCCTTTGAAGCAGAAACACGTTTACATCCTAGCCCCATTGAAGAACCATAGAAATGCTGTTTAGAAAAAGCACTCCTTCTGCTTATAGACCCAGTCAGGAATGGCCTAGCCTGGAATCCCCTGCACCATTCTGCAGCTTTCCAGCTCCCTCACACACTGGCAAAGGAAACTTTCTCCTAGCTGCTTTCCTTTGAAGCAGAAACACGTTTACATACTAGCCCCATTTAAGAACCTTAGAAATTCGCTTTACAAAAAGCACTCCTTCTGCTTATAGACCCAGCCAGGAATGACCTAGCCTGGAATCCCCTACACCATTCTGCAGCTTTCCAGCTGCATAACACACTGGCAAAAGAAACTTTCTCCTAGCTGCTTTCCTTTGAAGCAGAAACACGTTTACATCCTAGCCCCTTCGAAGAACCATAGAAATGCCCTTTAGAAAAAGCACTCCTTCTGCTTATAGACCCAGCCAGGAATGGCCTAGCCTGGAATCCCCTGCACCATTCTGTAGCTTTCCATCTGTGTCACACACTGGCAAAAGAAACTCTCTCCTAGCTGCTTTCCTTTGAAGCAGAAACACGTTTACATCCTAGCCCCATTGAAGAACCATAGAAATTCGGTTTACAAAAAGCACTCATTGTGCTAATAGACCCAGCCAGGAATGGCCTAGCCTGGAATCCCCTGCACCATTCTGCAGCTTTCCAGCCCTCTCACACACTGGCAAAAGAAACTTTCTCCTAGCTGCTTTCCTTAGAAGCAGAAACACGTTTACATCCCAGCCCCATTGAAGAACCAGAGAAATGCCCTTTAGAAAAAGCACTCCTTCTGCTTATAGACCCAGTGAGGAATGACCTAGCCTGGAATCCCCTGCACCATTCTGCAGCTTTCCAGCTGCGTAACACACTGGCAAAAGAAACTTTCTCCTACCTGCTTTCCTTTGAAGCAGAAACACGTTTACATCCTATCCCTATTGAAGAACCATAGAAATGCCGTTTAGAAAAAGCACTCCTTCTGCTTATAGACCCAGCCAGGAATGGCCTAGCCTGGAATCCCCTGCACCATTCTGCAGCATTCCAGCTGCATAACACACTGGCAAAAGAAACTTTCTCCTAGCTGCTTTCCTTTGAAGCAGAAACACGTTTACATCCTATCCCTATTGAAGAACCATAGAAATTCGCTTTACAAAAAGCAATCCTTCTGCTTATAGACCCAGTGAGGAATGACCAAGCCTGGAATCCCCTACACCATTCTGCAGCTTTCCAGCTGCGTCACACACTGGCAAAAGAAACTTTCTCCTAGCTGCTTTCCTTTGAAGCAGAAACACGTTTACATCCTAGCCCCATTGAAGAACCATAGAAATTCGGTTTACAAAAAGCACTCATTCTGCTTAAATACCCAGCCAGGAATGGCCTAGCCTGGAATCCCCTGCACCATTCTGCAGCTTTCCAGCTCCCTCACACACTGGCAAAAGAAACTTTCTCCTAGCTGCTTTCCTTTGAAGCAGAAACACGTTTACATCCCAGCCCCATTGAAGAACCAGAGAAATGCCCTTTAGAAAAAGCACTCCTTCTGCTTATAGACCCAGCCAGGAATGGCCTAGCCCGTAATCCCCTGCACCATTCTGCAGCTTTCCAGCTGCGTAACACACTGGCAAAAGAAACTTTCTCCTACCTGCTTTCCTTTGAAGCAGAAACACTTTTACATCCTATCCCTATTGAAGAACCATAGAAATGCCGTTTAGAAAAAGCACTCCTTCTGCTTAGAGACCCAGCCAGGAACGGCCTAGCCTGGAATCCCCTGCACCATTCTGCAGCATTCCAGCTCCCTCACACACTGGCAAAAGAAACTTTCTCCTCGCTGCTTTCCTTTGAAGCAGAAACACGTTTACATCCTATCCCTATTGAAGAACCATAGAAATTCGCTTTACAAAAAGCAATCCTTCTGCTTATAGACCCAGTGAGGAATGACCAAGCCTGGAATCCCCTACACCATTCTGCAGCTTTCCAGCTGCGTCACACACTGGCAAAAGAAACTTTCTCCTAGCTGATTTCCTTTGAAGCAGAAACACGTTTACATCCTATCCCTATTGAAGAACCATAGAAAAGCCGTTTAGAAAAAGCACTCCTTCTGCTTAGAGACCCAGCCAGGAATGCCCTAGCCTGGAATCCCCTACACCATTCTGCAGCTTTCCAGCTGCGTCACACACTGGCAAAAGAAACTTTCTCCTAGCTGCTTTCCTTTGAAGCAGAAACACGTTTACATCCTAGCCCCATTGAAGAACCATAGAAATTCGGTTTACAAAAAGCACTCATTCTGCTTAAATACCCAGCCAGGAATGGCCTAGCCTGGAATCCCCTGCACCATTCTGCAGCTTTCCAGCTCCCTCACACACTGGCAAAAGAAACTTTCTCCTAGCTGCTTTCCTTTGAAGCAGAAACACGTTTACATCCTAGCCCCATTGAAGAACCATAGAAATGCTGTTTAGAAAAAGCACTCCTTCTGCTTATAGACCCAGTCAGGAATGGCCTAGCCTGGAATCCCCTGCACCATTCTGCAGCTTTCCAGCTGCATCACACACTGGCAAAAGAAACTTTCTCCTAGCTGCTTTCCTTTGAAGCAGAAACACGTTTACATACTAGCCCCATTGAAGAACCATAGAAATTCGCTTTACAAAAAGCACTCCTTCTGCTTATAGACCCAGCCAGGAATGACCTAGCCTGGAATCCCCTACACCATTCTGCAGCGTTCCAGCTGCATAACACACTGGCAAAAGAAACTTTCTCCTAGCTGCTTTCCTTTGAAGCAGAAACACGTTTACATCCTAGCCCCATTGAAGAACCATAGAAATGCCCTTTAGAAAAAGCACTCCTTCTGCTTATAGACCCAGCCAGGAATGGCCTAGCCTGGAATCCCCTGCACCATTCTGTAGCTTTCCAGCTGTGTCACACACTGGCAAAAGAAACTCTCTCCTAGATGCTTTCCTTTGAAGCAGAAACACGTTTACATCCTAGCCCCATTGAAGAACCATAGAAATTCGGTTTACAAAAAGCACTCATTCTGCTTAAATACCCAGCCAGGAATGGCCTAGCCTGGAATCCCCTGCACCATTCTGCAGCTTTCCAGCTCCCTCACACACTGGCAAAAGAAACTTTCTCCTAGCTGCTTTCCTTTCAAGCAGAAACACGTTTACATCCTAGCCCCATTGAAGAACCATAGAAATGCCCTTTAGAAAAAGCACTCATTCTGCTTATAGACCCAGTCAGGAATGGCCTAGCCTGGAATCCCCTGCACCATTCTGCAGCTTTCCAGCTCCCTCACACACTGGCAAAAGAAACTTTCTCCTAGCTGCTTTCCTTTGAAGCAGAAACACATTTACATCCTATCCCTATTGAAGAACCATAGAAATTCGCTTTACCAAAAGCAATCCTTCTGCTTATAGACCCAGTGAGGAATGACCTAGCCTGGAATCCCCTACACCATTCTGCAGCTTTCCAGCTGCATAACACACTGGCAAAAGAAACTTTCTCCTAGCTGCTTTCCTTTGAAGCAGAAACGCGTTTACATCCTAGCCCCATTGAAGAACCATAGAAATGCCCTTTAGAAAAAGCACTCTTTCTGCGTGCAGACCCAGCCAGGAATGGCCTAGCCTGGAATCCCCTACACCATTCTGCAGCTTTCCAGCTGCATCACACACTGGCAAAAGAAACCTTCTCCTAGCTGCTTTCCTTTGAAGCAGAAACACGTTTACATCCTAGCCCCATTGAAGAACCATAGAAATGCCCTTTAGAAAAAGCACTCCTTCTGCTTATAGACCCAGCCAGGAATGGCGCAGCCTGGAATCCCCTGCACCATTCTGCAGCTTTCCAGCTGCGTAACACAGTGGCAAAAGAAACTTTCTCCTACCTGCTTTCCTTTGAAGCAGAAACACGTTTACATCCTAGCCCCACTGAAGAACCATAGAAATTCGCTTTACCAAAAGCAATCCTTCTGCTTATAGACCCAGCCAGGAATGGCCTAGCCTGGAATCCCCTGCACCATTCTGTAGCTTTCCAGCTGTGTCACACACTGGCAAAAGAAACTCTCTCCTAGCTGCTTTCCTTTGAAGCAGAAACACGTTTACATCCTAGCCCCATTGAAGAACCATAGAAATTCGGTTTACAAAAAGCACTCATTCTGCTAATAGACCCAGCCAGGAATGGCCTAGCCTGGAATCCCCAGCACCATTCTGTAGCTTTCCAGCTCCCTCACACACTGGTAAAAGAAACTTTCTCCTAGCTGCTTTCCTTTGAAGCAGAAACACGTTTACATCCTAGCCCCATTGAAGAACCATAGAAATTCGGTTTACAAAAAGCACTCATTCTGCTTATATACCCAGCCAGGAATGGCCTAGCCTGGAATCCTCTGCACCATTCTGCAGCTTTCCAGCTCCCTCACACACTGGCAAAAGAAACTTTCTCCTAGCTGCTTTCCTTTGAAGCAGAAACACGTTTACATCCTAGCCCCATTGAAGAACCGTAGAAATGCCGTTTAGAAAAAACACTCCTTCTGCGTGTAGACCCAGCCAGGAATGGCCTAGCCTGGAATCCCCTGCACCATTCTGCAGCTTTCCAGCTCCCACACACTCTGGCAAAAGAAACTTTCTCCTAGCTGCTTTCCTTTGAAGCAGAAACACGTTTACATCCCAGCCCCATTGAAGAACCAGAAAAATGCCCTTTAGAAAAAGCACTCCTTCTGCTTATAGACCCAGCCAGGAATGGCCTAGCCTGGAATCCCCTGCACCATTCTGCAGCTTTCCAGCTCCCTCACACACTGGCAAAAGAAACTTTCTCCTAGCTTCTTTCCTTTGAAGCAGAAACACGTTTACATCCTAGCCCCATTGAAGAACCATAGAAATGCCGTTTAGAAAAAGCACTCCTTCTGCTTATAGACCCAGTCAGGAATGACCTAGCCTGGAATCCCCTACACCATTCTGCAGCTTTCCAGCTCCCTCACACACTGGCAAAAGAAACTTTCTCCTAGCTGCTTTCCTTTGAAGCAGAAACACGTTTACATCCTAGCCCCATTGAAGAACCATAGAAATTCGCTTTACAAAAAGCACTCCTTCTGCGTGTAGACCCAGCCAGGAATGGCCTAGCCTGGAATCCTCTGCACCATTCTGCAGCTTTCCAGCTCCCTCACACACTGGCAAAAGAAACTTTCTCCTAGCTGCTTTCCTTTGAAGCAGAAACACGTTTACATCCTAGCCCCATTGAAGAACCGTAGAAATGCTGTTTAGAAAAAACATTCCTTCTGCGTGTAGACCCAGCCAGATATGGCCTAGCCTGGAATCCCCTGCACCATCTGCAGCTTTCCAGCTCCCTCACACACTGGCAAAAGAAACTTTCTCCTAGCTGCTTTCCTTTGAAGCAGAAACACGTTTACATCCTAGCCCCATTGAAGAACCATAGAAATTCGCTTTACAAAAAGCACTCATCTGCTTATAGACCCAGCCAGGAATGGCCTAGCCTGGAATCCTCTGCACCATTCTGCAGCTTTCCAGCTGCCTCACACACTGGCAAAAGAAACTTTCTCCTAGCTGCTTTCCTTTGAAGCAGAAACACGTTTACATCCTAGCCCCATTGAAGAACCATAGAAATTCGGTTTACAAAAAGCACTCATTCTGCTTATAGACCCAGCCAGGAATGGCCTAGCCTGGAATCCCCTGCACCATTCTGCAGCTTTCCAGCTCCCTCACACACTGGCAAAAGAAACTTTCTCCTAGCTGCTTTCCTTTGAAGCAGAAACACATTTACATCCTAGCCCCGTTGAAGAACCATAGAAATGCCGTTTAGAAAAAGCACTCATTCTGCTTATAGACCCAGCCAGGAATGGCCTAGCCTGGAATCCTCTGCACCATTCTGCAGCTTTCCAGCTGCGTAACACACTGGCAAAAGAAACTTTCTCCTAGCTGCTTTCCTTTGAAGCAGAAACACGTTTACATCCTATCCCTATAGAAGAACCATAGAAATGCCGTTTAGAAAAAGCACTCCTTCTGCTTAGAGACCCAGCCAGGAATGCCCTAGCCTGGAATCCCCTGCACCATTCTGCAGCATTCCAGCTGCATAACACACTGGCAAAAGAAACTTTCTCCTAGCTGCTTTCCTTTGAAGCAGAAACACGTTTACATCCTAGCCCCATTGAAGAACCATAGAAATTCGCTTTACAAAAAGCACTCATTCTGCTTATAGACCCAGCCAGGAATGGCCTAGCCTGGAATCCCCTGCACCATTCTGCAGCTTTCCAGCTCCCTCACACACTGGCAAAAGAAACTTTCTCCTAGCTGCTTTCCTTTGAAGCAGAAACACGTTTACATCCTAGCCCCATTGAAGAACCATAGAAATGCCGTTTAGAAAAAGCACTCCTTCTGCTTATAGACCCAGCCAGGAATGCCCTAGCCTGGAATCCCCTGCACCATTCTGCAGCTTTCCAGCTGCGTAACACACTGGCAAAAGAAACTTTCTCCTAGCTGCTTTCCTTTGAAGCAGAAACACGTTTACATCCTAGCCCCATTGAAGAACCATAGAAATGCCCTTTAGAAAAAGCACTCCTTCTGCTTATAGACCCAGCCAGGAATGGCCTAGCCTGGAATCCCCTGCACCATTCTGCAGCTTTCCAGCTCCCTCACACACTGGCAAAAGAAACTTTCTCCTAGCTGCTTTCCTTTGAAGCAGAAACACGTTTACATCCTAGCCCCATTGAAGAACCATAGAAATTCGCTTTACAAAAAGCACTCCTTCTGCTTATAGACCCAGCCAGGAATGACCTAGCCTGGAATCCCCTGCACCATTCTGCAGCTTTCCAGCTGCCTAACACACTGGCAAAAGAAACTTTCTCCTAGCTGCTTTCCTTTGAAGCAGAAACACGTTTACATCCTAGCCCCATTGAAGAACCATAGAAATGCCTTTAGAAAAAGCACTCCTTCTGCTTATAGACCCAGCCAGGAATGACCTAGCCTGGAATCCCCTGCACCATTCTGCAGCTTTCCAGCTGCGTCACACACTGGCAAAAGAAACTTTCTCCTAGCTGCTTTCCTTTGAAGCAGAAACACGTTTACATCCTAGCCCCATTGAAGAACCATAGAAATTCGGTTTACAAAAAGCACTCATTCTGCTTATAGACCCAGCCAGGAATGGCCTAGCCTGGAATCCCCTGCACCATTCTGCAGCTTTCCAGCCCTCTCACACACTGGCAAAAGAAACTTTCTCCTAGCTGCTTTCCTTTGAAGCAGAAACACGTTTACATCCTAGCCCCATTGAAGAACCATAGAAATGCCGTTTAGAAAAAGCACTCCTTCTGCTTATAGACCCAGCCAGGAATGACCTAGCCTGGAATCCCCTGCACCATTCTGCAGCTTTCCAGCTGCCTCACACACTGGCAAAAGAAACTTTCTCCTAGCTGCTTTCCTTTGAAGCAGAAACACGTTTACATCCTAGCCCCATTGAAGAACCATAGAAATGCCGTTTAGAAAAAGCACTCCTTCTGCTTATAGACCCAGCCAGGAATGGCCTAGCCTGGAATCCCCTGCACCATTCTGCAGCTTTCCAGCTGCATAACACACTGGCAAAAGAAACTTTCTCCTAGCTGCTTTCCTTTGAAGCAGAAACACGTTTACATCCTATCCCTATTGAAGAACCATAGAAATTCGCTTTACAAAAAGCAATCCTTCTGCTTATAGACCCAGTCAGGAATGACCTAGCCTGGAATCCCCTACACCATTCTGCAGCTTTCCAGCTGCGTCACACACTGGCAAAAGAAACTTTCTCCTAGCTGCTTTCCTTTGAAGCAGAAACACGTTTACATCCTAGCCCTATTGAAGAACCATAGAAATGCCGTTTAGAAAAAGCACTCCTTCTGCTTATAGACCCAGCCAGGAATGCCCTAGCCTGGAATCCCCTACACCATTCTGCAGCTTTCCAGCTGCGTCACACACTGGCAAAAGAAACTTTCTCCTAGCTGCTTTCCTTTGAAGCAGAAACACGTTTACATCCTAGCCCCATTGAAGAACCATAGAAATTCGGTTTACAAAAAGCACTCCTTCTGCTAATAGACCCAGCCAGGAATGGCCTAGCCTGGAATCCCCTGCACCATTCTGCAGCTTTCCAGCTCCCTCACACACTGGCAAAAGAAACTTTCTCCTAGCTGCTTTCCTTTGAAGCAGAAACACGTTTACATCCTAGCCCCATTGAAGAACCATAGAAATGCCCTTTAGAAAAAGCACTCCTTCTGCTTATAGACCCAGCAGGAATGACCTAGCCTGGAATCCCCTGCACCATTCTGCAGCTTTCCAGCTGCGTAACACACTGGCAAAAGAAACTTTCTCCTAGCTGCTTTCCTTTGAAGCAGAAACACGTTTACATCCTATCCCTATTGAAGAACCATAGAAATGCGCTTTAGAAAAAGCACTCCTTCTGCTTATAGACCCAGCCAGGAATGGCCTAGCCTGGAATCCCCTGCACCATTCTGCAGCTTTCCAGCTGCATAACACACTGGCAAAAGAAACTTTCTCCTAGCTGCTTTCCTTTGAAGCAGAAACACGTTTACATCCTAGCCCCCATTGAAGAACCATAGAAATTCGCTTTACAAAAAGCACTCCTTCTGCTTATAGACCCAGCCAGGAATGACCTAGCCTGGAATCCCCTACACCATTCTGCAGCTTTCCAGCTGCATAACACACTGGCAAAAGAAACTTTCTCCTAGCTGCTTTCCTTTGAAGCAGAAACACGTTTACATCCTAGCCCCATTGAAGAACCATAGAAATTCGCTTTACAAAAAGCACTCCTTCTGCTTATAGACCCAGCCAGGAATGGCCTAGCCTGGAATCCCCTGCACCATTCTGCAGCTTTCCAGCTGCCTCACACACTGGCAAAAGAAACTTTCTCCTAGCTGCTTTCCTTTGAAGCAGAAACACGTTTACATCCTAGCCCCATTGAAGAACCATAGAAATGCCGTTTAGAAAAAGCACTCCTTCTGCTTATAGACCCAGCCAGGAATGGCCTAGCCTGGAATCCCCTGCACCATTCTGCAGCTTTCCAGCTGCCTCACACACTGGCAAAAGAAACTTTCTCCTACCTGCTTTCCTTTGAAGCAGAAACACGTTTACATCCTAGCCCTATTGAAGAACCATAGAAATTCGCTTTACAAAAAGCACTCCTTCTGCTTATAGACCCAGCCAGGAATGGCCTAGCCTGGAATCCCCTACACCATTCTGCAGCTTTCCAGCTGCATAACACACTGGCAAAAGAAACTTTCTCCTAGCTGCTTTCCTTTGAAGCAGAAACACGTTTACATCGTAGCCCCATTGAAGAACCATAGAAATGCCCTTTAGAAAAAGCACTCCTTCTGCGTGCAGACCCAGCCAGGAATGGCCTAGCCTGGAATCCCCTACACCATTCTGCAGCTTTCCAGCTGCATCACACACTGGCAAAAGAAACTTTCTCCTAGCTGCTTTCCTTTGAAGCAGAAACACGTTTACATACCAGCCCCATTGAAGAACCATAGAAATTCGCTTTACAAAAAGCACTCCTTCTGCTTATAGATCCAGCCAGGAATGACCTAGCCTGGAATCCCCTACACCATTCTGCAGCTTTCCACCTCCCTGACACACTGGCAAAAGAAACTTTCTCCTAGCTGCTTTCCTTTGAAGCAGAAACACATTTACATCCTATCCCTATTGAAGAACCATAGAAATTCGCTTTACAAAAAGCAATCCTTCTGCTTAGAGACCCAGCCAGGAATGCCCTAGCCTGGAATCACCTGCACCATTCTGCAGCATTCCAGCTGCATAACACACTGGCAAAAGAAACTTTCTCCTAGCTGCTTTCCTTTGAAGCAGAAACACGTTTACATCCTAGCCCCATTGAAGAACCATAGAAATGCCCTTTAGAAAAAGCACTCCTTCTGCTTATAGACCCAGCCAGGAATGACCTAGCCTGGAATCCCCTACACCATTCTGCAGCTTTCCAGCTGCGTCACATACTGGCAAAAGAAACTTTCTCCTAGCTGCTTTCCTTTGAAGCAGAAACACGTTTACATCCTAGCCCCATTGAAGAACCATAGAAATTCGGTTTACAAAAAGCACTCATTCTGCTAATAGACCCAGCCAGGAATGGCCTAGCCTGGAATCCCCTGAACCGTTCTGTAGCTTTACAGCTCCCTCACACAGTGGTAAAAGAAACTTTCTCCTAGCTGCTTTCCTTTGAAGCAGAAACACGTTTACATCCTAGCCCCATTGAAGAACCGTAGAAATTCGGTTTACAAAAAGCACTCATTCTGCTTATATACCCAGCCAGGAATGGCCTAGCCTGGAATCCTCTGCACCATTCTGCAGCTTTCCAGCTCCCTCACACACTGGCAAAAGACACTTTCTCCTAGCTGCTTTCCTTTGAAGCAGAAACACGTTTACATCCTAGCCCCATTGAAGAACCAGAGAAATGCCCTTTAGAAAAAGCACTCCTGCTTATAGACCCAGTGAGGAATGGCCTAGCCTGGAAACCCCCACACCATTCGGCAGCTTTCCAGCTGCGTAACACACTGGCAAAAGAAACTTTCTCCTAGCTGCTTTCCGTTGAAGCAGAAACACGTTTACATCCTAGCCCCACTGAAGAACCATAGAAATTCGCTATACAAAAAGTACTCATTCTGCTTATAGACCCAATCAGGAATGACCTAGCCTGGAATCCCCTACACCATTCTGCAGCTTTCCAGTTGCGTCACACACTGGCAAAAGAAACTTTCTCCTAGCTGCTTTCCGTTGAAGCAGAAACACGTTTACATCCTAGCCCCATTGAAGACCCATAGAAAGGCCGTTTAGGAAAAGCACTCCTTCTGCTTATAGACCCAGTCAGGAATGACCTAGCCTGGAATCCCCTACACCATTCTGCAGCTTTCCAGCTCCCTCACACACTGGCAAAAGAAACTTTCTCCTAGCTGCTTTCCTTTGAACCAGAAACACGTTTACATCCTAGCCCCATTGAAGAAACATAGAAATGCCCTTTAGAAAAAGCACTCCTTCTGCTTATAGATGCAGTCAGGAATGGCCTAGCCTGGAATCCCCTACACCATTCTGCAGCTTTCCAGCTGCGTCACACACTGGCAAAAGAAACTTTCTCCTAGCTGCTTTCCTTTGAAGCAGAAACACGTTTACATCCTAGCCCCATTGAAGAACCATAGAAATGCACTTTAGAAAAAGCACTCCTTCTGCTTATAGACCCAGCCAGGAATGGCCTAGCCTGGAATCCCCTGCACCATTCTGCAGCTTTCCAGCTGCGTAACACACTGGCAAAAGAAACTTTCTCCTAGCTGCTTTCCTTTGAAGCAGAAACACGTTTACATCCTAGCCCCGTTGAAGAACCATAGAAATTCGCTATACAAAAGGTACTCATTCTGCTTATAGACCCAATCAGGAATGACCTAGCCTGGAATCCCCTACACCATTCTGCAGCTTTCCAGCTCCCTCACACACTGGCAAAAGAAACTTTCTCCTAGCTGCTTTCCTTTGAAGCAGAAACACATTTACATCCTATCCCAATTGAAGAACCATAGAAATTCGCTTTACAAAATGCAATCCTTCTGCTTATAGACCAAGTCAGGAATGACCTAGCCTGGAATCCCCTGCACCATTCTGCAGCTTTCCAGCTGCGTCACACACTGGCAAAAGAAACTTTCTCCTAGCTGCTTTCCTTTGAAGCAGAAACACGTTTACATCCTTGCCCCTTTGAAGAACCATAGAAATGCCGTTTAGGAAAAGCACTCCTTCTGCTTATAGACCCAGCCAGGAATGGCCCAGCCTGGAATCCCCTGCACCATTCTGCAGCTTTCCAGCTGCGTAACACACTGGCAAAAGAAACTTTCTCCTACCTGCTTTCCTTTGAAGCAGAAACACATTTACATCCTAGCCCCATTGAAGAACCATAGAAATTCGGTTTACAAAAAGCACTCATTCTGTTTAAATACCCAGCCAGCAATGGCCTAGCCTGGAATCCCCTGCACCATTCTGCAGCTTTCCAGCTGCGTAACACAGTGGCAAAAGAAACTTTCTCCTACCTGCTTTCCTTTGAAGCAGAAACGCGTTTACATCCTAGCCCCATTGAAGAACCATAGAAATTCGCTTTACAAAAAGCACTCCTTCTGCTTATAGACCCAGTGAGGAATGACCTAGCCTGGAATCCCCTACACCATTCTGCAGCTTTCCAGCTGCATAACACACTGGCAAAAGAAACTTTCTCCTAGCTGCTTTCCTTTGAAGCAGAAACGCGTTTACATCCTAGCCCCATTGAAGAACCATAGAAATGCCCTTTAGAAAAAGCACTCCTTCTGCGTGCAGACCCAGCCAGGAATGGCCTAGCCTGGAATCCCCTACACCATTCTGCAGCTTTCCAGCTGCATCACACACTGGCAAAAGAAACTTTCTCCTAGCTGCTTTCCTTTGAAGCAGAAACACGTTTACATACTAGCCCCATTGAAGAACCATAGAAATTCGCTTTACAAAAAGCACTCATTCTGCTTATTGACCCAGCCAGGAATGACCTAGCCTGGAATCCCCTACACCATTCTGCAGCTTTCCAGCTGCATAACACACTGGCAAAAGAAACTTTCTCCTAGCTGCTTTCCTTTGAAGCAGAAACGCGTGTACATCCTAGCCCCATTGAAGAACCATAGAAATGCCCTTTAGAAAAAGCACTCCTTCTGCGTGCAGACCCAGCCAGGAATGGCCTAGCCTGGAATCCCCTACACCATTCTGCAGCTTTCCAGCTGCATCACACACTGGCAAAAGAAACTTTCTCCTAGCTGCTTTCCTTTGAAGCAGAAACACGTTTACATACTAGCCCCATTGAAGAACCATAGAAATTCGCTTTACAAAAAGCACTCATTCTGCTAATAGACCCAGCCAGGAATGGCCTAGCCTGGAATCCCCTGCACCATTCTGCAGCTTTCCAGCTGCATCACACACTGGTAAAAGAAACTTTCTCCTAGCTGCTTTCCTTGGAAGCAGAAACACATTCACATCCTAGCCCCATTGAAGAACCATAGAAATTCGGTTTACAAAAAGCACTCATTCTGCTTATATACCCAGCCAGGAATGGCCTAGCCTGGAATCCTCTGCACCATTCTGCAGCTTTCCAGCTGCATCACACACTGGCAAAAGAAACTTTCTCCTAGCTGCTTTCCTTTGAAGCAGAAACACGTTTACATCCCAGCCCCATTGAAGAACCAGAGAAATGCCCTTTGGAAAAAGCACTCCTTCTGCTTATAGACCCAGCCAGGAATGACCTAGCCTGGAATCCCCTGCACCATTCTGCATCTTTCCAGCTGCGTAACACACTGGCAAAAGAAACTTTCTCCTACCTGCTTTCCTTTGAAGCAGAAACACGTTTACATCCTATCCCTATTGAAGAACCATAGAAATGCCGTTTAGAAAAAGCACTCCTTCTGCTTAGAGACCCAGCCAGGAACGGCCTAGCCTGGAATCCCCTGCACCATTCTGCAGCTTTCCAGCTCCCTCACACACTGGCAAAAGAAACTTTCTCCTAGCTGCTTTCCTTTGAAGCAGAAACACGTTTACATCCTAGCCCCATTGAAGAACCATAGAAATGCCCTTTAGAAAAAGCACTCCTTCTGCTTATCGACCCAGTCAGGAATGGCCTAGCCTGGAATCCCCTGCACCATTCTGCAGCTTTCCAGCTGCATCACACACTGGCAAAAGAAACTTTCTCCTAGCTGCTTTCCTTTGAAGCAGAAACACGTTTACATCCTAGCCCCATTGAAGAACCATAGAAATTCGCTTTACAAAAAGCACTCCTTCTGCTTATAGACCCAGCCAGGAATGACCTAGCCAGGAATCCCCTACACCATTCTGCAGCTTTCCAGCTGCATAACACACTGGCAAAAGAAACTTTCTCCTAGCTGCTTTCCTTTGAAGCAGAAACACGTTTACATCCTAGCCCCATTGAAGAACCATAGAAATGCCCTTTAGAAAAAGCACTCCTTCTGCTTATAGACCCAGCCAGGAATGGCCTAGCCTGGAATCCCCTGCACCATTCTGTAGCTTTCCAGCTGTGTCACACACTGGCAAAAGAAACTCTCTCCTAGCTGCTTTCCTTTGAAGCAGAAACACGTTTACATCCTAGCCCCATTGCAGAACCATAGAAATTCGGTTTACAAAAAGCACTCATTCTGCTAATAGACCCAGCCAGGAATGGCCTAGCCTGGAATCCCCTGCACCATTCTGCAGCTTTCCAGCCCTCTCACACACTGGCAAAAGAAACTTTCTCCTAGCTGCTTTCCTTTGAAGCAGAAACACGTTTACATCCCAGCCCCATTGAAGAACCAGAGAAATGCCCTTTAGAAAAAGCACTCCTTCTGCTTATAGACCCAGTGAGGAATGACCTAGCCTGGAATCCCCTGCACCATTCTGCAGCTTTCCAGCTGCGTAACACACTGGCAAAAGAAACTTTCTCCTACCTCCTTTCCTTTGAAGCAGAAACACGTTTACATCCTATCCCTATTGAAGAACCATAGAAATGCCGTTTAGAAAAAGCACTCCTTCTGCTTAGAGACCCAGCCAGGAATGGCCTAGCCTGGAATCCCCTGCACCATTCTGCAGCATTCCAGCTGCATAACACACTGGCAAAAGAAACTTTCTCATAGCTGCTTTCCTTTGAAGCAGAAACACGTTTACATCCTAGCCCCATTGAAGAACCATAGAAATGCCCTTTAGAAAAAGCACTCCTTCTGCTTATAGACCCAGCCAGGAATGACCTAGCCTGGAATCCCCTACACCATTCTGCAGCTTTCCAGCTGCATAACACACTGGCAAAAGAAACTTTCTCCTAGCTGCTTTCCTTTGAAGCAGAAACACGTTTACATCCTAGCCCCATTGAAGAACCATAGAAATGCCCTTTAGAAAAAGCACTCCTTCTGCTTATAGACCCAGCCAGGAATGGCCTAGCCTGGAATCCCCTGCACCATTCTGTAGCTTTCCAGCTGTGTCACACACTGGCAAAAGAAACTCTCTCCTAGCTGCTTTCCTTTGAAGCAGAAACACGTTTACATCCTATCCCCATTGAAGAACCATAGAAATTCGGTTTACTAAAAGCACTCATTCTGCTAATAGACCCAGCCAGGAATGGCCTAGCCTGGAATCCCCTGCACCATTCTGCAGCTTTCCAGCTGCATAACACACTGGCAAAAGAAACTTTCTCCTAGCTGCTTTCCTTTGAAGCAGAAACACGTTTACATCCCAGCCCCATTGAAGAACCAGAGAAATGCCCTTTAGAAAAAGCACTCCTTCTGCTTATAGACCCAGTCAGGAATGGCCTAGCCTGGAATCCCCTGCACCATTCTGCAGCTTTCCAGCTGCATCACACACTGGCAAAAGAAACTTTCTCCTACCTGCTTTCCTTTGAAGCAGAAACACGTTTACATCCAAGCCCCATTGAAGAACCATAGAAATTCAGTTTACTAAAAGCACTCATTCTGCTAATAGACCCAGCCAGGAATGGCCTAGCCTGGAATCCCCTGCACCATTCTGCAGCTTTCCAGCTCTCTCACACACTGGCAAAAGAAACTTTCTCCTAGCTGCTTTCCTTTGAAGCAGAAACACGTTTACATCCCAGCCCCATTGAAGAACCAGAGAAATGCCCTTTAGAAAAAGCACTCCTTCTGCTTATAGACCCAGCCAGGAATGGCCTAGCCTGGAATCCCCAGCACCATTCTGTAGCTTTCCAGCTCCCTCACACACTGGTAAAAGAAACTTTCTCCTAGCTGCTTTCCTTTGAAGCAGAAACACGTTTACATCCTAGCCCCATTGAAGAACCATAGAAATTCGGTTTACAAAAAGCACTCATTCTGCTTATATACCCAGCCAGGAATGGCCTAGCCTGGAATCCCCAGCACCATTCTGTAGCTTTCCAGCTCCCTCACACACTGGCAAAAGAAACTCTCTCCTAGCTGCTTTCCTTTGAAGCAGAAACACGTTTACATCCTAGCCCCATTGAAGAACCATAGAAATTCGGTTTACAAAAAGCACTCATTCTGCTAATAGACCCAGCCAGGAATGGCCTAGCCTGGAATCCCCAGCACCATTCTGTAGCTTTCCAGCTCCCTCACACACTGGTAAAAGAAACTTTCTCCTAGCTGCTTTCCTTTGAAGCAGAAACACGTTTACATCCTAGCCCCATTGAAGAACCATAGAAATTCGGTTTACAGAAAGCACTCATTCTGCTTATATACCCAGCCAGGAATGGCCTAGCCTGGAATCCTCTGCACCATTCTGCAGCTTTCCAGCTCCCTCACACACTGGCAAAAGAAACTTTCTCCTAGCTGCTTTCCTTTGAAGCAGAAACACGTTTACATCCTAGCCCCATTGAAGAACCGTAGAAATGCCGTTTAGAAAAAACACTCCTTCTGCGTGTAGACCCAGCCAGGAATGGCCTAGCCTGGAATCCCCTGCACCATTCTGCAGCTTTCCAGCTCCCACACACTCTGGCAAAAGAAACTTTCTCCTAGCTGCTTTCCTTTGAAGCAGAAACACGTTTACATCCCAGCCCCATTGAAGAACCAGAGAAATGCCCTTTAGAAAAAGCACTCCTTCTGCTTATAGACCCAGCCAGGAATGGCCTAGCCTGGAATCCCCTGCACCATTCTGCAGCTTTCCAGCTCCCTCACACACTGGCAAAAGAAACTTTCTCCTAGCTTCTTTCCTTTGAAGCAGAAACACGTTTACATCCTAGCCCCATTGAAGAACCATAGAAATGCCGTTTAGAAAAAGCACTCCTTCTGCTTATAGACCCAGTCAGGAATGACCTAGCCTGGAATCCCCTACACCATTCTGCAGCTTTCCAGCTCCCTCACAAACTGGCAAAATAAACTTTCTCCTAGCTGCTTTCCTTTGAAGCAGAAACACGTTTACATCCTAGCCCCATTGAAGAACCATAGAAATTCGCTTTACAAAAAGCACTCCTTCTGCGTGTAGACCCAGCCAGGAATGGCCTAGCCTGGAATCCTCTGCACCATTCTGCAGCTTTCCAGCTCCCTCACACACTGGCAAAAGAAACTTTCTCCTAGCTGCTTTCCTTTGAAGCAGAAACACGTTTACATCCTAGCCCCATTGAAGAACCGTAGAAATGCTGTTTAGAAAAAACATTCCTTCTGCGTGTAGACCCAGCCAGATATGGCCTAGCCTGGAATCCCCTGCACCATCTGCAGCTTTCCAGCTCCCTCACACACTGGCAAAAGAAACTTTCTCCTAGCTGCTTTCCTTTGAAGCAGAAACACGTTTACATCCTAGCCCCATTGAAGAACCATAGAAATTCGCTTTACAAAAAGCACTTCTTCTGCGTGTAGACCCAGCCAGGAATGGCCTAGCCTGGAATCCTCTGCACCATTCTGCAGCTTTCCAGCTCCCTCGCACACTGGCAAAAGAAACTATCTCCTAGCTGCTTTCCTTTGAAGCAGAAGCACGTTTACATCCTAGCCCCATTGAAAAACCATAGAAATTCGGTTTACAAAAAGCACTCATTCTGCTTATAGACCCAGCCAGGAATGGCCTAGCCTGGAATCCCCTGCACCATTCTGTAGCTTTCCAGCTCCCTCACACACTGGCAAAAGAAACTTTCTCCTAGCTGCTTTCCTTTGAAGCAGAAACACATTTACATCCTAGCCCCGTTGAAGAACCATAGAAATGCCGTTTAGAAAAAGCACTCATTCTGCTTATATACCCAGCCAGGAATGGCCTAGCCTGGAATCCTCTGCACCATTCTGCAGCTTTCCAGCTGCGTAACACACTGGCAAAAGAAACTTTCTCCTACCTGCTTTCCTTTGAAGCAGAAACACGTTTACATCCTATCCCTATAGAAGAACCATAGAAATGCCGTTTAGAAAAAGCACTCCTTCTGCTTAGAGACCCAGCCAGGAATGCCCTAGCCTGGAATTCCCTGCACCAATCTGCAGCATTCCAGCTGCATAACACACTGTCAAAAGAAACTTTCTCCTAGCTACTTTCCTTTGAAGCAGAAACACGTTTACATCCTATCCCTATTGAAGAAACATAGAAATTCGCTTTTCAAAAAGCAATCCTTCTGCTTATAGACCCAGTGAGGAATGACCAAGCCTGGAATCCCCTACACCATTCTGCAGCTTTCCAGCTGCGTCACACGCTGGCAAAAGAAACTTTCTCCTAGCTGCTTTCCTTTGAAGCAGAAACACGTTTACATCCTATCCCTATTGAAGAACCATAGAAATGCCGTTTAGAAAAAGCACTCCTTCTGCTTAGAGACCCAGCCAGGAATGACCTAGCCTGGAATCCCCTACACCATTCTGCAGCTTTCCAGCTGCATAACACACTGGCAAAAGAAACTTTCTCCTAGCTGCTTTCCTTTGAAGCAGAAACACGTTTACATCCTAGCCCCATTGAAGAACCATAGAAATTCGGTTTACAAAAAGCACTCATTCTGCTTAAATACCCAGCCAGGAATGGCCTAGCCTGGAATCCCCTGCACCATTCTGCAGCTTTCCAGCTCCCTCACACACTGGCAAAAGAAACTTTCTCCTAGCTGCTTTCCTTTCAAGCAGAAACACGTTTACATCCTAGCCCCATTGAAGAACCGTAGAAATACCGTTTAGAAAAAACACTCCTTCTGCGTGTAGACCCAGCCAGGAATGGCCTAGCCTGGAATCCCCTGCACCATTCTGCAGCTTTCCAGCTCCCACACACTCTGGCAAAAGAAACTTTCTCCTAGCTGCTTTCCTTTGAAGCAGAAACACGTTTACATCCCAGCCCCATTGAAGAACCAGAGAAATGCCCTTTAGAAAAAGCACTCCTTCTGCTTATAGACCCAGCCAGGAATGGCCTAGCCTGGAATCCCCTGCACCATTCTGCAGCTTTCCAGCTCCCTCACACACTGGCAAAAGAAACTTTCTCCTAGCTGCTTTCCTTTGAAGCAGAAACACGTTTACATCCTAGCCCCATTGAAGAACCATAGAAATGCCGTTTAGAAAAAGCACTCCTTCTGCTTATAGACCCAGCCAGGAATGGCCTAGCCTGGAATCCCCTGCACCATTCTGCAGCTTTCCAGCTCCATCACACACTGGCAAAAGAAACTTTCTCCTACCGGCTTTCCTTTGAAGCAGAAACACGTTTACATCCTATCCCTATTGAAGAACCATAGAAATTCGCTTTACCAAAAGCAATCCTTCTGCTTATAGACCCAGTCAGGAATGACCTAGCCTGGAATCCCCTACACCATTCTGCAGCTTTCCAGCTGTGTCACACACTGGCAAAAGAAACTCTCTCCTAGCTGCTTTCCTTTGAAGCAGAAACGCATTTACATCTTAGCCACATTGAAGAACCATAGAAATGCCGTTTAGAAAAAGCACTCCTTCTGCTTAGAGACCCAGTGAGGAATGACCTAGCCTGGAATCCCCTACACCATTCTGCAGCTTTCCAGCTGCATAACACACTGGCAAAAGAAACTTTCTCCTAGCTGCTTTCCTTTGAAGCAGAAACACATTTACATCCTATCCCTATTGAAGAACCATAGAAATTCGCTTTACCAAAAGCAATCCTTCTGCTTATAGACCCAGCCAGGAATGGCCTAGCCTGGAATCCCCAGCTCCATTCTGTAGCTTTCCAGCTGTGTCACACACTGGCAAAAGAAACTCTCTCCTAGCTGCTTTCCTTTGAAGCAGAAACACGTTTACATCCTAGCCCCATTGAAGAACCATAGAAATTCGGTTTACAAAAAGCACTCATTCTGCTTATATACCCAGCCAGGAATGGCCTAGCCTGGAATCCTCTGCACCATTCTGCAGCTTTCCAGCTCCCTCACACACTGGCAAAAGAAACTTTCTCCTAGCTGCTTTCCTTTGAAGCAGAAACACGTTTACATCCTAGCCCCATTGAAGAACCATAGAAATTCGGTTTACAAAAAGCACTCATTCTGCTTAAATACCCAGCCAGGAATGGCCTAGCCTGGAATCCCCTGCACCATTCTGCAGCTTTCCAGCTCCCTCACACACTGGCAAAAGAAACTTTCTCCTAGCTGCTTTCCTTTGAAGCAGAAACACGTTTACATCCCAGCCCCATTGAAGAACCAGAGAAATGCCCTTTAGAAAAAGCACTCCTTCTGCTTATAGACCCAGCCAGGAATGGCCTAGCCTGTAATCCCCTGCACCATTCTGCAGCTTTCCAGCTGCGTAACACACTGGCAAAAGAAACTTTCTCCTACCTGCTTTCCTTTGAAGCAGAAACACGTTTACATCCTATCCCTATTGAAGAACCATAGAAATGCCGTTTAGAAAAAGCACTCCTTCTGCTTAGAGACCCAGCCAGGAACGGCCTAGCCTGGAATCCCCTGCACCATTCTGCAGCATTCCAGCTGCACAACACACTGGCAAAAGAAACTTTCTCCTTGCTGCTTTCCTTTGAAGCAGAAACACGTTTACATCCTATCCCTATTGAAGAACCATAGAAATTCGCTTTACAAAAAGCAATCCTTCTGCTTATAGACCCAGTGAGGAATGACCAAGCCTGGAATCCCCTGCACCATTCTGCAGCTTTCCAGCTGCGTCACACACTGGCAAAAGAAACTTTCTCCTAGCTGCTTTCCTTTGAAGCAGAAACACGTTTACATCCTATCCCTATTGAAGAACCATAGAAATGCCGTTTAGAAAAAGCACTCCTTCTGCTTAGAGACCCAGCCAGGAATGCCCTAGCCTGGAATCCCCTACACCATTCTGCAGCTTTCCAGCTGCGTCACACACTGGCCAAAGAAACTTTCTCCTAGCTGCTTTCCTTTGAAGCAGAAACACGTTTACATACTAGCCCCATTGAAGAACCATAGGAATTCGCTTTACAAAAAGCACTCCTTCTGCTTATAGACCCAGCCAGGAATGACCTAGCCTGGAATCCCCTACACCATTCTGCAGCTTTCCAGCTGCATAACACACTGGCAAAAGAAACTTTCTCCTAGCTGCTTTCCTTTGAAGCAGAAACACGATTACATCCTAGCCCCATTGAAGAACCATAGAAATGCCCTTTAGAAAAAGCACTCCTTCTGCTTATAGACCCAGCCAGGAATGGCCTAGCCTGGAATCCCCTGCACCATTCTGTAGCTTTCCAGCTGTGTCACACACTGGCAAAAGAAACTCTCTCCTAGCTGCTTTCCTTTGAAGCAGAAACACGTTTACATCCTAGCCCCATTGAAGAACCATAGAAATTCGGTTTACAAAAAGCACTCATTCTGCTAATAGACCCAGCCAGGAATGGCCTAGCCTGGAATCCCCTGCACCATTCTGCAGCTTTCCAGCTCCCTCACACACTGGCAAAAGAAACTTTCTCCTAGCTGCTTTCCTTTGAAGCAGAAACACGTTTACATCCTATCCCTATTGAAGAACCATAGAAATGCCCTTTAGAAAAAGCACTCCTTCTGCTTAGAGACCCAGCCAGGAATGCCCTAGCCTGGAATCCCCTACACCATTCTGCAGCTTTCCAGCTGCGTCACACACTGGCAAAAGAAACTTTCTCCTAGCTGCTTTCCTTTGAAGCAGAAACACGTTTACATCCTAGCCCCATTGAAGAACCAGAGAAATGCCCTTTAGAAAAAGCACTCCTTCTGCTTAGAGACCCAGCCAGGAATGGCCTAGCCTGTAATCCCCTGCACCATTCTGCAGCTTTCCAGCTGCGTAACACACTGGCAAAAGAAACTTTCACCTACCTGCTTTCCTTTGAAGCAGAAACACGTTTACATCCTATCCCTATTGAAGAACCATAGAAATACCGTTTAGAAAAAGCACTCCTTCTGCTTAGAGACCCAGCCAGGAATGGCCTAGCCTGGAATCCCCTGCACCATTCTGCAGCATTCCAGCTGCATAACACACTGGCAAAAGAAACTTTCTCCTAGCTGCTTTCCTTTGAAGCAGAAACACGTTTACATCCTATCCCTATTGAAGAACCATAAAAATTCGCTTTACAAAAAGCAATCCTTCTGCTTATAGACACAGTGAGGAATGACCAAGCCTGGAATCCCCTACACCATTCTGCAGCATTCCAGCTGCGTCACACACTGGCAAAAGAAACTTTCTCCTAGCTGCTTTCCTTTGAAGCAGAAACACGTTTACATCCTATCCCTATTGAAGAACCATAGAAATGCCCTTTAGAAAAAGCACTCCTTCTGCTTATAGACCCAGCCAGGAATGCCCTAGCCTGGAATCCCCTACACCATTCTGCAGCTTTCCAGCTGCGTCACACACTGGCAAAAGAAACTTTCTCCTAGCTGCTTTCCTTTGAAGCAGAAACACGTTTACATCCTAGCCCCATTGAAGAACCATAGAAATTCGGTTTACAAAAAGCACTCCTTCTGCTTATAGACCCAGTCAGGAATGGCCTAGCCTGGAATCCCCTGCACCATTCTGCAGCTTTCCAGCTCCCTCACACACTGGCAAAAGAAACTTTCTCCTAGCTGCTTTCCTTTGAAGCAGAAACACGTTTACATCCTATCCCTATTGAAGAACCATAGAAACTCGCTTTACAAAAAGCACTCCTTCTGCTTATAGACCCAGCCAGGAATGGCCTAGCCTGGAATCCCCTGCACCATTCTGCAGCTTTCCAGCTGCCTCACACACTGGCAAAAGAAACTTTCTCCTAGCTGCTTTCCTTTGAAGCAGAAACACGTTTACATCCTAGCCCCATTGAAGAACCATAGAAATGCCGTTTAGAAAAAGCACTCCTTCTGCTTATAGACCCAGCCAGGAATGGCCTAGCCTGGAATCCCCTGCACCATTCTGCAGCTTTCCAGCTGCGTAACACACTGGCAAAAGAAACTTTCTCCTAGCTGCTTTCCTTTGAAGCAGAAACACGTTTACATCCTAGCCCCATTGAAGAACCATAGAAATGCCGTTTAGAAAAAGCACTCCTTCTGCTTATAGACCCAGCCAGGAATGGCCTAGCCTGGAATCCCCTGCACCATTCTGCAGCTTTCCAGCTGCGTCACACACTGGCAAAAGAAACTTTCTCCTAGCTGCTTTCCTTTGAAGCAGAAACACGTTTACATCCTAGCCCCATTGAAGAACCATAGAAATGCCGTTTAGAAAAAGCACTCCTTCTGCTTATAGACCCAGCCAGGAATGGCCTAGCCTGGAATCCCCTGCACCATTCTGCAGCTTTCCAGCTCCCTCACACACTGGCAAAAGAAACTTTCTCCTAGCTGCTTTCCTTTGAAGCAGAAACACGTTTACATCCTATCCCTATTGAAGAACCATAGAAATGCCGTTTAGAAAAAGCACTCCTTCTGCTTAGAGACCCAGCCAGGAATGGCCTAGCCTGGAATCCCCTGCACCATTCTGCAGCTTTCCAGCTGCGTCACACACTGGCAAAAGAAACTTTCTCCTAGCTACTTGCCTTTGAAGCAGAAACACGTTTACATCCTAGCCCCATTGAAGAACCATAGAAATGCCGTTTAGAAAAAGCACTCCTTCTGCTTATAGACCCAGCCAGGAATGGCCTAGCCTGTAATCCCCTGCACCATTCTGCAGCTTTCCAGCTGCGTCACACACTGGCAAAAGAAACTTTCTCCTAGCTGCTTTCCTTTGAAGCAGAAACACGTTTACATCCTAGCCCTATTGAAGAACCATAGAAATGCCGTTTAGAAAAAGCACTCCTTCTGCTTATAGACCCAGCCAGGAATGGCCTAGCCTGGAATCCCCTGCACCATTCTGCAGCTTTCCAGCTGCATCACACACTGGCAAAAGAAACTTTCTCCTAGCTGCTTTCCTTTGAAGCAGAAACACGTTTACATCCTAGCCCATTGAAGAACCATAGAAATGCCGTTTAGAAAAAGCACTCCTTCTGCTTATAGACCCAGCCAGGAATGGCCTAGCCTGGAATCCCCTGCACCATTCTGCAGCTTTCCAGCTGCGTCACACACTGGCAAAAGAAACTTTCTCCTAGCTGCTTTCCTTTGAAGCAGAAACACGTTTACATCCTAGCCCCATTGAAGAACCATAGAAATGCCGTTTAGAAAAAGCACTCCTTCTGCTTATAGACCCAGCCAGGAATGGCCTAGCCTGGAATCCCCTGCACCATTCTGCAGCTTTCCAGCTGCGTCACACACTGGCAAAAGAAACTTTCTCCTAGCTGCTTTCCTTTGAAGCAGAAACACGTTTACATCCTATCCCTATTGAAGAACCATAGAAATGCCGTTTAGAAAAAGCACTCCTTCTGCTTATAGACCCAGCCAGGAATGGCCTAGCCTGGAATCCCCTGCACCATTCTGCAGCTTTCCAGCTCCCTCACACACTGGCAAAAGAAACTTTCTCCTAGCTGCTTTCCTTTGAAGCAGAAACACGTTTACATCCTAGCCCATTGAAGAACCATAGAAATGCCGTTTAGAAAAAGCACTCCTTCTGCTTATAGACCCAGCCAGGAATGGCCTAGCCTGGAATCCCCTGCACCATTCTGCAGCTTTCCAGCTGCCTCACACACTGGCAAAAGAAACTTTCTCCTAGCTCCTTTCCTTTGAAGCAGAAACACGTTTACATCCTAGCCCCATTGAAGAACCATAGAAATGCCGTTTAGAAAAAGCACTCCTTCTGCTTATAGACCCAGCCAGGAATGGCCTAGCCTGGAATCCCCTGCACCATTCTGCAGCTTTCCAGCTCCGTCACACACTGGCAAAAGAAACTTTCTCCTAGCTCCTTTCCTTTGAAGCAGAAACACGTTTACATCCTAGCCCCATTGAAGAACCATAGAAATGCCGTTTAGAAAAAGCACTCCTTCTGCTTATAGACCCAGCCAGGAATGGCCTAGCCTGGAATCCCCTGCACCATTCTGCAGCTTTCCAGCTCCCTCACACACTGGCAAAAGAAACTTTCTCCTAGCTCCTTTCCTTTGAAGCAGAAACACTTTTACATCCTAGCCCCATTGAAGAACCATAGAAATGCCGTTTAGAAAAAGCACTCCTTCTGCTTATAGACCCAGCCAGGAATGGCCTAGCCTGGAATCCCCTGCACCATTCTGCAGCTTTCCAGCTGCCTCACACACTGGCAAAAGAAACTTTCTCCTAGCTCCTTTCCTTTGAAGCAGAAACACGTTTACATCCTAGCCCCATTGAAGAACCATAGAAATGCCGTTTAGAAAAAGCACTCCTTCTGCTTATAGACCCAGCCAGGAATGGCCTAGCCTGGAATCCCCTGCACCATTCTGCAGCTTTCCAGCTCCTCACACACTGGCAAAAGAAACTTTCTCCTAGCTCCTTTCCTTTGAAGCAGAAACACGTTTACATCCTAGCCCCATTGAAGAACCATAGAAATGCCGTTTAGAAAAAGCACTCCTTCTGCTTATAGACCCAGCCAGGAATGGCCTAGCCTGGAATCCCCTGCACCATTCTGCAGCTTTCCAGCTGCCTCACACACTGGCAAAAGAAACTTTCTCCTAGCTCCTTTCCTTTGAAGCAGAAACACGTTTACATCCTAGCCCCATTGAAGAACCATAGAAATGCCGTTTAGAAAAAGCACTCCTTCTGCTTATAGACCCAGCCAGGAATGGCCTAGCCTGGAATCCCCTGCACCATTCTGCAGCTTTCCAGCTCCCTCACACACTGGCAAAAGAAACTTTCTCCTAGCTCCTTTCCTTTGAAGCAGAAACACGTTTACATCCTAGCCCCATTGAAGAACCATAGAAATGCCGTTTAGAAAAAGCACTCCTTCTGCTTATAGACCCAGCCAGGAATGGCCTAGCCTGGAATCCCCTGCACCATTCTGCAGCTTTCCAGCTCCCTCACACACTGGCAAAAGAAACTTTCTCCTAGCTCCTTTCCTTTGAAGCAGAAACACGTTTACATCCTAGCCCCATTGAAGAACCATAGAAATGCCGTTTAGAAAAAGCACTCCTTCTGCTTATAGACCCAGCCAGGAATGGCCTAGCCTGGAATCCCCTGCACCATTCTGCAGCTTTCCAGCTCCCTCACACACTGGCAAAAGAAACTTTCTCCTAGCTCCTTTCCTTTGAAGCAGAAACACGTTTACATCCTAGCCCCATGGAAGAACCATAGAAATGCCGTTTAGAAAAAGCACTCCTTCTGCTTATAGACCCAGCCAGGAATGGCCTAGCCTGGAATCCCCTGCACCATTCTGCAGCTTTCCAGCTCCGTCACACACTGGCAAAAGAAACTTTCTCCTAGCTCCTTTCCTTTGAAGCAGAAACACGTTTACATCCTAGCCCCATTGAAGAACCATAGAAATGCCGTTTAGAAAAAGCACTCCTTCTGCTTATAGACCCAGCCAGGAATGGCCTAGCCTGGAATCCCCTGCACCATTCTGCAGCTTTCCAGCTCCCTCACACACTGGCAAAAGAAACTTTCTCCTAGCTCCTTTCCTTTGAAGCAGAAACACGTTTACATCCTAGCCCCATTGAAGAACCATAGAAATGCCGTTTAGAAAAAGCACTCCTTCTGCTTATAGACCCAGCCAGGAATGGCCTAGCCTGGAATCCCCTGCACCATTCTGCAGCTTTCCAGCTCCGTCACACACTGGCAAAAGAAACTTTCTCCTAGCTCCTTTCCTTTGAAGCAGAAACACGTTTACATCCTAGCCCCATTGAAGAACCATAGAAATGCCGTTTAGAAAAAGCACTCCTTCTGCTTATAGACCCAGCCAGGAATGGCCTAGCCTGGAATCCCCTGCACCATTCTGCAGCTTTCCAGCTCCCTCACACACTGGCAAAAGAAACTTTCTCCTAGCTCCTTTCCTTTGAAGCAGAAACACGTTTACATCCTAGCCCCATTGAAGAACCATAGAAATGCCGTTTAGAAAAAGCACTCCTTCTGCTTATAGACCCAGCCAGGAATGGCCTAGCCTGGAATCCCCTGCACCATTCTGCAGCTTTCCAGCTCCGTCACACACTGGCAAAAGAAACTTTCTCCTAGCTCCTTTCCTTTGAAGCAGAAACACTTTTACATCCTAGCCCCATTGAAGAACCATAGAAATGCCGTTTAGAAAAAGCACTCCTTCTGCTTATAGACCCAGCCAGGAATGGCCTAGCCTGGAATCCCCTGCACCATTCTGCAGCTTTCCAGATGCGCCACACACGGGCAAAAGAAACTTTCTCCTAGCTCCTTTCCTTTGAAGCAGAAACACTTTTACATCCTAGCTCCATTGAAGAACCATAGAAATGCCGTTTAGAAAAAGCACTCCTTCTGCTTATAGACCCAGCCAGGAATGGCCTAGCCTGGAATCCCCTGCACCATTCTGCAGCTTTCCAGCTCCCTCACACACTGGCAAAAGAAACTTTCTCCTAGCTCCTTTCCTTTGAAGCAGAAACACTTTACATCCTAGCCCCATGGAAGAACCATAGAAATGCCGTTTAGAAAAAGCACTCCTTCTGCTTATAGACCCAGCCAGGAATGGCCTAGCCTGGAATCCCCTGCACCATTCTGCAGCTTTCCAGCTCCCTCACACACTGGCAAAAGAAACTTTCTCCTAGCTCCTTTCCTTTGAAGCAGAAACACGTTTACATCCTCGCTCCATTGAAGAACCATAGAAATGCCGTTTAGAAAAACCACTCCTTCTGCTTATAGACCCAGCCAGGAATGGCCTAGCCTGGAATCCCCTGCACCATTCTGCAGCTTTCCAGCTCCCTCACACACTGGCAAAAGAAACTTTCTCCTAGCTCCTTTCCTTTAAAGGAGAAACACTTTTACATCCTAGCCCCATTGAAGAACCATAGAAATGCCGTTTAGAAAAAGCACTCCTTCTGCTTATAGACCCAGCCAGGAATGGCCTAGCCTGGATACCCTGCACCATTCTGCAGCTTTCCAGCTGCCTCACACACTGGCAAATGAAACTTTCTCCTAGCTCCTTTCCTTTGAAGCAGAAACACGTTTACATCCTCGCTCCATTGAAGAACCATAGAAATGCCGTTTAGAAAAAGCACTCCTTCTGCTTGTAGACTCAGCCAGGAATGGCCTAGCCTGGAATCCCCTGCACCATTCTGCAGCTTTCCAGCTCCCTCACACACTGGCAAAAGAAACTTTCTCCTAGCTCCTTTCCTTTAAAGCAGAAACACATTTACATCCTAGCCCCATGGAAGAACCATAGAAATGCCGTTTAGAAAAAGCACTCCTTCTGCTTATAGACCCAGCCAGGAATGGCCTAGCCTGGAATCCCCTGCACCATTCTGCAGCTTTCCAGCTCCCTCACACACTGGCAAAAGAAACTTTCTCCTAGCTCCTTTCCTTTGAAGCAGAAACACTTTTACATCCTAGCCCCATTGAAGAACCATAGAAATGCCGTTTAGAAAAAGCACTCCTTCTGCTTATAGACCCAGCCAGGAATGGCCTAGCCTGGAATCCCCTGCACCATTCTGCAGCTTTCCAGCTCCCTCACACACTGGCAAAAGAAACTTTCTCCTAGCTCCTTTCCTTTGAAGCAGAAACACTTTACATCCTAGCCCCATGGAAGAACCATAGAAATGCCGTTTAGAAAAAGCACTCCTTCTGCTTATAGACCCAGCCAGGAATGGCCTAGCCTGGAATCCCCTGCACCATTCTGCAGCTTTCCAGCTCCCTCACACACTGGCAAAAGAAACTTTCTCCTAGCTCCTTTCCTTTGAAGCAGAAACACGTTTACATCCTAGCTCCATTGAAGAACCATAGAAATGCCGTTTAGAAAAAGCACTCCTTCTGCTTATAGACCCAGCCAGGAATGGCCTAGCCTGGAATCCCCTGCACCATTCTGCAGCTTTCCACCTCCCTCACACACCGGCAAAAGAAACTTTCTCCTAGCTCCTTTCTTTTGAAGCAGAAACACGTTTACATCCTGGCTCCATTGAAGAACCATGGAAATGCCGTTTAGAAAAAGCACTCCTTCTGCTTATAGACCCAGCCAGGAATGGCCTAGCCTGGAATCCCCTGCACCATTCTGCAGCTTTCCAGCTCCCTCACACACTGGCAAAAGAAACTTTCTCCTAGCTCCTTTCCTTTAAGGGAGAAACACGTTTACATCCTAGCCCCATTGAAGAACCATAGAAATGCCGTTTAGAAAAAGCACTCCTTCTGCTTATAGACCCAGCCAGGAATGGCCTAGCCTGGAATCCCCTGCACCATTCTGTAGCTTTCCAGCTGCGTCACACACTGGCAAAAGAAACTTTCTCCTAGCTCCTTTCCTTTGAAGCAGAAACACGTTTACATCCTCGCTCCATTGAAGAACCATAGAAATGCCGTTTAGAAAAACCACTCCTTCTGCTTGTAGACCCAGCCAGGAATGGCCTAGCCTGGAATCCCCTGCACCATTCTGCAGCTTTCCAGCACCCTCACACACTGGCAAAAGAAACTTTCTCCTAGCTCCTTTCCTTTGAAGCAGAAACACGTTTACATCCTAGCCCCATTGAAGAACCATAGAAATGCCGTTTAGAAAAAGCACTCCTTCTGCTTATAGACCCAGCCAGGAATGGCCTAGCCTGGAATCCCCTGCACCATTCTGCAGCTTTCCAGCTCCCTCACACACTGGCAAAAGAAACTTTCTCCTAGCTCCTTTCCTTTGAAGCAGAAACACTTTTACATCCTAGCCCCATTGAAGAACCATAGAAATGCCGTTTAGAAAAAGCACTCCTTCTGCTTATAGACCCAGCCAGGAATGGCCTAGCCTGGAATCCCTGCACCATTCTGCAGCTTTCCAGCTCCCTCACACACTGGCAAAAGAAACTTTCTCCTAGCTCCTTTCCTTTGAAGCAGAAACACGTTTACATCCTAGCCCCATTGAAGAACCATAGAAATGCCGTTTAGAAAAAGCACTCCTTCTGCTTATAGACCCAGCCAGGAATGGCCTAGCCTGGAATCCCCTGCACCATTCTGCAGCTTTCCAGCTCCCTCACACACTGGCAAAAGAAACTTTCTCCTAGCTCCTTTCCTTTGAAGCAGAAACACGTTTACATCCTACCCCATGGAAGAACCATAGAAATGCCGTTTAGAAAAAGCACTCCTTCTGCTTATAGACCCAGCCAGGAATGGCCTAGCCTGGAATCCCCTGCACCATTCTGCAGCTTTCCACCTCCCTCACACACCGGCAAAAGAAACTTTCTCCTAGCTCCTTTCTTTTGAAGCAGAAACACGTTTACATCCTGGCTCCATTGAAGAACCATAGAAATGCCGTTTAGAAAAAGCACTCCTTCTGCTTATAGACCCAGCCAGGAATGGCCTAGCCTGGAATCCCCTGCACCATTCTGTAGCTTTCCAGCTGCCTCACACACTGGCAAAAGAAACTTTCTCCTAGCTCCTTTCCTTTAAAGGAGAAACACTTTTACATCCTAGCCCCATTGAAGAACCATAGAAATGCCGTTTAGAAAAAGCAATCCTTCTGCTTATAGACCCAGCCAGGAATGGCCTAGCCTGGATAACCCTGCACCATTCTGCAGCTTTCCAGCTGCGTCACACACTGGCAAAAGAAACTTTCTCCTAGCTCCTTTCCTTTGAAGCAGAAACACATTACATCCTTGCCCCATTGAAGAACCATAGAAATGCCGTTTAGAAAAAGCACTCCTTCTGCTTATAGACCCAGCCAGGAATGGCCTAGCCTGGAATCCCCTGCACCATTCTGTAGCTTTCCAGCTGCGTCACACACTGGCAAATGAAACTTTCTCCTAGCTCCTTTCCTTTGAAGCAGAAACACATTTACACACTAACCCCATGGAAGAACCATAGAAATGCCGTTTAGAAAAACAAATCCTTCTGCTTGTAGACCCAGCCAGGAATGGCCTAGCCGGGAATCCCCTGCACCATTCTGCAGCTTTCCAGCTCCCTCACACACTGGCAAAAGAAACTTTCTCCTAGCTCCTTTCCTTTGAAGCAGAAACACATTTACATCCTAACCCCATGGAAGAACCATAGAAATGCCGTTTAGAAAAAGCAATCCTTCTGCTTATAGACGCAGCCAGGAATGGCCTAGCCTTGGTAACCCTGCACCATTCTGCAGCTTTCCAGCTCCCTCACACACAGGCAAAAGAAACTTTCTCCTAGCTCCTTCCTTTGAAGCAGAAACACTTTTACATCCTAGCCCCATTGAAGAACCATAGAAATGCCGTTTAGAAAAAGCACTCCTTCTGCTTATAGACCCAGCCAGGAATGGCCTAGCCTGGAATCCCCTGCACCATTCTGCAGCTTTCCAGCTCCCTCACACACTGGCAAAAGAAACTTTCTCCCAGCTCCTTTCCTTTGAAGCAGAAACACTTTACACCCTAACCCCATGGAAGAACCATAGAAATGCCGTTTAGAAAAAGCACTCCTTCTGCTTATAGACCCAGCCAGGAATGGCCTAGCCTGGAATCCCCTGCACCAATCTGCAGCTTTCCACCTCCCTCACACACCGGAAAAAGAAACTTTCTCCTAGCTCCTTTCTTTTGAAGCAGAAACACGTTTACATCCTGGCTCCATTGAAGAACCATAGAAATGCCGTTTAGAAAAAGCACTCCTTCTGCTTATAGACCCAGCCAGGAATGGCCTAGCCTGGAATCCCCTGCACCATTCTGCAGCTTTCCAGCTCCCTCACACACTGGCAAAAGAAACTTTCTCCTAGCTCCTTTCCTTTGAAGCAGAAACACGTTTACATCCTAGCTCCATTGAAGAACCATAGAAATGCCGTTTAGAAAAAGCACTCCTTCTGCTTATAGACCCAGCCAGGAATGGCCTAGCCTGGAATCCCCTGCACCATTCTGCAGCTTTCCACCTCCCTCACACACCGGCAAAAGAAACTTTCTCCTAGCTCCTTTCTTCTGAGGCAGAAACACGTTTACATCCTGGCTCCATTGAAGAACCATAGAAATGCCGTTTAGAAAAAGCACTCCTTCTGCTTATAGACCCAACCAGGAATGGCCTAGCCTGGAATCCCCTGCACCATTCTGCAGCTTTGCAGCTCCCTCACACACTGGCAAAAGAAACTTTCTCCTAGCTCCTTTCCTTTAAAATAGAAACACGTTTACATCCTAGCCCCATTGAAGAACCATAGAAATGCCGTTTAGAAAAAGCACTCCTTCTGCTTATAGACCCAGCCAGGAATGGCCTAGCCTGGAATCCCCTGCACCATTCTGTAGCTTTCCAGGTGCGTCACACACTGGCAAAAGAAACTTTCTCCTAGCTCCTTTCCTTTGAAGCAGAAACACGTTTACATCCTAGCTCCATTGAAGAACCATAGAAATGCCGTTTAGAAAAAGCACTCCTTCTGCTTATAGACCCAGCCAGGAATGGCCTAGCCTGGAATCCCCTGCACCATTCTGCAGCTTTCCAGCACCCTCACACACTGGCAAAAGAAACTTTCTCCTAGCTCCATTCCTTTAAAGCAGAAACACTTTTACATCCTAGCCCCATTGAAGAACCATAGAAATGCCGTTTAGAAAAAGCACTCCTTCTGCTTATAGACCCAGCCAGGAATGGCCTAGCCTGGAATCCCCTGCACCATTCTGCAGCTTTCCAGCTGCATCACACACTGGCAAAAGAAACTTTCTCCTAGCTCCTTTCCTTTGAAGCAGAAACACATTTACATCCTCGCTCCATTGAAGAACCATAGAAATGCCGTTTAGAAAAAGCACTCCTTCTGCTTATAGACCCAGCCAGGAATGGCCTAGCCTGGAATCCCCTGCACCATTCTGCAGCTTTCCAGCTCCCTCACACACTGGCTAAAGAAACTTTCTGCTAGCTCCTTTCCTTTAAAGCAGAAACACTTTTACATCCTAGCCCCATTGAAGAACCATAGAAATGCCGTTTAGAAAAAGCAATCCTTCTGCTTATAGACCCAGCCAGGAATGGCCTAGCCTGGATAACCCTGCACCATCCTGCAGCTTTCCAGCTCCCTCACACACTGGCAAAAGAAACTTTCTCCTAGCTCCTTTCCTTTGAAGCAGAAACACGTTTACATCCTTGCCCCGTTGAAGAACCATAGAAATGCCGTTTAGAAAAAGCACTCCTTCTGCGTATAGACCCAGCCAGGAATGGCCTAGCCTGGAATCCCCTGCACCATTCTGTAGCTTTCCAGCTCCCTCACACACTGGCAAAAGAAACTTTGTCCTAGCTCCTTTCCTTTGAAGCAGAAACACGTTTACATCCTGCCCCCATGGAAGAACCATAGAAATGCCGTTTAGAAAAAGCACTCCTTCTGCTTATAGACCCAGCCAGGAATGGCCTAGCCTGGAATCCCCTGCACCATTCTGCAGCTTTCCACCTCCCTCACACACCGGCAAAAGAAACTTTCTCCTAGCTCCTTTCTTTTGAAGCAGAAACACGTTTGCATCCTGGCTCCATTGAAGAACCATAGAAATGCCGTTTAGAAAAAGCACTCCTTCTGCCTATAGACCCAGCCAGGAATGGCCTAGCCTGGAATCCCCTGCACCATTCTGCAGCTTTCCAGCTCCCTCACACACCGGCAAAAGAAACTTTCTCCTAGCTCCTTTCTTTTGAAGCAGAAACACGTTTGCATCCTGGCTCCATTGAAGAACCATAGAAATGCCGTTTAGAAAAAGCACTCCTTCTGCTTATAGACCCAGCCAGGAATGGCCTAGCCTGGAATCCCCTGCACCATTCTGTAGCTTTCCAGCTGCGTCACACACTGGCAAAAGAAACTTTCTCCTAGCTCCTTTCCTTTGAAGCAGAAACACATTTACATCCTCGCTCCATTGAAGAACCATAGAAATGCCGTTTAGAAAAAGCACTCCTTCTGCTTATAGACCCAGCCAGGAATGGCCTAGCCTGGAATTCCCTGCACCATTCTGCAGCTTTCCAGCTCCCTCACACACTGGCTAAAGAAACTTTCTGCTAGCTCCTTTCCTTTGAAGCAGAAACACGTTTACATCCTACCCCCATGGAAGAACCATAGAAATGCCGTTTAGAAAAAGCAATCCTTCTGCTTATAGACCCAGCCAGGAATGGCCTAGCCTGGAATCCCCTGCACCATTCTGCAGCTTTCCAGCTCCCTCACACACTGGCAAAAGAAACTTTCTCCTAGCTCCTTTCCTTTGAAGCAGAAACACATTTACATCCTTGCCCCATTGAAGAACCATAAAAATGCCGTTTAGAAAAAGCACTCCTTCTGCTTATAGACCCAGCCAGGAATGGCCTAGCCTGGAATCCCCTGCACCATTCGGCAGCTTTCCAGCTCCTTCACACACTGGCAAAAGAAACTTTCTCCTAGCTCCTTTCCTTTGAAGCAGAAACACATTTACATCCTACCCCCATGGAAGAACCATAGAATTGCCGTTTAGAAAAAGCACTCCTTCTGCTTATAGACCCAGCCAGGAATGGCCTAGCCTGGAATCCCCTGCACCATTCTGTAGCTTTCCAGCTGCGTCACACACTGGCAAATGAAACTTTCTCCTAGCTCCTTTCCTTTGAAGCAGAAACACATTTAAACCCTAACCCCATGGAAGAACCATAGAAATGCCGTTTAGAAAAACCAATCCTTCAGCTTGTAGACCCAGCCAGGAATGGTCTAGCCGGGAATCCCCTGCACCATTCTGCAGCTTTCCAGCTCCCTCACACACTGGCAAAAGAAACTTTCTCCTAGCTCCTTTCCTTTGAAGCAGAAACACGTTTACATCCTAGCCCCATTGAAGAACCATAGAAATGCCGTTTAGAAAAAGCAATCCTTCTGCTTATAGACCCAGCCAGGAATGGCCTAGCCTGGATAACCCTGCACCATTCTGCAGCTTTCCAGCTCCCTCACACACTTGGAAAAGAAACTTTCTCCTAGCTCCTTTCCCTTAAAGCAGAAACACTTTTACATCCTAGCCCCATTGAAGAACCATAGAAATGCCGTTTAGAAAAAGCACTCCTTCTGCTTATAGACCCAGCCAGGAATGGCCTAGCCTGGAATCCCCTGCACCATTCTGCAGCTTTCCAGCTCCCTCACACACTGGCAAAAGACTTTCTCCCAGCTCCTTTCCTTTGAAGCAGAAACACTTTACACCCTAACCCCATGGAAGAACCATAGAAATGCCGTTTAGAAAAAGCACTCCTTCTGCTTATAGACCCAGCCAGGAATGGCCTAGCCTGGAATCCCCTGCACCATTCTGCAGCTTTCCACCTCCCTCACACACCGGAAAAAGAAACTTTCTCCTAGCTCCTTTCTTTTGAAGCAGAAACACGTTTACATCCTGGCTCCATTGAAGAACCATAGAAATGCCGTTTAGAAAAAGCACTCCTTCTGCTTATAGACCCAGCCAGGAATGGCCTAGCCTGGAATCCCCTGCACCATTCTGCAGCTTTCCAGCTCCCTCACACACAGGCAAAAGAAACTTTCTCCTAGCTCCTTTCCTTTGAAGCAGAAACACGTTTACATCCTAGCTCCATTGAAGAACCATAGAAATGCCGTTTAGAAAAGCACTCCTTCTGCTTATAGACCCAGCCAGGAATGGCCTAGCCTGGAATCCCCTGCACCATTCTGCAGCTTTCCAGCTCCCTCACACACTGGTAAAAGAAACTTTCTCCTAGCTCCTTTCTTTTGAAGCAGAAACACGTTTACATCCTGGCTCCATTGAAGAACCATAGAAATGCCGTTTAGAAAAAGCACTCCTTCTGCTTATAGACCCAGCCAGGAATGGCCTAGCCTGGAATCCCCTGCACCATTCTGCAGCTTTCCAGATCCCTCACACACTGGCAAAAGAAACTTTCTCCTAGCTCCTTTCCTTTGAAGCAGAAACACCTTTACATCCTCACTCCATTGAAGAACCATAGAAATGCTGTTTAGAAAAAGCACTCCTTCTGCTTATAGACCCAGCCAGGAATGGCCTAGCCTGGAATCCCCTGCACCATTCTGCAGCTTTCCACCTCCCTCACACACCGGCAAAAGAAACTTTCTCCTAGCTCCTTTCTTTTGAAGCAGAAACACGTTTGCATCCTGACTCCATTGAAGAACCATAGAAATGCCGTTTAGAAAAAGCACTCCTTCTGCTTATAGACCCAGCCAGGAATGGCCTAGCCTGGAATCCCCTGCACCATTCTGTAGCTTTCCAGCTGCGTCACACACTGGCAAATGAAACTTTCTCCTAGCTCCTTTCCTTTGAAGCAGAAAATCGTTTACATCCTAGCTCCATTGAAGAACCATGGAAATGCCGTTTAGAAAAAGCACTCCTTCTGCTTATAGACCCAGCCAGGAATGGCCTAGCCTGGAATTCCCTGCACCATTCTGCAGCTTTCCAGCTCCCTCACACACTGGCAAAAGAAACTTTCTCCTAGCTCCTTTCCTTTAAAGGAGAAACACGTTTACATCCTAGCCCCATTGAAGAACCATAGAAATGCCGTTTAGAAAAAGCACTCCTTCTGCTTATAGACCCAACCAGGAATGGCCTAGCCTGGAATCCCCTGCACCATTCTGCAGCTTTCCAGCTCCCTCACACACTGGCAAAAGAAACTTGGGCTTAGGACCTGTGAGATCTGGTCCGGACATTGAAAACATTCTGTACACGGCTGCCAGTGACAATGGTCCAACTTGGAGTCTCTGGCAGAGAGCTCCAAATGAGACACGTGGTCGTCCACTTGGTTTCTGGGGACATTGTTACAGAGGTTCAGAGACAAATTACACTGCAACAGAGAAAGAGATTCTAGCAGCCTATGAGGGAGTGAAAGCAGCTTCTGAAGTGATTGGAACTGAGTCACAATTGCTTTTAGCTCCTAGACTGCCAGTTCTTAACTGGATGTTCAAGGGCAAAGGTTCATCACCACATCATGCCACAGATGCAACCTGGTCTAAATGGATGGCTTTGATAACCCAACGAGCACGAATGGGTAATCTTGACCGACCTGGTCTGGTAGAGGTGATCACCAACTGGCCGGAAGGCACAGACTGTTCCAAACCTCCAGAGGAGAAAATAACTCATGCTGAGGAAGCTCCTCCCTATGGTGATCTCTCTGATCAGGAAAAGAACTATGCTTTGTTCACAGATGGTTCCTGTCGTCTTGTTGGGAACAAGCGAATATGGAAGTCAGCAGTTTGGAGTCCAACCAGGAGAGTTACCGAAACGAAAGATGGAGAAGGAGAATCCAGTCAGTTCGCTGAGGTAAAAGCTGTTCAACTTGCTCTTGATGTGGCTGAACGTGAGAATTGGCCTATCCTTTACCTCTACACCGACTCGTGGATGGTAGCCAATGCTCTATGGGGTTGGCTAAAGGACTGGAAGAAGAATGGTTGGCAGAGGAAAGGAAAGCCTATTTGGTGTGCTGATCTATGGCAGGACATTGATGCACGGCTGGAGAAAATTCCAGTGAAGGTGCGGCACGTAGACGCACACATGCCTAAGAGCAGAGCAACTGAAGAACATCAACATAACCAGAAGGCAGATCAAGCTGCTAAGATTGCTCAAGTTGATACCAACTCTGAACTTGACATTGACCTTGATTGAAAACACCGAGGTGAGCTGTTCTTAGCTCGGTGGGCCCATGACTCATCTGGACATCAAGGCAGAGATGGAACATACCGATGGGCTCGTGATAGGTCAATTGACTTGTCCATGGACGCTATCACCCAAGTCATCTATGACTGTGACATCTGTGCTGCTATTAAGCAGGCTAAGCGAATCAAGCCCTTATGGTATGGTGAGAGATGGTCAAAGTACAAGTATGGTGAAGCCTGGCAGATTGACTACATCACTTTACCTCGATCTCGTTCTGGCAAGCAGTATGTGCTAACGATGGTAGAAGCCAGCACTGGATGGTTGGAAACCTATCCAGTTCCACATGCTACTGCACGTAACACCATTGTTGGTTTGGAGAGACAGATCTTGTGGAGACATGGAACTCCAGAGAGAATTGAGTCAGACAATGGTACTCATTTCAAGAACAATCTAGTGAAAAACTGGGCCAAAGAGCATGGTATTGAATGGATCTATCACATACCCTACTATGCACCAGCTTCAGGGAAGATTGAGCGCTACAATGGTTTGCTGAAAACCACCCTCAAAGCCATGGGGGGTGGAACTCTGAAAAACTGGGACAAACATTTAGCACAAGCTACCTGGTTGGTAAATAGTAGAGGTTCAGTAAACAGAGCAGGACCTGCACAATCAGATTTGGTCCAAACAGTAGACGGTGATAAAGTTCCTGTTGTACGTGAGAAGAATCTGTTAGGGAAAACTGTTTGGGTATTTTCTCCTTCGGGCGAAGGGAAACCTGTCCGAGGGGTGGTTTCTGCTGAAGGTCCTGGTCACACATACTGGGTAATACAGGAGAATGGTGAAATCCAGTGTATTCCACAGAGAAATTTAACCTTAGCTGAGAGAGTTTAAATTTAAGTTGTTAGGAGTTTTCTATTCTAGGTAACATTGGCGCCTAACACTGAGAGAATCTACGATAGAATCTACAGTACGTGAGCATGAACCCAACATCACCTGGAAGTCCCTGTTCTGAGCTTTTGAATCACCTACATCTGATTGAAGTGTGAACTGAACTTGTATATATTGTTTTAGTGTAAATATTGGTTTAGATTAGATTGGATAATTCTCAGCGATACTCTGAGCGAAGTAGACAGGGGTGGATTGTGCTAGTTTGAAGCAAGCTGGAATGTTTTGGTAACAGAACTAGATAATGGACAGTGAAATGAAAACAACTGATGTCAACTTCTCTCACAGTCTCGCTGAGAGCTCTGGGAAGAAGAAGAAAACATTCTCCATTTTGTTTCTCACTCTTGCTTTGGCCTTAGACCTGGTCACATCTCATTAACCCTGCTCCTACTAACCTTGCTCCCTAACCTCTTGGCTGCACCTCTCTTCTTCCTGAGAACTGGGGTAAGGTTGAGAGGGCCGGGGGGAGGTGTTGGGGTGGTTTGAGAGCCCCTCCTGGGGACTCAGGTTTCTGGGAGGGGAGTTGTGCTTTTGTATTGTTTATCCTTTGTATATTTCTGTATATAATTGTATATAACAGTATATATTGTAAATAGCTGCTTGTAAATTCTGCTAGCTGTAAATAAATTGCTTCATCTATATTCCCAGGGTCCGTCTGAGTTAGCTGGGGCAAATACAAAGTGTGGGAGGGGCGGGGTAACCCCCAAACCATCACACATAGAAATGCCGTTTAGAAAAAGCACTCCTTCTGCGTATAGACCCAGCCAGGAATGGCCTAGCCTGGAATCCCCTGCACCATTCTGCAGCTTTCCAGCTCCCTCACACACTGGCAAAAGAAACTTTCTCCTAGCTCCTTTCCTTTGAAGCAGAAACACTTTTACATCCTAGCCCCATTGAAGAACCATAGAAATGCCGTTTAGAAAAAGCACTCCTTCTGCTTATAGACCCAGCCAGGAATGGCCTAGCCTGGAATCCCCTGCACCATTCTGCAGCTTTCCAGCTCCCTCACACACTGGCAAAAGAAACTTTCTCCTAGCTCCTTTCCTTTGAAGCAGAAACACGTTTACATCCTAGCCCCATTGAAGAACCATAGAAATGCCGTTTAGAAAAAGCACTCCTTCTGCTTATAGACCCAGCCAGGAATGGCCTAGCCTGGAATCCCCTGCACCATTCTGCAGCTTTCCAGCTGCGTCACACACTGGCAAAAGAAACTTTCTCCTAGCTCCTTTCCTTTGAAGCAGAAACACGTTTACATCCTAGCCCCATTGAAGAACCATAGAAATGCCGTTTAGAAAAAGCACTCCTTCTGCTTATAGACCCAGCCAGGAATGGCCTAGCCTGGAATCCCCTGCACCATTCTGCAGCTTTCCAGCTCCCTCACACACTGGCAAAAGAAACTTTCTCCTAGCTCCTTTCCTTTGAAGCAGAAACACGTTTACATCCTGGCTCCATTGAAGAACCATAGAAATGCCGTTTAGAAAAAGCACTCCTTCTGCTTATAGACCCAGCCAGGAATGGCCTAGCCTGGAATCCCCTGCACCATTCTGCAGCTTTCCAGCTCCCTCACACACTGGCAAAAGAAACTTTCTCCTAGCTCCTTTCCTTTGAAGCAGAAACACGTTTACATCCTAGCCCCATTGAAGAACCATAGAAATGCCGTTTAGAAAAAGCACTCCTTCTGCTTATAGACCCAGCCAGGAATGGCCTAGCCTGGAATCCCCTGCACCATTCTGCAGCTTTCCAGCTCCCTCACACACTGGCAAAAGAAACTTTCTCCTAGCTCCTTTCCTTTGAAGCAGAAACACGTTTACATCCTAGCCCCATTGAAGAACCATAGAAATGCCGTTTAGAAAAAGCACTCCTTCTGCTTATAGACCCAGCCAGGAATGGCCTAGCCTGGAATCCCCTGCACCATTCTGCAGCTTTCCAGCTCCCTCACACACTGGCAAAAGAAACTTTCTCCTAGCTCCTTTCCTTTGAAGCAGAAACACGTTTACATCCTAGCCCCATTGAAGAACCATAGAAATGCCGTTTAGAAAAAGCACTCCTTCTGCTTATAGACCCAGCCAGGAATGGCCTAGCCTGGAATCCCCTGCACCATTCTGCAGCTTTCCAGCTCCCTCACACACTGGCAAAAGAAACTTTCTCCTAGCTCCTTTCCTTTGAAGCAGAAACACTTTTACATCCTAGCCCCATTGAAGAACCATAGAAATGCCGTTTAGAAAAAGCACTCCTTCTGCTTATAGACCCAGCCAGGAATGGCCTAGCCTGGAATCCCCTGCACCATTCTGCAGCTTTCCAGCTGCGTCACACACTGGCAAAAGAAACTTTCTCCTAGCTCCTTTCCTTTGAAGCAGAAACACTTTTACATCCTAGCTCCATTGAAGAACCATAGAAATGCCGTTTAGAAAAAGCACTCCTTCTGCTTATAGACCCAGCCAGGAATGGCCTAGCCTGGAATCCCCTGCACCATTCTGCAGCTTTCCAGCTCCCTCACACACTGGCAAAAGAAACTTTCTCCTAGCTCCTTGCCTTTGAAGCAGAAACACGTTTACATCCTAGCCCCATTGAAGAACCATAGAAATGCCGTTTAGAAAAAGCACTCCTTCTGCTTATAGACCCAGCCAGGAATGGCCTAGCCTGGAATCCCCTGCACCATTCTGCAGCTTTCCAGCTCCCTCACACACTGGCAAAAGAAACTTTCTCCTAGCTCCTTTCCTTTGAAGCAGAAACACGTTTACATCCTAGCTCCATTGAAGAACCATAGAAATGCCGTTTAGAAAAAGCACTCCTTCTGCTTATAGACCCAGCCAGGAATGGCCTAGCCTGAAATCCCCTGCACCATTCTGCAGAATTCCAGCTCCGTCACACACTGGCAAAAGAAACTTTCTCCTAGCTCCTTTCCTTTGAAGCAGAAACACGTTTACATCCTACACCCATTGAAGAACCATAGAAATGCCGTTTAGAAAAAGCACTCCTTCTGCTTATAGACCCAGCCAGGAATGGCCTAGCCTGGAATCCCCTGCACCATTCTGCAGCTTTCCAGCTCCCTCACACACTGGCAAAAGAAACTTTCTCCTAGCTCCTTTCCTTTGAAGCAGAAACACGTTTACATCCTACCCCCATTGAAGAACCATAGAAATGCCGTTTAGAAAAAGCACTCCTTCTGCTTATAGACCCAGCCAGGAATGGCCTAGCCTGGAATCCCCTGCACCATTCTGCAGCTTTCCAGCTCCCTCACACACTGGCAAAAGAAACTTTCTCCTAGCTCCTTTCCTTTGAAGCAGAAACACGTTTACATCCTAGCCCCATTGAAGAACCATAGAAATGCCGTTTAGAAAAAGCACTCCTTCTGCTTATAGACCCAGCCAGGAATGGCCTAGCCTGGAATCCCCTGCACCATTCTGCAGCTTTCCAGCTCCCTCACACACTGGCAAAAGAAACTTTCTCCTAGCTCCTTTCCTTTGAAGCAGAAACACGTTTACATCCTAGCCCCATTGAAGAACCATAGAAATGCCGTTTAGAAAAAGCACTCCTTCTGCTTATAGACCCAGCCAGGAATGGCCTAGCCTGGAATCCCCTGCACCATTCTGCAGCTTTCCAGCTCCCTCACACACTGGCAAAAGAAACTTTCTCCTAGCTCCTTTCCTTTGAAGCAGAAACACGTTTACATCCTAGCCCCATTGAAGAACCATAGAAATGCCGTTTAGAAAAAGCACTCCTTCTGCTTATAGACCCAGCCAGGAATGGCCTAGCCTGGAATCCCCTGCACCATTCTGCAGCTTTCCAGCTCCCTCACACACCGGCAAAAGAAACTTTCTCCTAGCTCCTTTCCTTTGAAGCAGAAACACATTTACATCCTGGCTCCATTGAAGAACCATAGAAATGCCGTTTAGAAAAAGCACTCCTTCTGCTTATAGACCCAGCCAGGAATGGCCTAGCCTGGAATCCCCTGCACCATTCTGTAGCTTTCCAGCTGCGTCACACACTGGCAAATGAAACTTTCTCCTAGCTCCTTTCCTTTGAAGCAGAAACACGTTTACATCCTAGCTCCATTGAAGAACCATAGAAATGCCGTTTAGAAAAAGCACTCCTTCTGCTTATAGACCCAGCCAGGAATGGCCTAGCCTGGAATCCCCTGCACCATTCTGCAGCTTTCCAGCTCCCTCACACACTGGCAAAAGAAACTTTCTCCTAGCTCCTTTCCTTTAAGGGAGAAACACGTTTACATCCTAGCCCCATTGAAGAACCATAGAAATGCCGTTTAGAAAAAGCACTCCTTCTGCTTATAGACCCAACCAGGAATGGCCTAGCCTGGAATCCCCTGCACCATTCTGCAGCTTTCCAGCTCCCTCACACACTGGCAAAAGAAACTTTCTCCTAGCTCCTTTCCTTTGAAGCAGAAGCACGTTTACATCCTTGCCCCATTGAAGAACCATAGAAATGCCGTTTAGAAAAAGCACTCCTTCTGCTTATAGACCCAGCCAGGAATGGCCTAGCCTGGAATCCCCTGCACCATTCGGCAGCTTTTCAGCTCCCTCACACACTGGCAAAAGAAACTTTCTCCTAGCTCCTTTCCTATGAAGCAGAAATACGATTACATCCTAACCCCATGGAAGAACCATTGAAATGCCGTTTAGAAAAAGCACTCCTTCTGCTTATAGACCCAGCCAGGAATGGCCTAGCCTGGAATCCCCTGCACCATTCTGCAGCTTTCCACCTCCCTCACACACCGGAAAAAGAAACCTTCTCCTAGCTCCTTTCTTTTGAAGCAGAAACACGTTTACATCCTGGCTCCATTGAAGAACCATAGAAATGCCGTTTAGAAAAAGCACTCCTGCTTATAGACCCAGACAGGCATGGCCTAGCCTGGAATCCCCTGCACCATTCTGTAGCTTTCCAGCTGCGTCACACACTGGCAAAAGAAACTTTCTCCTAGCTCCTTTCCTTTGAAGCAGAAACACTTTACATCCTCGCTCCATTGAAGAACCATAGAAATGCCGTTTAGAAAAAGCACTCCTTCTGCTTATAGACCCAGCCAGGAATGGCCTAGCCTGGAATCCCCTGCACCATTCTGCAGCTTTCCAGCTCCCTCACACACTGGCAAAAGAAACTTTCTCCTAGCTCCTTTCCTTTGAAGCAGAAACACGTTTACATCCTAGCCCCATTGAAGAACCATAGAAATGCCGTTTAGAAAAAGCACTCCTTCTGCTTATAGACCCAGCCAGGAATGGCCTAGCCTGGAATCCCCTGCACCATTCTGCAGCTTTCCAGCTCCCTCACACACTGGCAAAAGAAACTTTCTCCTAGCTCCTTTCCTTTGAAGCAGAAACACGTTTACATCCTTGCCCCATTGAAGAACCATAGAAATGCCGTTTAGAAAAAGCACTCCTTCTGCTTATAGACCCAGCCAGGAATGGCCTAGCCTGGAATCCCCTGCACCATTCTGCAGCTTTCCAGCTGCGTCACACACTGGCAAATGAAACTTTCTCCTAGCTCCTTTCCTTTGAAGCAGAAACACGTTTACATCCTAGCCCCATTGAAGAACCATAGAAATGCCGTTTAGAAAAAGCACTCCTTCTGCTTATAGACCCAGCCAGGAATGGCCTAGCCTGGAATCCCCTGCACCATTCTGCAGCTTTCCAGCTCCCTCACACACCTGGCAAAAGAAACTTTCTCCTAGCTCCTTTCCTTTGAAGCAGAAACACTTTTACATCCTAGCTCCATTGAAGAACCATAGAAATGCCGTTTAGAAAAAGCACTCCTTCTGCTTATAGACCCAGCCAGGAATGGCCTAGCCTGGAATCCCCTGCACCATTCTGCAGCTTTCCAGCTCCCTCACACACTGGCAAAAGAAACTTTCTCCTAGCTCCTTTCCTTTGAAGCAGAAACACGTTTACATCCTAGCCCCATTGAAGAACCATAGAAATGCCGTTTAGAAAAAGCACTCCTTCTGCTTATAGACCCAGCCAGGAATGGCCTAGCCTGGAATCCCCTGCACCATTCTGCAGCTTTCCAGCTCCCTCACACACTGGCAAAAGAAACTTTCTCCTAGCTCCTTTCCTTTGAAGCAGAAACACGTTTACATCCTAGCTCCATTGAAGAACCATAGAAATGCCGTTTAGAAAAAGCACTCCTTCTGCTTATAGACCCAGCCAGGAATGGCCTAGCCTGGAATCCCCTGCACCATTCTGCAGCTTTCCAGCTCCCTCACACACTGGCAAAAGAAACTTTCTCCTAGCTCCTTTCCTTTGAAGCAGAAACACTTTACATCCTAGCCCCATTGAAGAACCATAGAAATGCCGTTTAGAAAAAGCACTCCTTCTGCTTATAGACCCAGCCAGGAATGGCCTAGCCTGGAATCCCCTGCACCATTCTGCAGCTTTCCAGCTCCCTCACACACTGGCAAAAGAAACTTTCTCCTAGCTCCTTTCCTTTGAAGCAGAAACACGTTTACATCCTAGCCCCATTGAAGAACCATAGAAATGCCGTTTAGAAAAAGCACTCCTTCTGCTTATAGACCCAGCCAGGAATGGCCTAGCCTGGAATCCCCTGCACCATTCTGCAGCTTTCCAGCTCCCTCACACACTGGCAAAAGAAACTTTCTCCTAGCTCCTTTCCTTTGAAGCAGAAACACGTTTACATCCTAGCCCCATTGAAGAACCATAGAAATGCCGTTTAGAAAAAGCACTCCTTCTGCTTATAGACCCAGCCAGGAATGGCCTAGCCTGGAATCCCCTGCACCATTCTGCAGCTTTCCAGCTCCCTCACACACTGGCAAAAGAAACTTTCTCCTAGCTCCTTTCCTTTGAAGCAGAAACACGTTTACATCCTCGCTCCATTGAAGAACCATAGAAATGCCGTTTAGAAAAAGCACTCCTTCTGCTTGTAGACCCAGCCAGGAATGGCCTAGCCTGGAATCCCCTGCACCATTCTGCAGCTTTCCAGCTGCGTCACACACTGGCAAATGAAACTTTCTCCTAGCTCCTTTCCTTTGAAGCAGAAACACGTTTACATCCTAGCCCCATTGAAGAACCATAGAAATGCCGTTTAGAAAAAGCACTCCTTCTGCTTATAGACCCAGCCAGGAATGGCCTAGCCTGGAATCCCCTGCACCATTCTGCAGCTTTCCAGCTCCCTCACACACTGGCAAAAGAAACTTTCTCCTAGCTCCTTTCCTTTGAAGCAGAAACACGTTTACATCCTAGCCCCATTGAAGAACCATAGAAATGCCGTTTAGAAAAAGCACTCCTTCTGCTTATAGACCCAGCCAGGAATGGCCTAGCCTGGAATCCCCTGCACCATTCTGCAGCTTTCCAGCTCCCTCACACACTGGCAAAAGAAACTTTCTCCTAGCTCCTTTCCTTTGAAGCAGAAACACTTTTACATCCTGGCTCCATTGAAGAACCATAGAAATGCCGTTTAGAAAAAGCACTCCTTCTGCTTATAGACCCAGCCAGGAATGGCCTAGCCTGGAATCCCCTGCACCATTCTGCAGCTTTCCAGCTCCCTCACACACTGGCAAAAGAAACTTTCTCCTAGCTCCTTTCCTTTGAAGGCAGAAACACGTTTACATCCTAGCCCCATTGAAGAACCATAGAAATGCCGTTTAGAAAAAGCACTCCTTCTGCTTATAGACCCAGCCAGGAATGGCCTAGCCTGGAATCCCCTGCACCATTCTGCAGCTTTCCAGCTGCCTCACACACTGGCAAAAGAAACTTTCTCCTAGCTCCTTTCCTTTGAAGCAGAAACACGTTTACATCCTCGCTCCATTGAAGAACCATAGAAATGCCGTTTAGAAAAAGCACTCCTTCTGCTTGTAGACCCAGCCAGGAATGGCCTAGCCTGGAATCCCCTGCACCATTCTGCAGCTTTCCAGCTCCCTCACACACTGGCAAAAGAAACTTTCTCCTAGCTCCTTTCCTTTGAAGCAGAAACACGTTTACATCCTAGCCCCATTGAAGAACCATAGAAATGCCGTTTAGAAAAAGCACTCCTTCTGCTTATAGACCCAGCCAGGAATGGCCTAGCCTGGAATCCCCTGCACCATTCTGCAGCTTTCCAGCTCCCTCACACACTGGCAAATGAAACTTTCTCCTAGCTCCTTTCCTTTGAAGCAGAAACACGTTTACATCCTAGCCCCATTGAAGAACCATAGAAATGCCGTTTAGAAAAAGCACTCCTTCTGCTTATAGACCCAGCCAGGAATGGCCTAGCCTGGAATCCCCTGCACCATTCTGCAGCTTTCCAGCTCCCTCACACACTGGCAAAAGAAACTTTCTCCTAGCTCCTTTCCTTTGAAGCAGAAACACGTTTACATCCTTGCCCCATTGAAGAACCATAGAAATGCCGTTTAGAAAAAGCACTCCTTCTGCTTATAGACCCAGCCAGGAATGGCCTAGCCTGGAATCCCCTGCACCATTCTGCAGCTTTCCAGCTCCCTCACACACTGGCAAAAGAAACTTTCTCCTAGCTCCTTTCCTTTGAAGCAGAAACACGTTTACATCCTCGCTCCATTGAAGAACCATAGAAATGCCGTTTAGAAAAAGCACTCCTTCTGCTTATAGACCCAGCCAGGAATGGCCTAGCCTGGAATCCCCTGCACCATTCTGCAGCTTTCCAGCTGCGTCACACACTGGCAAATGAAACTTTCTCCTAGCTCCTTTCCTTTGAAGCAGAAACACGTTTACATCCTAGCCCCATTGAAGAACCATAGAAATGCCGTTTAGAAAAAGCACTCCTTCTGCTTATAGACCCAGCCAGGAATGGCCTAGCCTGGATACCCCTGCACCATTCTGCAGCTTTCCAGCTCCCTCACACACTGGCAAAAGAAACTTTCTCCTAGCTCCTTTCCTTTGAAGCAGAAACACGTTTACATCCTAACCCCATGGAAGAACCATTGAAATGCCGTTTAGAAAAAGCACTCCTTCTGCTTATAGACCCAGCCAGGAATGGCCTAGCCTGGAATCCCCTGCACCATTCTGCAGCTTTCCACCTCCCTCACACACCGGCAAAAGAAACTTTCTCCTAGCTCCTTTCCTTTGAAGCAGAAACACATTTACATCCTGGCTCCATTGAAGAACCATAGAAATGCCGTTTAGAAAAAGCACTCCTGCTTATAGACCCAGCCAGGAATGGCCTAGCCTGGAATCCCCTGCACCATTCTGTAGCTTTCCAGCTGCGTCACACACTGGCAAATGAAACTTTCTCCTAGCTCCTTTCCTTTGAAGCAGAAACACTTTACATCCTAGCTCCATTGAAGAACCATAGAAATGCCGTTTAGAAAAAGCACTCCTTCTGCTTATAGACCCAGCCAGGAATGGCCTAGCCTGGAATCCCCTGCACCATTCTGCAGCTTTCCAGCTCCCTCACACACTGGCAAAAGAAACTTTCTCCTAGCTCCTTTCCTTTAAGGAGAAACACGTTTACATCCTAGCCCCATTGAAGAACCATAGAAATGCCGTTTAGAAAAAGCACTCCTTCTGCTTATAGACCCAGCCAGGAATGGCCTAGCCTGGAATCCCCTGCACCATTCTGCAGCTTTCCAGCTCCCTCACACACTGGCAAAAGAAACTTTCTCCTAGCTCCTTTCCTTTGAAGCAGAAACACGTTTACATCCTTGCCCCATTGAAGAACCATAGAAATGCCGTTTAGAAAAAGCACTCCTTCTGCTTATAGACCCAGCCAGGAATGGCCTAGCCTGGAATCCCCTGCACCATTCTGCAGCTTTCCAGCTCCCTCACACACTGGCAAAAGAAACTTTCTCCTAGCTCCTTTCCTTTTAAGCAGAAACACGTTTACATCCTAGCCCCATTGAAGAACCATAGAAATGCCGTTTAGAAAAAGCACTCCTTCTGCTTATAGACCCAGCCAGGAATGGCCTAGCCTGGAATCCCCTGCACCATTCTGCAGCTTTCCAGCTGCCTCACACACTGGCAAATGAAACTTTCTCCTAGCTCCTTTCCTTTGAAGCAGAAACACGTTTACATCCTAGCTCCATTGAAGAACCATAGAAATGCCGTTTAGAAAAAGCACTCCTTCTGCTTATAGACCCAGCCAGGAATGGCCTAGCCTGGAATCCCCTGCACCATTCTGCAGCTTTCCAGCTCCCTCACACACTGGCAAAAGAAACTTTCTCCTAGCTCCTTTCCTTTGAAGCAGAAACACGTTTACATCCTAGCCCCATTGAAGAACCATAGAAATGCCGTTTAGAAAAAGCACTCCTTCTGCTTATAGACCCAGCCAGGAATGGCCTAGCCTGGAATCCCCTGCACCATTCTGCAGCTTTCCAGCTCCCTCACACACTGGCAAAAGAAACTTTCTCCTAGCTCCTTTCCTTTGAAGCAGAAACACGTTTACATCCTAGCCCCATTGAAGAACCATAGAAATGCCGTTTAGAAAAAGCACTCCTTCTGCTTATAGACCCAGCCAGGAATGGCCTAGCCTGGATAACCCTGCACCATTCTGCAGCTTTCCAGCTCCCTCACACACTGGCAAAAGAAACTTTCTCCTAGCTCCTTTCCTTTGAAGCAGAAACACGTTTACATCCTTGCCCCATTGAAGAACCATAGAAATGCCGTTTAGAAAAAGCACTCCTTCTGCTTATAGACCCAGCCAGGAATGGCCTAGCCTGGAATCCCCTGCACCATTCGGCAGCTTTCCAGCTCCCTCACACACTGGCAAAAGAAACTTTCTCCTAGCTCCTTTCCTTTGAAGCAGAAACACGTTTACATCCTCGCTCCATTGAAGAACCATAGAAATGCCGTTTAGAAAAAGCACTCCTTCTGCTTGTAGATGAAGCCTGGAATGGCCTAGCCTGGAATCCCCTGCACCTTTCTGCAGCTTTCCAGCTGCGTCACACACTGGCAAATGAAACTTTCTCCTAGCTCCTTTCCTTTGAAGCAGAAGCACGTTTACATCCTAGCCCCATTGAAGAACCATAGAAATGCCGTTTAGAAAAAGCACTCCTTCTGCTTATAGACCCAGCCAGGAATGGCCTAGCCTGGAATACCCTGCACCATTCTGCAGCTTTCCAGCTCCCTCACACACTGGCTAAAGAAAGTTGCTCCTAGCTCCTTTCCTTTGAAGCAGAAACACGTTTACATCCTACCCCGATGGAAGAACCATAGAAATGCCGTTTAGAAAAAGCACTCCTTCTGCTTATAGACCCAGCCAGGAATGGCCTAGCCTGGAATCCCCTGCACCATTCTGCAGCTTTCCCCCTCCTTCACACACCGGCAAAAGAAACTTTCTCCTAGCTCCTTTCCTTTGAAGCAGAAACACATTTACGTCCTGGCTCCATTGAAGAACCATAGAAATGCCGTTTAGAAAAAGGCACTCCTGCTTATAGACCCAGCCAGGCATGGCCTAGCCTGGAATCCCCTGCACCATTCTGTAGCTTTCCAGCTGCGTCACACACTGGCAAATGAAACTTTCTCCTAGCTCCTTTCCTTTGAAGCAGAAAATCGTTTACATCCTAGCTCCATTGAAGAACCATGGAAATGCCGTTTAGAAAAAGCACTCCTTCTGCTTATAGACCCAGCCAGGAATGGCCTAGCCTGGAATCCCCTGCACCATTCTGCAGCTTTCCAGCTCCCTCACACACTGGCAAAAGAAACTTTCTCCTAGCTCCTTTCCTTTAAAGGAGAAACACGTTTACATCCTAGCCCCATTGAAGAACCATAGAAATGCCGTTTAGAAAAAGCACTCCTTCTGCTTATAGACCCAACCAGGAATGGCCTAGCCTGGAATCCCCTGCACCATTCTGCAGCTTTCCAGCTCCCTCGCACACTGGCAAAAGAAACTTTCTCCTAGCTCCTTTCCTTTGAAGCAGAAGCACGTTTACATCCTTGCCCCATTGAAGAACCATAGAAATGCCGTTTAGAAAAAGCACTCCTTCTGCTTATAGACCCAGCCAGGAATGGCCTAGCCTGGAATCCCCTGCACCATTCGGCAGCTTTTCAGCTCCCTCACACACTGGCAAAAGAAACTTTCTCCTAGCTCCTTTCCTATGAAGCAGAAATACGATTACATCCTAACCCCATGGAAGAACCATTGAAATGCCGTTTAGAAAAAGCACTCCTTTTGCTTATAGGCCCAGCCAGGAATGGCCTAGCCTGGAATCCCCTGCACCATTCTGCAGCTTTCCAGCTCCCTCACACACCGGAAAAAGAAACCTTCTCCTAGCTCCTTTCTTTTGAAGCAGAAACACGTTTACATCCTGGCTCCATTGAAGAACCATAGAAATGCCGTTTAGAAAAAGCACTCCTGCTTATAGACCCAGACAGGCATGGCCTAACCTGGAATCCCCTGCACCATTCTGTAGCTTTCCAGCTGCGTCACACACTGGCAAAAGAAACTTTCTCCTAGCTCCTTTCCTTTGAAGCAGAAACACTTTACATCCTCGCTCCATTGAAGAACCATAGAAATGCCGTTTAGAAAAAGCACTCCTTCTGCTTATAGACCCAGCCAGGAATGGCCTAGCCTGGAATCCCCTGCACCATTCTGCAGCTTTCCAGCTCCCTCACACACTGGCAAAAGAAACTTTCTCCTAGCTCCTTTCCTTTGAAGCAGAAACACGTTTACATCCTACCCCGATGGAATAACCATTGAAATGCCGTTTAGAAAAAGCACTCCTTCTGCTTATAGACCCAGCCAGGAATGGCCTAGCCTGGAATCCCCTGCACCATTCTGCAGCTTTCCCCCTCCTTCACACACCGGCAAAAGAAACTTTCTCCTAGCTCCTTTCCTTTGAAGCAGAAACACATTTACGTCCTGGCTCCATTGAAGAACCATAGAAATGCCGTTTAGAAAAAGCACTCCTGCTTATAGACCCAGCCAGGCATGGCCTAGCCTGGAATCCCCTGCACCATTCTGTAGCTTTCCAGCTGCGTCACACACTGGCAAATGAAACTTTCTCCTAGCTCCTTTCCTTTGAAGCAGAAAGTCGTTTACATCCTAGCTCCATTGAAGAACCATGGAAATGCCGTTTAGAAAAAGCACTCCTTCTGCTTATAGACCCAGCCAGGAATGGCCTAGCCTGGAATCCCCTGCACCATTCTGCAGCTTTCCAGCTCCCTCACACACTGGCAAAAGAAACTTTCTCCTAGCTCCTTTCCTTTCAAGCAGAAACACATTTACATCCTCGCTCCATTGAAGAACCATAGAAATGCCGTTTAGAAAAAGCACTCCTTCTGCTTGTAGACCCAGCCAGGAATGGCCTAGCCTGGAATCCCCTGCACCATTCTGCAGCTTTCCAGCTGCGTCACACACTGGCAAATGAAACTTTCTCCTAGCTCCTTTCCTTTGAAGCAGAAACACGTTTACATCCTTGCTCCATTGAAGAACCATAGAAATGCCGTTTAGAAAAAGCACTCCTTCTGCTTATAGACCCAACCAGGAATGGCCTAGCCTGGAATCCCCTGCACCATTCTGCAATTTACCAGCTCCCTCACACACTGGCAAAAGAAACTTTCTCCTAGCTCCTTTCCTTTAAGGGAGAAACACGTTTATATCCTCACTCCATTGAAGAACCATAGAAATGCCGTTTAGAAAAAGCACTCCTTCTGCTTATAGACCCAGCCAGGAATGGCCTAGCCTGGAATCCCCTGCACCATTCGGCAGCTTTTCAGCTCCCTCACACACTGGCAAAAGAAACTTTCTCCTAGCTCCTTTCCTTTGAAGCAGAAATACATTTACATCCTAACCCCATGGAAGAACCATAGAAATGCCGTTTAGAAAAAGCACTCCTTCTGCTTATAGACCCAGCCAGGAATGGCCTAGCCTGGAATCCCCTGCACCATTCTGCAGCTTTCCAGCTCCCTCACACACTGGCAAAAGAAACTTTCTCCTAGCTCCTTTCCTTTAAAGGAGAAACACGATTACATCCTAGCCCCATTGAAGAACCATAGAAATGCCGTTTCGAAAAAGCACTCCTTCTGCTTATAGACCCAGCCAGGCATGGCCTAGCCTGGAATCCCCTGCACCATTCGGCAGCTTTCCAGCTCCCTCACACACTGGCAAAAGAAACTTTCTCCTAGCTCCTTTCCTTTGAAGCAGAAACACGTTTACATCCTCGCTCCATTGAAGAACCATAGAAATGCCGTTTAGAAAAACCACTCCTTCTGCTTGTAGACCCAGCCTGGAATGGCCTAGCCTGGAATCCCCTGCACCTTTCTGCAGGTTTCCAGCTGCGTCACACACTGGCAAATGAAACTTTCTCCTAGCTCCTTTCCTTTGAAGCAGAAACACGTTTACATCCTAGCTCCATTGAAGAACCATAGAAATGCCGTTTAGAAAAAGCACTCCTTCTGCTTATAGACCCAGCCAGGAATGGCCTAGCCCGGAATCCCCTGCACCATTCTGTAGCTTTCCAGCTGCGTCACACACTGGCAAAAGAAACTTTCTCCTAGCTCCTTTCCTTTGAAGCAGAAACACGTTTATATCCTCGCTCCATTGAAGAACCATAGAAATGCCGTTTAGAAAAACCACTCCTTCTGCTTGTAGACCCAGCCAGGAATGGCCTAGCCTGGATAACCCTGCACCATTCTGCAGCTTTCCAGCTCCCTCACACACTGGCAAAAGAAACTTTCTCCTAGCTCCTTTCCTTTGAAGCAGAAACTCGTTTACATCCTAACCCCATGGAAGAACCATAGAAATGCCGTTTAGAAAAAGCACTCCTTCTGCTTATAGACCCAGCCAGGAATGGCCTAGCCTGGAATCCCCTGCACCATTCTGCAGCTTTCCAGCTCCCTCACACACCGGAAAAAGAAACCTTCTCCCAGCTCCTTTCTTTTGAAGCAGAAACACGTTTACATCCTGGCTCCATTGAAGAACCATAGAAATGCCGTTTAGAAAAACCACTCCTTCTGCTTGTAGACCCAGCCAGGAATGGCCTAGCCTGGATAACCCTGCACCATTCTGCAGCTTTCCAGCTGCGTCACACACTGGCAAATGAAACTTTCTCCTAGCTCCTTTCCTTTGAAGCAGAAACACGTTTACATCCTAGCTCCATTAAAGAACCATAGAAATGCCGTTTAGAAAAAGCACTCCTTCTGCTTATAGACCCAGCCAGGAATGGCCTAGCCTGGATAACCCTGCACCATTCTGCAGCTTTCCAGCTCCCTCACACACTGGCAAAAGAAACTTTCTCCTAGCTCCTTTCCTTTAAAGGAGAAACACGATTATATCCTAGCCCCATTGAAGAACCATAGAAATGCTGTTTAGAAAAAGCACTCCTTCTGCTTATAGACCCAACCAGGAATGGCCTAGCCTGGATAACCCTGCACCATTCTGCAGCTTTCCAGCTGCGTCACACACTGGCAAATGAAACTTTCTCCTAGCTCCTTTCCTTTGAAGCAGAAACACGTTTACATCCTAGCTCCATTGAAGAAACATAGAAATGCCGTTTAGAAAAACCACTCCTTCTGCTTATAGACCCAACCAGGAATGGCCTAGCCTGGAATCCCCTACACCATTCTGCAGCTTTCCAGCTCCCGCACACACTGGCAAAAGAAACGTTCTCCTAGCTCCTTTCCTTTGAAGCAGAAACACATTTACATCCTCACTCCATTGAAGAACCATAGAAATGTCGTTTAGAAAAAGCACTCCTTCTGCTTATAGACCCAGCCAGGAATGGCCTAGCCTGGAATCCCCTGCACCATTCTGCAGCTTTCCAGCTCCCGCACACACTGGCAAATGAAACTTTCTCCTAGCTCCTTTCCTTTGAAGCAGAAAATCGTTTACATCCTAGCTCCATTGAAGAACCATGGAAATGCCGTTTAGAAAAAGCACTCCTTCTGCTTATAGACCCAGCCAGGAATGGCCTAGCCTGGAATTCCCTGCACCATTCTGCAGCTTTCCAGCTCCCTCACACACTGGCAAAAGAAGCTTTCTCCTAGCTCCTTTCCTTTAAAGGAGAAACACGTTTACATCCTAGCCCCATTGAAGAACCATAGAAATGCCGTTTAGAAAAAGCACTCCTTCTGCTTATAGACCCAACCAGGAATGGCCTAGCCTGGAATCCCCTGCACCATTCTGTAGCTTTCCAGCTCCCTCACACACTGGCAAAAGAAACTTGGGCTTAGGACCTGTGAGATCTGGTCCGGACATTGAAAACTTTCTGTACACGGCTGCCAGTGACAATGGTCCAACTTGGAGTCTCTGGCAGAGAGCTCCAAATGAGACACGTGGTCGTCCACTTGGTTTCTGGGGACATTGTTGCAGAGGTTCAGAGACAAATTACACTGCAACAGAGAAAGAGATTCTAGCAGCCTATGAGGGAGTGAAAGCAGCTTCTGAAGTGATTGGAACTGAGTCACAATTGCTTTTAGCTCCTAGACTGCCAGTTCTTAACTGGATGTTCAAGGGCAAAGGTTCATCACCACATCATGCCACAGATGCAACCTGGTCTAAATGGATGGCTTTGATAACCCAACGAGCACGAATGGGTAATCTTGACCGAACTGGTCTGGTAGAGGTGATCACCAACTGGCCGGAAGGCACAGACTGTTCCAAACCTCCAGAGGAGAAAATAACTCATGCTGAGGAAGCTCCTCCCTATGGTGATCTCTCTGATCAGGAAAAGAACTATGCTTTGTTCACAGATGGTTCCTGTCGTCTTGTTGGGAACAAGCGAATATGGAAGTCAGCAGTTTGGAGTCCAACCAGGAGAGTTACCGAAACGAAAGATGGAGAAGGAGAATCCAGTCAGTTCGCTGAGGTAAAAGCTGTTCAACTTGCTCTTGATGTGGCTGAACGTGAGAATTGGCCTATCCTTTACCTCTACACCGACTCGTGGATGGTAGCCAATGCTCTATGGGGTTGGCTAAAGGACTGGAAGAAGAATGGTTGGCAGAGGAAAGGAAAGCCTATTTGGTGTGCTGATCTATGGCAGGACATTGATGCACGGCTGGAGAAAATTCCAGTGAAGGTGCGGCACGTAGACGCACACATGCCTAAGAGCAGAGCAACTGAAGAACATCAACATAACCAGAAGGCAGATCAAGCTGCTAAGATTGCTCAAGTTGATACCAACTCTGAACTTGACATTGACCTTGATTGGAAACACCGAGGTGAGCTGTTCTTAGCTCGGTGGGCCCATGACTCATCTGGACATCAAGGCAGAGATGGAACATACCGATGGGCTCGTGATAGGTCAATTGACTTGTCCATGGACGCTATCACCCAAGTCATCTATGACTGTGACATCTGTGCTGCTATTAAGCAGGCTAAGCGAATCAAGCCCTTATGGTATGGTGAGAGATGGTCAAAGTACAAGTATGGTGAAGCCTGGCAGATTGACTACATCACTTTACCTCGATCTCGTTCTGGCAAGCAGTATGTGCTGACGATGGTAGAAGCCAGCACTGGATGGTTGGAAACCTATCCAGTTCCACATGCTACTGCACGTAACACCATTGTTGGTTTGGAGAGACAGATCTTGTGGAGACATGGAACTCCAGAGAGAATTGAGTCAGACAATGGTACTCATTTCAAGAACAATCTAGTGAAAAACTGGGCCAAAGAGCATGGTATTGAATGGATCTATCACATACCCTACTATGCACCAGCTTCAGGGAAGATTGAGCGCTACAATGGTTTGCTGAAAACCACCCTCAAAGCCATGGGGGGTGGAACTCTGAAAAACTGGGACAAACATTTAGCACAAGCTACCTGGTTGGTAAATAGCAGAGGTTCAGTAAACAGAGCAGGACCTGCACAATCAGATTTGGTCCAAACAGTAGACGGTGATAAAGTTCCTGTTGTACGTGAGAAGAATCTGTTAGGGAAAACTGTTTGGGTATTTTCTCCTTCGGGCGAAGGGAAACCTGTCCGAGGGGTGGTTTCTGCTGAAGGTCCTGGTCACACATACTGGGTAATGCAGGAGAATGGTGAAATCCAGTGTATTCCACAGAGAAATTTAACCTTAGCTGAGAGAGTTTAAATTTAAGTTGTTAGGAGTTTTCTATTCTAGGTAACATTGGCGCCTAACACTGAGAGAATCTACGATAGAATCTACAGTACGTGAGCATGAACCCAACATCACCTGGAAGTCCCTGTTCTGAGCTTTTGAATCACCTACATCTGATTGAAGTGTGAACTGAACTTGTATATATTGTTTTAGTGTAAATATTGGTTTAGATTAGATTGGATAATTCTCAGCGATACTCTGAGCGAAGTAGACAGGGGTGGATTGTGCTAGTTTGAAGCAAGCTGGAATGTTTTGGTAACAGAACTAGATAATGGACAGTGAAATGAAAACAACTGATGTCAACTTCTCTCACAGTCTCGCTGAGAGCTCTGGGAAGAAGAAGAAAACATTCTCCATTTTGTTTCTCTCTCTTGCTTTGGCCTTAGACCTGGTCACATCTCATTAACCCTGCTCCTACTAACCTTGCTCCCTAACCTCTTGGCTGCACCTCTCTTCTTCCTGAGAACTGGGGTAAGGTTGAGAGGGCCGGGGGGAGGTGTTGGGGTGGTTTGAGAGCCCCTCCTGGGGACTCAGGTTTCTGGGAGGGGAGTTGTGCTTTTGTATTGTTTATCCTTTGTATATTTCTGTATATAATTGTATATAACAGTATATATTGTAAATAGCTGCTTGTAAATTCTGCTAGCTGTAAATAAATTGCTTCATCTATATTCCCAGGGTCCGTCTGAGTTAGCTGGGGCAAATACAAAGTGTGGGAGGGGCGGGGTAACCCCCAAACCATCACACATAGAAATGCCGTTTAGAAAAAGCACTCCTTCTGCTTATAGACCCAGCCAGGCATGGCCTAGCCTGGAATCCCCTGCACCATTCTGCAGCTTTCCAGCTCCCTCACACACTGGCAAAAGAAACTTTCTCCTAGCTCCTTTCCTTTGAAGCAGAAACACGTTTACATCCTCGCTCCATTGAAGAACCATAGAAATGCCGTTTAGAAAAAGCACTCCTTCTGCTTATAGACCCAGCCAGGAATGGCCTAGCCTGGAATCCCCTGCACCATTCTGCAGCTTTCCAGCTCCCTCACACACTGGCAAAAGAAACTTTCTCCTAGCTCCTTTCCTTTGAAGCAGAAACACGTTTACATCCTAGCCCCATTGAAGAACCATAGAAATGCCGTTTAGAAAAAGCACTCCTTCTGCTTATAGACCCAGCCAGGAATGGCCTAGCCTGGAATCCCCTGCACCATTCTGCAGCTTTCCAGCTCCCTCACACACTGGCAAAAGAAACTTTCTCCTAGCTCCTTTCCTTTGAAGCAGAAACACGTTTACATCCTAGCTCCATTGAAGAACCATAGAAATGCCGTTTAGAAAAAGCACTCCTTCTGCTTATAGACCCAGCCAGGAATGGCCTAGCCTGGAATCCCCTGCACCATTCTGCAGCTTTCCAGCTCCCGTCACACACTGGCAAAAGAAACTTTCTCCTAGCTCCTTTCCTTTGAAGCAGAAACACTTTTACATCCTAGCCCCATTGAAGAACCATAGAAATGCCGTTTAGAAAAAGCACTCCTTCTGCTTATAGACCCAGCCAGGAATGGCCTAGCCTGGAATCCCCTGCACCATTCTGCAGCTTTCCAGCTCCGTCACACACTGGCAAAAGAAACTTTCTCCTAGCTCCTTTCCTTTGAAGCAGAAACACGTTTACATCCTAGCTCCATTGAAGAACCATAGAAATGCCGTTTAGAAAAAGCACTCCTTCTGCTTATAGACCCAGCCAGGAATGGCCTAGCCTGGAATCCCCTGCACCATTCTGCAGCTTTCCAGCTCCCTCACACACTGGCAAAAGAAACTTTCTCCTAGCTCCTTTCCTTTAAAGCAGAAACACGTTTACATCCTAGCCCCATTGAAGAACCATAGAAATGCCGTTTAGAAAAAGCACTCCTTCTGCTTATAGACCCAGCCAGGAATGGCCTAGCCTGGAATCCCCTGCACCATTCTGCAGCTTTCCAGCTCCCTCACACACTGGCAAAAGAAACTTTCTCCTAGCTCCTTTCCTTTGAAGCAGAAACACGTTTACATCCTAGCCCCATTGAAGAACCATAGAAATGCCGTTTAGAAAAAGCACTCCTTCTGCTTATAGACCCAGCCAGGAATGGCCTAGCCTGGAATCCCCTGCACCATTCTGCAGCTTTCCAGCTCCCTCACACACTGGCAAAAGAAACTTTCTCCTAGCTCCTTTCCTTTGAAGCAGAAACACTTTTACATCCTAGCCCCATTGAAGAACCATAGAAATGCCGTTTAGAAAAAGCACTCCTTCTGCTTATAGACCCAGCCAGGAATGGCCTAGCCTGGAATCCCCTGCACCATTCTGCAGCTTTCCAGCTCCCTCACACACTGGCAAAAGAAACTTTCTCCTAGCTCCTTTCCTTTGAAGCAGAAACACTTTTACATCCTAGCCCCATTGAAGAACCATAGAAATGCCGTTTAGAAAAAGCACTCCTTCTGCTTATAGACCCAGCCAGGAATGGCCTAGCCTGGAATCCCCTGCACCATTCTGCAGCTTTCCAGCTCCCTCACACACTGGCAAAAGAAACTTTCTCCTAGCTCCTTTCCTTTGAAGCAGAAACACTTTTACATCCTAGCCCCATTGAAGAACCATAGAAATGCCGTTTAGAAAAAGCACTCCTTCTGCTTATAGACCCAGCCAGGAATGGCCTAGCCTGGAATCCCCTGCACCATTCTGTAGCTTTCCAGCTGCGTCACACACTGGCAAAAGAAACTTTCTCCTAGCTCCTTTCCTTTGAAGCAGAAACACTTTTACATCCTCGCTCCATTGAAGAACCATAGAAATGCCGTTTAGAAAAAGCACTCCTTCTGCTTATAGACCCAGCCAGGAATGGCCTAGCCTGGAATCCCCTGCACCATTCTGCAGCTTTCCAGCTCCCTCACACACTGGCAAAAGAAACTTTCTCCTAGCTCCTTTCCTTTGAAGCAGAAACACTTTTACATCCTAGCCCCATTGAAGAACCATAGAAATGCCGTTTAGAAAAAGCACTCCTTCTGCTTATAGACCCAGCCAGGAATGGCCTAGCCTGGAATCCCCTGCACCATTCTGCAGCTTTCCAGCTCCGTCACACACTGGCAAAAGAAACTTTCTCCTAGCTCCTTTCCTTTGAAGCAGAAACACGTTTACATCCTTGCTCCATTGAAGAACCATAGAAATGCCGTTTAGAAAAAGCACTCCTTCTGCTTATAGACCCAGCCAGGAATGGCCTAGCCTGGAATCCCCTGCACCATTCTGCAGCTTTCCAGCTCCCTCACACACTGGCAAAAGAAACTTTCTCCTAGCTCCTTTCCTTTAAGGCAGAAACACGTTTACATCCTCGCTCCATTGAAGAACCATAGAAATGCCGTTTAGAAAAAGCACTCCTTCTGCTTATAGACCCAGCCAGGAATGGCCTAGCCTGGAATCCCCTGCACCATTCTGCAGCTTTCCAGCTCCCTCACACACTGGCAAAAGAAACTTTCTCCTAGCTCCTTTCCTTTGAAGCAGAAACACATTTACATCCTAGCCCCATTGAAGAACCATAGAAATGCCGTTTAGAAAAAGCACTCCTTCTGCTTATAGACCCAGCCAGGAATGGCCTAGCCTGGAATCCCCTGCACCATTCTGCAGCTTTCCAGCTCCCTCACACACTGGCAAAAGAAACTTTCTCCTAGCTCCTTTCCTTTAAAGGAGAAACACGTTTACATCCTAGCCCCATTGAAGAACCATAGAAATGCCGTTTAGAAAAAGCACTCCTTCTGCTTATAGACCCAGCCAGGAATGGCCTAGCCTGGAATCCCCTGCACCATTCTGCAGCTTTCCAGCTCCCTCACACACTGGCAAAAGAAACTTTCTCCTAGCTCCTTTCCTTTGAAGCAGAAACACTTTTACATCCTCGCTCCATTGAAGAACCATAGAAATGCCGTTTAGAAAAAGCACTCCTTCTGCTTATAGACCCAGCCAGGAATGGCCTAGCCTGGAATCCCCTGCACCATTCTGCAGCTTTCCAGCTGCGTCACACACTGGCAAATGAAACTTTCTCCTAGCTCCTTTCCTTTGAAGCAGAAACACGTTTACATCCTAGCTCCATTGAAGAACCATAGAAATGCCGTTTAGAAAAAGCACTCCTTCTGCTTATAGACCCAGCCAGGAATGGCCTAGCCTGGAATCCCCTGCACCATTCTGCAGCTTTCCAGCTGCGTCACACACTGGCAAAAGAAACTTTCTCCTAGCTCCTTTCCTTTGAAGCAGAAACACGTTTACATCCTCGCTCCATTGAAGAACCATAGAAATGCCGTTTAGAAAAAGCACTCCTTCTGCTTATAGACCCAGCCAGGAATGGCCTAGCCTGGAATCCCCTGCACCATTCTGCAGCTTTCCAGCTCCCTCACACACTGGCAAAAGAAACTTTCTCCTAGCTCCTTTCCTTTGAAGCAGAAACACGTTTACATCCTAGCCCCATTGAAGAACCATAGAAATGCCGTTTAGAAAAAGCACTCCTTCTGCTTATAGACCCAGCCAGGAATGGCCTAGCCTGGAATCCCCTGCACCATTCTGCAGCTTTCCAGCTCCCTCACACACTGGCAAAAGAAACTTTCTCCTAGCTCCTTTCCTTTGAAGCAGAAACACGTTTACATCCTCGCTCCATTGAAGAACCATAGAAATGCCGTTTAGAAAAAGCACTCCTTCTGCTTGTAGACCCAGCCAGGAATGGCCTAGCCTGGAATCCCCTGCACCATTCTGCAGCTTTCCAGCACCCTCACACACTGGCAAAAGAAACTTTCTCCTAGCTCCTTTCCTTTGAAGCAGAAACACGTTTACATCCTAGCTCCATTGAAGAACCATAGAAATGCCGTTTAGAAAAAGCACTCCTTCTGCTTATAGACCCAGCCAGGAATGGCCTAGCCTGGAATCCCCTGCACCATTCTGCAGCTTTCCAGCTGCCGTCACACACTGGCAAAAGAAACTTTCTCCTAGCTCCTTTCCTTTGAAGCAGAAACACGTTTACATCCTCGCTCCATTGAAGAACCATAGAAATGCCGTTTAGAAAAAGCACTCCTTCTGCTTATAGACCCAGCCAGGAATGGCCTAGCCTGGAATCCCCTGCACCATTCTGCAGCTTTCCAGCTGCGTCACACACTGGCAAAAGAAACTTTCTCCTAGCTCCTTTCCTTTGAAGCAGAAACACGTTTACATCCTAGCTCCATTGAAGAACCATAGAAATGCCGTTTAGAAAAAGCACTCCTTCTGCTTATAGACCCAGCCAGGAATGGCCTAGCCTGGAATCCCCTGCACCATTCTGCAGCTTTCCAGCTCCCTCACACACTGGCAAAAGAAACTTTCTCCTAGCTCCTTTCCTTTGAAGCAGAAACACGTTTACATCCTAGCCCCATTGAAGAACCATAGAAATGCCGTTTAGAAAAAGCACTCCTTCTGCTTATAGACCCAGCCAGGAATGGCCTAGCCTGGAATCCCCTGCACCATTCTGTAGCTTTCCAGCTGCGTCACACACTGGCAAAAGAAACTTTCTCCTAGCTCCTTTCCTTTGAAGCAGAAACACGTTTACATCCTCGCTCCATTGAAGAACCATAGAAATGCCGTTTAGAAAAAGCACTCCTTCTGCTTATAGACCCAGCCAGGAATGGCCTAGCCTGGAATCCCCTGCACCATTCTGCAGCTTTCCAGCTGCGTCACACACTGGCAAATGAAACTTTCTCCTAGCTCCTTTCCTTTGAAGCAGAAACACGTTTACATCCTAGCTCCATTGAAGAACCATAGAAATGCCGTTTAGAAAAAGCACTCCTTCTGCTTATAGACCCAGCCAGGAATGGCCTAGCCTGGAATCCCCTGCACCATTCTGCAGCTTTCCAGCTCCGTCACACACTGGCAAAAGAAACTTTCTCCTAGCTCCTTTCCTTTGAAGCAGAAACACGTTTACATCCTCGCTCCATTGAAGAACCATAGAAATGCCGTTTAGAAAAAGCACTCCTTCTGCTTATAGACCCAGCCAGGAATGGCCTAGCCTGGAATCCCCTGCACCATTCTGCAGCTTTCCACCTCCTTCACACACTGGCAAATGAAACTTTCTCCTAGCTCCTTTCCTTTGAAGCAGAAACACGTTTACATCCTAGCTCCATTGAAGAACCATAGAAATGCCGTTTAGAAAAAGCACTCCTTCTGCTTATAGACCCAGCCAGGAATGGCCTAGCCTGGAATCCCCTGCACCATTCTGCAGCTTTCCAGCTCCCTCACACACTGGCAAAAGAAACTTTCTCCTAGCTCCTTTCCTTTGAAGCAGAAACACGTTTACATCCTAGCCCCATTGAAGAACCATAGAAATGCTGTTTAGAAAAAGCACTCCTTCTGCTTATAGACCCAACCAGGAATGGCCTAGCCTGGAATCCCCTGCACCATTCTGTAGCTTTCCAGCTGCGTCACACACTGGCAAAAGAAACTTTCTCCTAGCTCCTTTCCTTTGAAGCAGAAACACGTTTACATCCTCGCTCCATTGAAGAACCATAGAAATGCCGTTTAGAAAAAGCACTCCTTCTGCTTGTAGACCCAGCCTGGAATGGCCTAGCCTGGAATCCCCTGCACCTTTCTGCAGCTTTCCAGCTGCGTCACACACTGGCAAATGAAACTTTCTCCTAGCTCCTTTCCTTTGAAGCAGAAACACGTTTACATCCTAGCTCCATTGAAGAACCATAGAAATGCCGTTTAGAAAAAGCACTCCTTCTGCTTATAGACCCAGCCAGGAATGGCCTAGCCTGGAATCCCCTGCACCATTCTGTAGCTTTCCAGCTGCGTCACACACTGGCAAAAGAAACTTTCTCCTAGCTCCTTTCCTTTGAAGCAGAAACACGTTTACATCCTCGCTCCATTGAAGAACCATAGAAATGCCGTTTAGAAAAACCACTCCTTCTGCTTGTAGACCCAGCCAGGAATGGCCTAGCCTGGATACCCTGCACCATTCTGCAGCTTTCCAGCTCCCTCACACACTGGCAAAAGAAACTTTCTCCTAGCTCCTTTCCTTTGAAGCAGAAACACGTTTACATCCTAGCCCCATGGAAGAACCATAGAAATGCCGTTTAGAAAAAGCACTCCTTCTGCTTATAGACCCAGCCAGGAATGGCCTAGCCTGGAATCCCCTGCACCATTCTGCAGCTTTCCAGCTCCCTCACACACTGGCAAAAGAAACTTTCTCCTAGCTCCTTTCCTTTGAAGCAGAAACACGTTTACATCCTGGCTCCATTGAAGAACCATAGAAATGCCGTTTAGAAAAAGCACTCCTTCTGCTTATAGACCCAGCCAGGAATGGCCTAGCCTGGAATCCCCTGCACCATTCTGCAGCTTTCCAGCTGCGTCACACACTGGCAAATGAAACTTTCTCCTAGCTCCTTTCCTTTGAAGCAGAAACACGTTTACATCCTAGCTCCATTGAAGAACCATAGAAATGCCGTTTAGAAAAAGCACTCCTTCTGCTTATAGACCCAGCCAGGAATGGCCTAGCCTGGAATCCCCTGCACCATTCTGCAGCTTTCCAGCTCCCTCACACACTGGCAAAAGAAACTTTCTCCTAGCTCCTTTCCTTTGAAGCAGAAACACGTTTACATCCTAGCCCCATTGAAGAACCATAGAAATGCCGTTTAGAAAAAGCACTCCTTCTGCTTATAGACCCAGCCAGGAATGGCCTAGCCTGGAATCCCCTGCACCATTCTGCAGCTTTCCAGCTGCGTCACACACTGGCAAAAGAAACTTTCTCCTAGCTCCTTTCCTTTGAAGCAGAAACACGTTTACATCCTAGCTCCATTAAAGAACCATAGAAATGCCGTTTAGAAAAAGCACTCCTTCTGCTTATAGACCCAGCCAGGAATGGCCTAGCCTGGAATCCCCTGCACCATTCTGCAGCTTTCCAGCTCCCGCACACACTGGCAAAAGAAACTTTCTCCTAGCTCCTTTCCTTTGAAGCAGAAACACTTTTACATCCTCACTCCATTGAAGAACCATAGAAATGCTGTTTAGAAAAAGCACTCCTTCTGCTTATAGACCCAGCCAGGAATGGCCTAGCCTGGATACCCTGCACCATTCTGCAGCTTTCCAGCTGCGTCACACACTGGCAAATGAAACTTTCTCCTAGCTCCTTTCCTTTGAAGCAGAAACACGTTTACATCCTAGCTCCATTGAAGAACCATAGAAATGCCGTTTAGAAAAAGCCAGTCCTTCTGCTTATAGACCCAACCAGGAATGGCCTAGCCTGGAATCCCCTGCACCATTCTGCAGCTTTCCAGCTCCCGCACACACTGGCAAAAGAAACGTTCTCCTAGCTCCTTTCCTTTGAAGCAGAAACACATTTACATCCTCACTCCATTGAAGAACCATAGAAATGCCGTTTAGAAAAAGCACTCCTTCTGCTTATAGACCCAGCCAGGAATGGCCTAGCCTGGAATCCCCTGCACCATTCTGCAGCTTTCCAGCTCCCGCACACACTGGCAAATGAAACTTTCTCCTAGCTCCTTTCCTTTGAAGCAGAAACACGTTTACATCCTAGCTCCATTGAAGAACCATAGAAATGCCGTTTAGAAAAAGCACTCCTTCTGCTTATAGACCCAGCCAGGAATGGCCTAGCCTGGAATCCCCTGCACCATTCTGCAGCTTTCCAGCTCCCTCACACACTGGCAAAAGAAACTTTCTCCTAGCTCCTTTCCTTTAAAGGAGAAACACGTTTACATCCTAGCCCCATTGAAGAACCATAGAAATGCCGTTTAGAAAAAGCACTCCTTCTGCTTATAGACCCAACCAGGAATGGCCTAGCCTGGAATCCCCTGCACCATTCTGCAGCTTTCCAGCTCCCTCACACACTGGCAAAAGAAACTTGGGCTTAGGACCTGTGAGATCTGGTCCGGACATTGAAAACATTCTGTACACGGCTGCCAGTGACAATGGTCCAACTTGGAGTCTCTGGCAGAGAGCTCCAAATGAGACACGTGGTCGTCCACTTGGTTTCTGGGGACATTGTTGCAGAGGTTCAGAGACAAATTACACTGCAACAGAGAAAGAGATTCTAGCAGCCTATGAGGGAGTGAAAGCAGCTTCTGAAGTGATTGGAACTGAGTCACAATTGCTTTTAGCTCCTAGACTGCCAGTTCTTAACTGGATGTTCAAGGGCAAAGGTTCATCACCACATCATGCCACAGATGCAACCTGGTCTAAATGGATGGCTTTGATAACCCAACGAGCACGAATGGGTAATCTTGACCGAACTGGTCTGGTAGAGGTGATCACCAACTGGCCGGAAGGCACAGACTGTTCCAAACCTCCAGAGGAGAAAATAACTCATGCTGAGGAAGCTCCTCCCTATGGTGATCTCTCTGATCAGGAAAAGAACTATGCTTTGTTCACAGATGGTTCCTGTCGTCTTGTTGGGAACAAGCGAATATGGAAGTCAGCAGTTTGGAGTCCAACCAGGAGAGTTACCGAAACGAAAGATGGAGAAGGAGAATCCAGTCAGTTCGCTGAGGTAAAAGCTGTTCAACTTGCTCTTGATGTGGCTGAACGTGAGAATTGGCCTATCCTTTACCTCTACACCGACTCGTGGATGGTAGCCAATGCTCTATGGGGTTGGCTGAAGGACTGGAAGAAGAATGGTTGGCAGAGGAAAGGAAAGCCTATTTGGTGTGCTGATCTATGGCAGGACATTGATGCACGGCTGGAGAAAATTCCAGTGAAGGTGCGGCACGTAGACGCACACATGCCTAAGAGCAGAGCAACTGAAGAACATCAACATAACCAGAAGGCAGATCAAGCTGCTAAGATTGCTCAAGTTGATACCAACTCTGAACTTGACATTGACCTTGATTGAAAACACCGAGGTGAGCTGTTCTTAGCTCGGTGGGCCCATGACTCATCTGGACATCAAGGCAGAGATGGAACATACCGATGGGCTCGTGATAGGTCAATTGACTTGTCCATGGACGCTATCACCCAAGTCATCTATGACTGTGACATTTGTGCTGCTATTAAGCAGGCTAAGCGAATCAAGCCCTTATGGTATGGTGAGAGATGGTCAAAGTACAAGTATGGAGAAGCCTGGCAGATTGACTACATCACTTTACCTCGATCTCGTTCTGGCAAGCAGTATGTGCTAACGATGGTAGAAGCCAGCACTGGATGGTTGGAAACCTATCCAGTTCCACATGCTACTGCACGTAACACCATTGTTGGTTTGGAGAGACAGATCTTGTGGAGACATGGAACTCCAGAGAGAATTGAGTCAGACAATGGTACTCATTTCAAGAACAATCTAGTGAAAAACTGGGCCAAAGAGCATGGTATTGAATGGATCTATCACATACCCTACTATGCACCAGCTTCAGGGAAGATTGAGCGCTACAATGGTTTGCTGAAAACCACCCTCAAAGCCATGGGGGGTGGAACTCTGAAAAACTGGGACAAACATTTAGCACAAGCTACCTGGTTGGTAAATAGCAGAGGTTCAGTAAACAGAGCAGGACCTGCACAATCAGATTTGGTCCAAACAGTAGACGGTGATAAAGTTCCTGTTGTACGTGAGAAGAATCTGTTAGGGAAAACTGTTTGGGTATTTTCTCCTTCGGGCGAAGGGAAACCTGTCCGAGGGGTGGTTTCTGCTGAAGGTCCTGGTCACACATACTGGGTAATGCAGGAGAATGGTGAAATCCAGTGTATTCCACAGAGAAATTTAACCTTAGCTGAGAGAGTTTAAATTTAAGTTGTTAGGAGTTTTCTATTCTAGGTAACATTGGCGCCTAACACTGAGAGAATCTACGATAGAATCTACAGTACGTGAGCATGAACCCAACATCACCTGGAAGTCCCTGTTCTGAGCTTTTGAATCACCTACATCTGATTGAAGTGTGAACTGAACTTGTATATATTGTTTTAGTGTAAATATTGGTTTAGATTAGATTGGATAATTCTCAGCGATACTCTGAGCGAAGTAGACAGGGGTGGATTGTGCTAGTTTGAAGCAAGCTGGAATGTTTTGGTAACAGAACTAGATAATGGACAGTGAAATGAAAACAACTGATGTCAACTTCTCTCACAGTCTCGCTGAGAGCTCTGGGAAGAAGAAGAAAACATTCTCCATTTTGTTTCTCACTCTTGCTTTGGCCTTAGACCTGGTCACATCTCATTAACCCTGCTCCTACTAACCTTGCTCCCTAACCTCTTGGCTGCACCTCTCTTCTTCCTGAGAACTGGGGTAAGGTTGAGAGGGCCGGGGGGAGGTGTTGGGGTGGTTTGAGAGCCCCTCCTGGGGACTCAGGTTTCTGGGAGGGGAGTTGTGCTTTTGTATTGTTTATCCTTTGTATATTTCTGTATATAATTGTATATAACAGTATATATTGTAAATAGCTGCTTGTAAATTCTGCTAGCTGTAAATAAATTGCTTCATCTATATTCCCAGGGTCCATCTGAGTTAGCTGGGGCAAATACAAAGTGTGGGAGGGGCGGGGTAACCCCCAAACCATCACACATAGAAATGCCGTTTAGAAAAAGCACTCCTTCTGCTTATAGACCCAGCCAGGAATGGCCTAGCCTGGAATCCCCTGCACCATTCGGCAGCTTTCCAGCTCCCTCACACACTGGCAAAAGAAACTTTCTCCTAGCTCCTTTCCTTTGAAGCAGAAACACGTTTACATCCTCGCTCCATTGAAGAACCATAGAAATGCCGTTTAGAAAAAGCACTCCTTCTGCTTATAGACCCAGCCAGGAATGGCCTAGCCTGGAATCCCCTGCACCATTCTGCAGCTTTCCAGCTCCCTCACACACTGGCAAAAGAAACTTTCTCCTAGCTCCTTTCCTTTAAAGCAGAAACACTTTACATCCTAGCCCCATTGAAGAACCATAGAAATGCCGTTTAGAAAAAGCACTCCTTCTGCTTATAGACCCAGCCAGGAATGGCCTAGCCTGGAATCCCCTGCACCATTCTGCAGCTTTCCAGCTCCCTCACACACTGGCAAAAGAAACTTTCTCCTAGCTCCTTTCCTTTGAAGCAGAAACACGTTTACATCCTAGCCCCATTGAAGAACCATAGAAATGCCGTTTAGAAAAAGCACTCCTTCTGCTTATAGACCCAGCCAGGAATGGCCTAGCCTGGAATCCCCTGCACCATTCTGCAGCTTTCCAGCTCCCTCACACACTGGCAAAAGAAACTTTCTCCTAGCTCCTTTCCTTTGAAGCAGAAACACGTTTACATCCTAGCTCCATTGAAGAACCATAGAAATGCCGTTTAGAAAAAGCACTCCTTCTGCTTATAGACCCAGCCAGGAATGGCCTAGCCTGGAATCCCCTGCACCATTCTGCAGCTTTCCAGATCCCTCACACACTGGCAAAAGAAACTTTCTCCTAGCTCCTTTCCTTTAAAGGAGAAACACGATTACATCCTAGCCCCATTGAAGAACCATAGAAATGCTGTTTAGAAAAAGCACTCCTTCTGCTTATAGACCCAACCAGGAATGGCCTAGCCTGGAATCCCCTGCACCATTCTGCAGCTTTCCAGCTCCCTCACACACTGGCAAAAGAAACTTTCTCCTAGCTCCTTTCCTTTGAAGCAGAAACACATTTACATCCTGCCTCCATTGAAGAACCATAGAAATGCCGTTTAGAAAAAGCACTCCTTCTGCTTATAGACCCAGCCAGGAATGGCCTAGCCTGGAATCCCCTGCACCATTCTGCAGCTTTCCAGCTCCCTCACACACTGGCAAAAGAAACTTTCTCCTAGCTCCTTTCCTTTGAAGCAGAAACACGTTTACATCCTAGCTCCATTGAAGCATAGAAATGCCGTTTAGAAAAAGCACTCCTTCTGCTTATAGACCCAGCCAGGAATGGCCTAGCCTGGAATCCCCTGCACCATTCTGCAGCTTTCCAGCTCCCTCACACACTGGCAAAAGAAACTTTCTCCTAGCTCCTTTCCTTTGAAGCAGAAACACTTTTACATCCTAGCCCCATTGAAGAACCATAGAAATGCCGTTTAGAAAAAGCACTCCTTCTGCTTATAGACCCAGCCAGGAATGGCCTAGCCTGGAATCCCCTGCACCATTCTGCAGCTTTCCAGCTCCCTCACACACTGGCAAAAGAAACTTTCTCCTAGCTCCTTTCCTTTAAAGGAGAAACACTTTTACATCCTAGCCCCATTGAAGAACCATAGAAATGCCGTTTAGAAAAAGCACTCCTTCTGCTTATAGACCCAACCAGGAATGGCCTAGCCTGGAATCCCCTGCACCATTCTGCAGCTTTCCAGCTCCCTCACACACTGGCAAAAGAAACTTTCTCCTAGCTCCTTTCCTTTAAAGGAGAAACACGATTACATCCTAGCCCCATTGAAGAACCATAGAAATGCCGTTTAGAAAAAGCACTCCTTCTGCTTATAGACCCAGCCAGGCATGGCCTAGCCTGGAATCCCCTGCACCACTCTGCAGCTTTCCAGCTCCCTCACACACTGGCAAAAGAAACTTTCTCCTAGCTCCTTTCCTTTGAAGCAGAAACACGTTTACATCCTCGCTCCATTGAAGAACCATAGAAATGCCGTTTAGAAAAAGCACTCCTTCTGCTTATAGACCCAGCCAGGAATGGCCTAGCCTGGAATCCCCTGCACCATTCTGCAGCTTTCCAGCTCCCTCACACACTGGCAAAAGAAACTTTCTCCTAGCTCCTTTCCTTTGAAGCAGAAACCCTTTTACATCCTACCCCCATGAAGAACCATAGAAATGCCGTTTAGAAAAAGCACTCCTTCTGCTTATAGACCCAGCCAGGAATGGCCTAGCCTGGAATCCCCTGCACCATTCTGCAGCTTTCCAGCTCCCTCACACACTGGCAAAAGAAACTTTCTCCTAGCTCCTTTCCTTTGAAGCAGAAACACGTTTACATCCTAGCCCCATTGAAGAACCATAGAAATGCCGTTTAGAAAAAGCACTCCTTCTGCTTATAGACCCAACCAGGAATGGCCTAGCCTGGAATCCCCTGCACCATTCTGCAGCTTTCCAGCTCCCTCACACACTGGCAAAAGAAACTTTCTCCTAGCTCCTTTCCTTTAAAGGAGAAACACGTTTACATCCTAGCCCCATTGAAGAACCATAGAAATGCCGTTTAGAAAAAGCACTCCTTCTGCTTATAGACCCAGCCAGGAATGGCCTAGCCTGGAATCCCCTGCACCATTCTGCAGCTTTCCAGCTCCCTCACACACTGGCAAAAGAAACTTTCTCCTAGCTGCTTTCTTTGAAGCAGAAGCACGTTTACATCCTTGCCCCATTGAAGAACCATAGAAATGCCGTTTAGAAAAAGCACTCCTTCTGCTTATAGACCCAGCCAGGAATGGCCTAGCCTGGAATCCCCTGCACCATTCGGCAGCTTTTCAGCTCCCTCACACACTGGCAAAAGAAACTTTCTCCTAGCTCCTTTCCTTTGAAGCAGAAATACGTTTACATCCTAACCCCATGGAAGAACCATAGAAATGCCGTTTAGAAAAAGCACTCCTTTTGCTTATAGACCCAGCCAGGAATGGCCTAGCCTGGAATCCCCTGCACCATTCTGCAGCTTTCCACCTCCCTCACACAGCGGAAAAAGAAACCTTCTCCTAGCTCCTTTCTTTTGAAGCAGAAACACATTTACATCCTGGCTCCATTGAAGAACCATAGAAATGCCGTTTAGAAAAAGCACTCCTGCTTATAGACCCAGACAGGAATGGCCTAGCCTGGAATCCCCTGCACCATTCTGTAGCTTTCCAGCTGCGTCACACACTGGCAAATGAAACTTTCTCCTAGCTCCTTTCCTTTGAAGCAGAAACACTTTACATCCTCGCTCCATTAAAGAACCATAGAAATGCCGTTTAGAAAAAGCACTCCTTATGCTTATAGACCCAGCCCGGAATGGCCTAGCCTGGATAACCCTGCACCATTCTGCAGCTTTCCAGCTCCCTCACACACTGGCAAAAGAAACTTTCTCCTAGCTCCTTTCCTTTAAAGGAGAAACACGATTACATCCTAGCCCCATTGAAGAACCATAGAAATGCTGTTTAGAAAAAGCACTCCTTCTGCTTATAGACCCAACCAGGAATGGCCTAGCCTGGAATCCCCTGCACCATTCTGCAGCTTTCCAGATCCCTCACACACTGGCAAAAGAAACTTTCTCCTAGCTCCTTTCCTTTAAAGGAGAAACACATTTACATCCTAGCCCCATTGAAGAACCATAGAAATGCCGTTTAGAAAAAGCACTCCTTCTGCTTATAGACCCAGCCAGGAATGGCCTAGCCTGGAATCCCCTGCACCATTCTGCAGCTTACCAGCTCTCTCACACACTGGCAAAAGAAACTTTCTCCTAGCTCCTTTCCTTTAAGGGAGAAACACGTTTACATCCTAGCCCCATTGAAGAACCATAGAAATGCCGTTTAGAAAAAGCACTCCTTCTGCTTATAGACCCAGCCAGGAATGGCCTAGCCTGGAATCCCCTGCACCATTCTGTAGCTTTCCAGCTGCGTCACACACTGGCAAAAGAAACTTTCTCCTAGCTCCTTTCCTTTGAAGCAGAAACACGTTTACATCCTCGCTCCATTGAAGAACCATAGAAATGCCGTTTAGAAAAACCACTCCTTCTGCTTGTAGACCCAGCCAGGAATGGCCTAGCCTGGATAACCCTGGACCATTCTGCAGCTTTCCAGCTCCCTCACACACTGGCAAAAGAAACTTTCTCCTAGCTCCTTTCCTTTGAAGCAGAAACACGTTTACATCCTACCCCCATGGAAGAACCATTGAAATGCCGTTTAGAAAAAGCACTCCTTCTGCTTATAGACCCAGCCAGGAATGGCCTAGCCTGGAATCCCCTGCACCATTCTGTGGCTTTCCAGCTGCGTCACACACTGGCAAAAGAAACTTTCTCCTAGCTCCTTTCCTTTGAAGCAGAAACACTTTACATCCTCGCTCCATTGAAGAACCATAGAAATGCCGTTTAGAAAAACCACTCCTTCTGCTTGTAGACCCAGCCAGGAATGGCCTAGCCTGGAATCCCCTGCACCATTCTGCAGCTTTCCAGCACCCTCACACACTGGCAAAAGAAGCTTTCTCCTAGCTCCTTTCCTTTAAAGCAGAAACACTTTTACATCCTAGCCCCATTGAAGAACCATAGAAATGCCGTTTAGAAAAAGCACTCCTTCTGCTTATAGACCCAGCCAGGAATGGCCTAGCCTGGAATCCCCTGCACCATTCTGCAGCTTTCCAGCTCCCTCACACACTGGCAAAAGAAACGTTCTCCTAGCTCCTTTCCTTTGAAGCAGAAACACTTTACATCCTACCCCCATGGAAGAACCATAGAAATGCCGTTTAGAAAAAGCACTCCTTCTGCTTATAGACCCAGCCAGGAATGGCCTGGCCTGGAATCCCCTGCACCATTCTGTAGCTTTCCAGCTGTGTCACACACCGGAAAAAGAAACTTCCTATTAGCTCCTTTCCTTTGAAGCAGAAACACCTTTACATCCTCGCTCCATTGAAGAACCATAGAAATGCCGTTTAGAAAAACCACTCCTTCTGCTTGTAGACCCAGCCAGGAATGGCCTAGCCTGGAATCCCCTGCACCATTCTGCAGCTTACCAGCTCCCTCACACACTGGCAGAAGAAACTTTCTCCTAGCTCCTTTGCTTTAAAGGAGAAACACTTTACATCCTAGCCCCATTGAAAAACCATAGAAATGCCGTTTAGAAAAAGCAATCCTTCTGCTTATAGACCCAGCCAGGAATGGCCTAGCCTGGATAACCCTGCACCATTCTGCAGCTTTCCAGCTCCCTCACACACTGGCAAAAGAAACTTTCTCCTAGCTCCTTTCCTTTGAAGCAGAAACACGTTTACATCCTACCCCCATGGAAGAACCATTGAAATGCCGTTTAGAAAAAGCACTCCTTCTGCTTATAGACCCAGCCAGGAATGGCCTAGCCTGGAATCCCCTGCACCATTCTGCAGCTTTCCACCTCCTTCACACACCGGCAAAAGAAACTTTCTCCTAGCTCCTTTCCTTTGAAGCAGAAACATGTTTACATCCTAACCCCATGGAAGAACCATAGAAATGCCGTTTAGAAAAAGCACTCCTTTTGCTTATAGACCCAGCCAGGAATGGCCTAGCCTGGAATCCCCTGCACCATTCTGCAGATTTCCACCTCCCTCACACACCGGAAAAAGAAACCTTCTCCTAGCTCCTTTCTTTTGAGGCAGAAACACATTTACATCCTGGCTCCGTTGATGAACCATAGAAGTGCTTTTTAGAAAAAGCACTCCTGCTTATAGACCCAGACAGGAATGGCTGTCATGGAAAGTAGCAAAAGGCTCTCTAAGCTTTTGCTATATTGTGTAGTTTCTAGTGCCTCACATTCAAGCCAGAAGCATCGAAAAACCAAAACAATCTTTCAGTCCCATGGGAAGATTTCTCCCCAGAGTAAGTGAAAAGGTAAACACTGGCCATGTTTTCCCTTCCACTTGACCTCGCTTTTCAGACAACAGGATATTGTTTTGGTTAAGTAGGAACGACTATCTCAAGTCTGCCCAGCACCTGTAGGTGGGCTGGCCTGAGGAGTGGTCTTTATATTGTTTGAGTAAAATTATCCAATTATATAGATTGCTTACTGTCTTTTACCAATATATGTGAACAACGTAAAAGTGGTCCGAGTTGTGGGCTAGTCCTGTTTTGGAACATTATAAAAATGGTGGACAGGCCAGGATCGGGGCCCTTGTGCTCGTGCTCGTGCCCTTGCGCTCTTGCCCTAGCCTTCTGGGTCTGCGTCTTGTCCTTCTGGGTTTTTCCAGCCTTTCTGGTTTTTTCCCGGACATAACAACAACAAACTGCTCGCCGATCTAGCCTCGCCTCGGGCGGACGCCGAGTTGCAGAGGCTAAAGCCTGCATGCCTGGACCCTCATCGGGAGAATGAGAGACTCCTTACCAAGCTACAGACTGTGAGTAGCTGACTGACGAACTATTAACTCAAATCACAAAGACTCAAAAGAACTCTCTTTAAACATCATAGACTCTTTAATTTGCCATTTTCGGAAATGTTACTTTGATCTCAATCAAAAAGAATTCACAGTGGTGGTGTAGTTTCGGGAAGAGGGAATCCGTATTCTTTGCAATAAATCACTCATAAAATAGTCAACGCCTCACGTATTTTCCCCATAACTCTGCCGCGAAACTGCGTTCCACGACAATGGCCTAGCCTGGAATCCCCTGCACCATTCTGTAGCTTTCCAGCTCCCTCACACACTGGCAAAAGAAACTTTCTCCTAGCTCCTTTCCTTTGAAGCAGAAACACGTTTACATCCTAGCTCCATTAAAGAACCATAGAAATGCCGTTTAGAAAAAGCACTCCTTCTGCTTATATACCCAGCCAGGAATGGCCTAGCCTGGATAACCCTGCACCATTCTGCAGCTTTCCAGCTCCCTCACACACTGGCAAAAGAAACTTTCTCCTAGCTCCTTTCCTTTAAAGGAGAAACACATTTACGTCCTGGCTCCATTGAAGAACCATAGAAATGCCGTTTAGAAAAAGCACTCCTTCTGCTTATAGACCCAGCCAGGCATGGCCTAGCCTGGAATCCCCTGCACCATTCGGCAGCTTTCCAGCTCCCTCACACACTGGCAAAAGAAACTTTCTCCTAGCTCCTTTCCTTTGAAGCAGAAACACGTTTACATCCTCGCTCCATTGAAGAACCATAGAAATGCCGTTCAGAAAAAGCACTCCTTCTGCTTATAGACCCAGCCAGGAATGGCCTAGCCTGGAATCCCCTGCACCATTCTGCAGCTTTGCAGCTGCGTCACACACTGGCTAAAGAAACTTTCTCCTAGCTCCTTTCCTTTGAAGCAGAAACACATTTAGATCCTAGCTACATTGAAGAACCATAGAAATGCCGTTTAGAAAAAGCACTCCTTCTGCTTATAGACCCAGCCAGGAATGGCCTAGCCTGGAATCCCCTGCACCATTCTGCAGCTTTCCAGCTCCCTCACACACTGGCAAAAGAAACTTTCTCCTAGCTCCTTTCCTTTAAAGGAGAAACACGATTACATCCTAGCCCCATTGAAGAACCATAGAAATGCTGTTTAGAAAAAGCACTCCTTCTGCTTATAGACCCAACCAGGAATGGCCTAGCCTGGAATCCCCTGCACCATTCTGCAGCTTTCCAGCTGCCTCACACACTGGCAAAAGAAACTTTCTCCTAGCTCCTTTCCTTTAAAGGAGAAACACCATTACATCCTAGCCCCATTGAAGAACCATAGAAATGCCGTTTAGAAAAAGCACTCCTTCTGCTTATAGACCCAGCCAGGCATGGCCTAGCCTGGAATCCCCTGCACCATTCGGCAGCTTTCCAGCTCCCTCACACACTGGCAAAAGAAACTTTCTCCTAGCTCCTTTCCTTTGAAGCAGAAACACGTTTACATCCTCGCTCCATTGAAGAACCATAGAAATGCCGTTTAGAAAAACCAATCCTCCTGCTTGTAGACCCAGCCAGGAAAGGCCTAGCCAGGAATCCCCTGCACCATTCTACAGCTTTCCAGCTCCCTCACACACTGGCAAAAGAAACTTTCTCCTAGCTCCTTTCCTTTAAAGGAGAAACACTTTTACATCCTAGTCCCATTGAAGAACCATAGAAATGCCGTTTCGAAAAAGCACTCCTTCTGCTTATAGACCCAACCAGGAATGGCCTAGCCTGGAATCCCCTGCACCATCCTGCAGCTTTCCAGCTCCCTCACACACTGGCAAAAGAAACTTTCTCCTAGCTCCTTTCCTTTGAAGCAGAAACCCTTTTACATCCTACCCCCCATGAAGAACCATAGAAATGCCGTTTAGAAAAAGCACTCCTTCTGCTTATAGACCCAGCCAGGAATGGCCTAGCCTGGAATCCCCTGCACCATTCTGCAGCTTTCCAGCTCCCTCACACACTGGCAAAAGAAACTTTCTCCGAGCTCCTTTCCTTTAAAGGAGAAACACAATTACATCCTAGCCCCATTGAAGAACCATAGAAATGCCGTTTAGAAAAAGCACTCCTTCTGCTTATAGACCCAACCAGGAATGGCCTAGCCTGGAATCCCCTGCACCAATCTGCAGCTTTCCAGCTCCCTCACACACTGGCAAAAGAAACTTTCTCCTAGCTCCTTTCCTTTGAAGCAGAAACACGTTTACATCCTCGCTCCATTGAAGAACCATAGAAATGCCGTTTAGAAAAAGCAATCCTTCTGCTTATAGACCCAGCCAGGAATGGCCTAGCCTGGAATCCCCTGCACCATTCTGCAGCTTTCCGCCTCCCTCACACACCAGAAAAAGAAACCTTCTCCTAGCTCCTTTCTTTTGAAGCAGAAACACGTTTACATCCTGGCTCCATTGAAGAAACATAGAAGTGCCGTTTAGAAAAAGCACTCCTTCTGCTTATAGACCCAGCCAGGAATGGCCTAGCCTGGATAACCCTGCACCATTCTGCAGCTTACCAGCTCCCTCACACACTGGCAAAAGAAACTTTCTCCTAGCTCCTTTCCTTTAAAGGAGAAACACGATTACATCCTAGCCCCGTTGAAGAACCATAGAAATGCTGTTTAGAAAAAGCACTCCTTCTGCTTATAGACCCAACCAGGAATGGCCTAGCCTGGAATCCACTGCACCATTCTGCAGCTTTCCAGCTCCCTCACACACTGGCAAAAGAAACTTTCTCCTAGCTCCTTTCCTTTAAAGGAGAAAAACGATTACATCCTAGCCCCATTGAAGAACCATAGAAATGCCGTTTAGAAAAAGCACTCCTTCTGCTTATAGACCCAGCCAGGAATGGCCTAGCCTGGAATCCCCTGCACCACTCTGCAGCTTTCCAGCTCCCTCACACACTGGCAAAAGAAACTTTCTCCTAGCTCCTTTCCTTTGAAGCAGAAACACGTTACATCCTTGCCCCATTGAAGAACCATAGAAATGCCGTTTAGAAAAAGCACTCCTTCTGCTTATAGACCCAGACAGGAATGGCCTAGCCTGGAATACCCTGCACCATTCGGCAGCTTTCCAGCTCCCTCACACTCTGGCAAAAGAAACTTTCTCCTAGCTTCCTAGCTCCTTTCCTTTGAAGCCGAAACCCTTTTACATCCTACCCCCCATGAAGAACCATAGAAATGCCGTTTAGAAAAAGCACTCCTTCTGCTTATAGACCCAGCCAGGAATGGCCTAGCCTGGATAACCCTGCACCATTCTGCAGCTTTCCAGATCCCTCACACTCTGGCAAAAGAAACTTTCTCCTAGCTCCTTTCCTCTAAAGGAGAAACACGTTTACATCCTTGCCCCATTGAAGAACCATAGAAATGCCGTTTAGAAAAAGCACTCCTTCTGCTTATAGACCCAACCAGGAATGGCCTAGCCAGGAATCCCCTGCACCATTCTGCAGCTTTCCAGCTCCCTCACACACTGGCAAAAGAAACTTTCTCCTAGCTCCTTTCCTTTGAAGCAGAAACATGTTTACATCCTAACCCCATGGAAGAACCATAGAAATGCCGTTTAGAAAAAGCACTCCTTTTGCTTATAGACCCAGCCAGGAATGGCCTTGCCTGGAATCCCCTGCACCATTCTGCAGCTATCCACCTCCCTCACACACCGGAAAAAGAAACCTTCTCCTAGCTCCTTTCTTTTGAAGCAGAAACACCTTTACATCCTGGCTCCATTGAAGAACCATAGAAGTGCCGTTTAGAAAAAGCACTCCTGCTTATAGACCCAGCCAGGAATGGCCTAGCCTGGAATCCCCTGCACCATTCTGTAGCTTTCCAGCTCCCTCACACACTGGCAAATGAAACTTTCTCCTAGCTCCTTTCCTTTGAAGCAGAAACACGTTTACATCCTAGCCCCATTGAAGAACCATAGAAATGCCGTTTAGAAAAAGCACTCCTTCTGCTTACAGACCCAGCCAGGCATGGCCTAGCCTGGAATCCCCTGCACCATTCGGCAGCTTTCCAGCTCCCTCACACACTGGCAAAAGAAACGTTCTCCTAGCTCCTTTCCTTTGAAGCAGAAACACATTTACATCCTCGCTCTATTGAAGAACAATAGAAATGCCGTTTAGAAAAAGCACTCCTTCTGCTTATAGACCCAGCCAGGAATGGCCTAGCCTGGAATCCCCTGCACCATTCCGCAGCTTTCCACCTCCCTCACACACCGGCAAAAGAAACTTTCTCCTAGCACCTTTCTTTTGAAGCAGAAACACGTTTGCATCCTGGCTCCATTGAAGAGCCATGGAAATGCCGTTTAGAAAAAGCAATCCTTCTGCTTATAGACCCAACCAGGAATGGCCTAGCCTGGAATACCCTGCACCATTCGGCAGCTTTCCAGCTCCCTCACACACTGGCAAAAGAAACTTTCTCCTAGCTCCTTTCCTTTAAAGGAGAAACACCTTTACATCCGAGCCCCATTGAAGAACCATAGAAATGCCGTTTAGAAAAAGCACTCCTTCTGCTTATAGACCCAGCCAGGAATGGCCTAGCCTGGAATCCCCTGCACCATTCTGCAGCTTTCCAGCTCCCTCACACACTGGCAAAAGAAACTTTCTCCTAGCTCCTTTCCTTTGAAGCAGAAACACGTTTACATCCTACCCCCATGGAAGAACCATTGAAATGCCGTTTAGAAAAAGCACTCCTTCTGCTTATAGACCCAGCCAGGAATGGCCTAGCCTGGAATCCCCTGCACCATTCTGCAGCTTTCCAGCTCCTTCACACACTGGCAAAGAAACTTTCTCCTAGCTCCTTTCCTTTGAAGCAGAAACACGTTTACGTCCTGGCTCCATTGAAGAACCATAGAAATGCCGTTTAGAAAAAGCACTCCTTCTGCTTATAGACCCAACCAGGAATGGCCTAGCCTGGAATCCCCTGCACCATTCTGCAGCTTTCCAGCTCCCTCACACACTGGCAAAAGAAACTTTCTCCTAGCTCCTTTCCTTTGAAGCAGAAACACGTTTACATCCTAACCCCATTGAAGAACCATAGAAATGCCGTTTAGAAAAAGCACTCCTTTGCTTATAGACCCAGCCAGGAATGGCCTAGCCTGGAATCCCCTGCACCATTCTGCAGCTTTCCAGCTCCCTCACACACTGGCAAAAGAAACTTTCTCCTAGCTCCTTTCCTTTGAAGCAGAAACACCTTTACATCCTGGCTCCATTGAAGAACCATAGAAGTGCCGTTTAGAAAAAGCACTCCTGCTTATAGACCCAGACAGGAATGGCCTAGCCTGGAATCCCCTGCACCATTCTGTAGCTTTCCAGCTCCCTCACACACTGGCAAATGAAACTTTCTCCTAGCTCCTTTCCTTTGAAGCAGAAACACGTTTACATCCTAGCCCCATTGAAGAACCATAGAAATGCCGTTTAGAAAAAGCACTCCTTCTGCTTACAGACCCAGCCAGGCATGGCCTAGCCTGGAATCCCCTGCACCATTCGGCAGCTTTCCAGCTCCCTCACACACTGGCAAAAGAAACGTTCTCCTAGCTCCTTTCCTTTGAAGCAGAAACACATTTACGTCCTGGCTCCATTGAAGAACAATAGAAATGCCGTTTAGAAAAAGCACTACTTCTGATTATAGACCCAGCCAGGAATGGCCTAGCCTGGAATCCCCTGCACCATTCCGCAGCTTTCCACCTCCCTCACACACCGGCAAAAGAAACTTTCTCCTAGCACCTTTCTTTTGAAGCAGAAACACGTTTGCATCCTGGCTCCATTGAAGAGCCATGGAAATGCCGTTTAGAAAAAGCAATCCTTCTGCTTATAGACCCAACCAGGAATGGCCTAGCCTGGAATACCCTGCACCATTCGGCAGCTTTCCAGCTCCCTCACACACTGGCAAAAGAAACTTTCTCCTAGCTCCTTTCCTTTAAAGGAGAAACACCTTTACATCCGAGCCCCATTGAAGAACCATAGAAATGCCGTTTAGAAAAAGCACTCCTTCTGCTTATAGACCCAGCCAGGAATGGCCTAGCCTGGAATCCCCTGCACCATTCTGCAGCTTTCCAGCTCCCTCACACACTGGCAAAAGAAACTTTCTCCTAGCTCCTTTCCTTTGAAGCAGAAACACGTTTACATCCTACCCCCATGGAAGAACCATTGAAATGCCGTTTAGAAAAAGCACTCCTTCTGCTTATAGACCCAGCCAGGAATGGCCTAGCCTGGAATCCCCTGCACCATTCTGCAGCTTTCCACCTCCTTCACACACCGGCAAAGAAACTTTCTCCTAGCTCCTTTCCTTTGAAGCAGAAACACATTTACGTCCTGGCTCCATTGAAGAACCATAGAAATGCCGTTTAGAAAAAGCACTCCTTCTGCTTATAGACCCAACCAGGAATGGCCTAGCCTGGAATCCCCTGCACCATTCTGCAGCTTTCCAGCTCCCTCACACACTGGTAAAAGAAACTTTCTCCTAGCTCCTTTCCTTTGAAGCAGAAACATGTTTACATCCTAACCCCATGGAAGAACCATAGAAATGCCGTTTAGAAAAAGCACTCCTTTTGCTTATAGACCCAGCCAGGAATGGCCTAGCCTGGAATCCCCTGCACCATTCTGCAGATTTCCACCTCCCTCACACACCGGAAAAAGAAACCTTCTCCTAGCTCCTTTCTTTTGAGGCAGAAACACATTTACATCCTGGCTCCGTTGATGAACCATAGAAGTGCTTTTTAGAAAAAGCACTCCTGCTTATAGACCCAGACAGGAATGGCTGTCATGGAAAGTAGCAAAAGGCTCTCTAAGCTTTTGCTATATTGTGTAGTTTCTAGTGCCTCACATTCAAGCCAGAAGCATCGAAAAACCAAAACAATCTTTCAGTCCCATGGGAAGATTTCTCCCCAGAGTAAGTGAAAAGGTAAACACTGGCCATGTTTTCCCTTCCACTTGACCTCGCTTTTCAGACAACAGGATATTGTTTTGGTTAAGTAGGAACGACTATCTCAAGTCTGCCCAGCACCTGTAGGTGGGCTGGCCTGAGGAGTGGTCTTTATATTGTTTGAGTAAAATTATCCAATTATATAGATTGCTTACTGTCTTTTACCAATATATGTGAACAACGTAAAAGTGGTCCGAGTTGTGGGCTAGTCCTGTTTTGGAACATTATAAAAATGGTGGACAGGCCAGGATCGGGGCCCTTGTGCTCGTGCTCGTGCCCTTGCGCTCTTGCCCTAGCCTTCTGGGTCTGCGTCTTGTCCTTCTGGGTTTTTCCAGCCTTTCTGGTTTTTTCCCGGACTTAACAACAACAAACTGCTCGCCGATCTAGCCTCGCCTCGGGCGGACGCCGAGTTGCAGAGGCTAAAGCCTGCATGCCTGGACCCTCATCGGGAGAATGAGAGACTCCTTACCAAGCTACAGACTGTGAGTAGCTGACTGACGAACTATTAACTCAAATCACAAAGACTCAAAAGAACTCTCTTTAAACATCATAGACTCTTTAATTTGCCATTTTCGGAAATGTTACTTTGATCTCAATCAAAAAGAATTCACAGTGGTGGTGTAGTTTCGGGAAGAGGGAATCCGCATTCTTTGCAATAAATCACTGATAAAATAGTCAACGCCTCGCGTATTTTCCCCATAACTCTGCCGCGAAACTGCGTTCCACGACAATGGCCTAGCCTGGAATCCCCTGCACCATTCTGTAGCTTTCCAGCTCCCTCACACACTGGCAAAAGAAACTTTCTCCTAGCTCCTTTCCTTTAAAGCAGAAACACTTTTACATCCTAGCCCCATTGAAGAACCATAGAAATGCCGTTTAGAAAAAGCACTCCTTCTGCTTATATACCCAGCCAGGAATGGCCTAGCCTAGATAACCCTGCACCATTCTGCAGCTTTCCAGCTCCCTCACACACTGGCAAAAGAAACTTTCTCCTAGCTCCTTTCCTTTAAAGGAGAAACACATTTACGTCCTGGCTCCATTGAAGAACCATAGAAATGCCGTTTAGAAAAAGCACTCCTTCTGCTTATAGACCCAGCCAGGCATGGCCTAGCCTGGAATCCCCTGCACCATTCGGCAGCTTTCCAGCTCCCTCACACACTGGCAAAAGAAACTTTCTCCTAGCTCCTTTCCTTTGAAGCAGAAACACGTTTACATCCTCGCTCCATTGAAGAACCATAGAAATGCCGTTCAGAAAAAGCACTCCTTTTGCTTATAGACCCAGCCAGGAATGGCCTAGCCTGGAATCCCCTGCACCATTCTGCAGCTTTCCAGCTCCCTCACACACTGGCAAAAGAAACTTTCTCCTAGCTCCTTTCCTTTAAAGGAGAAACACGATTACATCCTAGCCCCATTGAAGAACCATAGAAATGCTGTTTAGAAAAAGCACTCCTTCTGCTTATAGACCCAACCAGGAATGGCCTAGCCTGGAATCCCCTGCACCATTCTGCAGCTTTCCAGCTCCCTCACACACTGGCAAAAGAAACTTTCTCCTAGCTCCTTTCCTTTAAAGGAGAAACACCATTACATCCTAGCCCCATTGAAGAACCATAGAAATGCCGTTTAGAAAAAGCACTCCTTCTGCTTATAGACCCAGCCAGGCATGGCCTAGCCTGGAATCCCCTGCACCATTCTGCAGCTTTCCAGCTCCCTCACACACTGGCAAAAGAAACTTTCTCCTAGCTCCTTTCCTTTGAAGCAGAAACACGTTTACATCCTCGCTCCATTGAAGAACCATAGAAATGCCGTTTAGAAAAAACAATCCTCCTGCTTGTAGACCCAGCCAGGCATGGCCTAGCCAGGAATCCCCTGCACCATTCTGCAGCTTTCCAGCTCCCTCACACACTGGCAAAAGAAACTTTCTCCTAGCTCCTTTCCTTTGAAGCAGAAACCCTTTTACATCCTACCCCCCATGAAGAACCATAGAAATGCCGTTTAGAAAAAGCATTCCTTCTGCTTATAGACCCAGCCAGGAATGGCCTAGCCTGGAATCCCCTGCACCATTCTGCAGCTTTCCAGCTCCCTCACACACTGGCAAAAGAAATTTTCTCCGAGCTCCTTTCCTTTAAAGGAGAAACACATTTACATCCTAGCCCCATTGAAGAACCATAGAAATGCCGTTTAGAAAAAGCACTCCTTCTGCTTATAGACCCAACCAGGAATGGCCTAGCCTGGAATCCCCTGCACCAATCTGCAGCTTTCCAGCTCCCTCACACACTGGCAAAAGAAACTTTCTCCTAGCTCCTTTCCTTTGAAGCAGAAACACGTTTACATCCTCGCTCCATTGAAGAACCATAGAAATGCCGTTTAGAAAAAGCACTCCTTTTGCTTATAGACCCAGCCAGGAATGGCCTAGCCTGGAATCCCCTGCACCATTCTGCAGCTTTCCGCCTCCCTCACACACCGGAAAAAGAAACCTTCTCCTAGCTCCTTTCTTTTGAAGCAGAAACACGTTTACATCCTGGCTCCATTGAAGAAACATAGAAGTGCCGTTTAGAAAAAGCACTCCTGCTTATAGACCCAGACAGGAATGGCCTAGCCTGGAATCCCCTGCACCATTCTGTAGCTTTCCAGCTCCCTCACACACTGGCAAATGAAACTTTCTCCTAGCTCCTTTCCTTTGAAGCAGAAACACGTTTACATCCTACCCCCCATGAAGAACCATAGAAATGCCGTTTAGAAAAAGCACTCCTTCTGCTTATAGACCCAGCCCGGAATGGCCTAGCCTGGATAACCCTGCACCATTCTGCAGCTTTCCAGCTCCCTCACACACTGGCAAAAGAAACTTTCTCCTAGCTCCTTTCCTTTAAAGGAGAAACACGATTACATCCTAGCCCCATTGAAGAACCATAGAAATGCTGTTTAGAAAAAGCACTCCTTCTGCTTATAGACCCAACCAGGAATGGCCTAGCCTGGAATCCCCTGCACCATTCTGCAGCTTTCCAGATCCCTCACACACTGGCAAAAGAAACTTTCTCCTAGCTCCTTTCCTTTAAAGGAGAAACACATTTACATCCTAGCCCCATTGAAGAACCATAGAAATGCCGTTTAGAAAAAGCACTCCTTCTGCTTATAGACCCAGCCAGGAATGGCCTAGCCTGGAATCCCCTGCACCATTCTGCAGCTTACCAGCTCCCTCACACACTGGCAAAAGAAACTTTCTCCTAGCTCCTTTCCTTTAAGGGAGAAACACGTTTACATCCTAGCCCCATTGAAGAACCATAGAAATGGCGTTTAGAAAAACCACTCCTTCTGCTTGTAGACCCAGCCAGGAATGGCCTAACCTGGATAACCCTGGACCATTCTGCAGCTTTCCAGCACCCTCACACACTGGCAAAAGAAACTTTCTCCTAGCTCCTTTCCTTTGAAGCAGAAACACGTTTACATCCTACCCCCATGGAAGAACCATTGAAATGCCGTTTAGAAAAAGCACTCCTTCTGCTTACAGACCCAGCCAGGAATGGCCTAGCCTGGAATCCCCTGCACCATTCTGTGGCTTTCCAGCTGCGTCACACACTGGCAAAAGAAACTTTCTCCTAGCTCCTTTCCTTTGAAGCAGAAACACTTTACATCCTCGCTCCATTGAAGAACCATAGAAATGCCGTTTAGAAAAACCACTCCTTCTGCTTGTAGACCCAGCCAGGAATGGCCTAGCCTGGAATCCCCTGCACCATTCTGCAGCTTTCCAGCACCCTCACACACTGGCAAAAGAAGCTTTCTCCTAGCTCCTTTCCTTTAAAGCAGAAACACTTTTACATCCTAGCCCCATTGAAGAACCATAGAAATGCCGTTTAGAAAAAGCACTCCTTCTGCTTATAGACCCAGCCAGGAATGGCCTAGCCTGGAATCCCCTGCACCATTCTGCAGCTTTCCAGCTCCCTCACACACTGGCAAAAGAAACGTTCTCCTAGCTCCTTTCCTTTGAAGCAGAAACACGTTTACATCCTACCCCCATGGAAGAACCATAGAAATGCCGTTTAGAAAAAGCACTCCTTCTGCTTATAGACCCAGCCAGGAATGGCCTGGCCTGGAATCCCCTGCACCATTCTGTAGCTTTCCAGCTGTGTCACACACTGGCAAAAGAAACTTCCTATTAGCTCCTTTCCTTTGAAGCAGAAACACCTTTACATCCTCGCTCCATTGAAGAACCATAGAAATGCCGTTTAGAAAAACCACTCCTTCTGCTTGTAGACCCAGCCAGGAATGGCCTAGCCTGGAATCCCCTGCACCATTCTGCAGCTTACCAGCTCCCTCACACACTGGCAAAAGAAACTTTCTCCTAGCTCCTTTGCTTTAAAGGAGAAACACTTTACATCCTAGCCCCATTGAAAAACCATAGAAATGCCGTTTAGAAAAAGCAATCCTTCTGCTTATAGACCCAGCCAGGAATGGCCTAGCCTGGATAACCCTGCACCATTCTGCAGCTTCCCAGCTCCCTCACACACTGGCAAAAGAAACTTTCTCCTAGCTCCTTTCCTTTGAAGCAGAAACACGTTTACATCCTACCCCCATGGAAGAACCATTGAAATGCCGTTTAGAAAAAGCACTCCTTCTGCTTATAGACCCAGCCAGGAATGGCCTAGCCTGGAATCCCCTGCACCATTCTGCAGCTTTCCACCTCCTTCACACACCGGCAAAAGAAACTTTCTCCTAGCTCCTTTCCTTTGAAGCAGAAACACATTTACGTCCTGGCTCCATTGAAGAACCATAGAAATGCCGTTTAGAAAAAGCACTCCTTCTGCTTATAGACCCAACCAGGAATGGCCTAGCCTGGAATCCCCTGCACCATTCTGCAGCTTTCCAGCTCCCTCACACACTGGTAAAAGAAACTTTCTCCTAGCTCCTTTCCTTTGAAGCAGAAACATGTTTACATCCTAACCCCATGGAAGAACCATAGAAATGCCGTTTAGAAAAAGCACTCCTTTTGCTTATAGACCCAGCCAGGAATGGCCTAGCCTGGAATCCCCTGCACCATTCTGCAGCTTTCCACCTCCCTCACACACCGGAAAAAGAAACCTTCTCCTAGCTCCTTTCTTTTGAGGCAGAAACACATTTACATCCTGGCTCCGTTGATGAACCATAGAAGTGCTTTTTAGAAAAAGCACTCCTGCTTATAGACCCAGACAGGAATGGCTGTCATGGAAAGTAGCAAAAGGCTCTCTAAGCTTTTGCTATATTGTGTAGTTTCTAGTGCCTCACATTCAAGCCAGAAGCATCGAAAAACCAAAACAATCTTTCAGTCCCATGGGAAGATTTCTCCCCAGAGTAAGTGAAAAGGTAAACACTGGCCATGTTTTCCCTTCCACTTGACCTCGCTTTTCAGACAACAGGATATTGTTTTGGTTAAGTAGGAACGACTATCTCAAGTCTGCCCAGCACCTGTAGGTGGGCTGGCCTGAGGAGTGGTCTTTATATTGTTTGAGTAAAATTATCCAATTATATAGATTGCTTACTGTCTTTTACCAATATATGTGAACAACGTAAAAGTGGTCCGAGTTGTGGGCTAGTCCTGTTTTGGAACATTATAAAAATGGTGGACAGGCCAGGATCGGGGCCCTTGTGCTCGTGCTCGTGCCCTTGCGCTCTTGCCCTAGCCTTCTGGGTCTGCGTCTTGTCCTTCTGGGTTTTTCCAGCCTTTCTGGTTTTTTCCCGGACTTAACAACAACAAACTGCTCGCCGATCTAGCCTCACCTCGGGCGGACGCCGAGTTGCAGAGGCTAAAGCCTGCATGCCTGGACCCTCATCGGGAGAATGAGAGACTCCTTACCAAGCTACAGACTGTGAGTAGCTGACTGACGAACTATTAACTCAAATCACAAAGACTCAAAAGAACTCTCTTTAAACATCATAGACTCTTTAATTTGCCATTTTCGGAAATGTTACTTTGATCTCAATCAAAAAGAATTCACAGTGGTGGTGTAGTTTCGGGAAGAGGGAATCCGTATTCTTTGCAATAAATCACTGATAAAATAGTCAACGCCTCGCGTATTTTCCCCATAACTCTGCCGCGAAACTGCGTTCCACGACAATAGCCTAGCCTGGAATCCCCTGCACCATTCTGTAGCTTTCCAGCTCCCTCACACACTGGCAAAAGAAACTTTCTCCTAGCTCCTTTCCTTTGAAGCAGAAACACGTTTACATCCTAGCTCCATTAAAGAACCATAGAAATGCCGTTTAGAAAAAGCACTCCTTCTGCTTATATACCCAGCCAGGAATGGCCTAGCCTGGAATCCCCTGCACCATTCTGCAGCTTTCCAGCTCCCTCACACACTGGCAAAAGAAACTTTCTCCTAGCTCCTTTCCTTTGAAGCAGAAACACGTTTACATCCTAGCCCCATTGAAGAACCATAGAAATGCCGTTTAGAAAAAGCACTCCTTCTGCTTATAGACCCAGCCAGGAATGGCCTAGCCTGGAATCCCCTGCACCATTCTGCAGCTTTCCAGCTCCCTCACACACTGGCAAAAGAAACTTTCTCCTAGCTCCTTTCCTTTGAAGCAGAAACACGTTTACATCCTAGCTCCATTGAAGAACCATAGAAATGCCGTTTAGAAAAAGCACTCCTTCTGCTTATAGACCCAGCCAGGAATGGCCTAGCCTGGAATCCCCTGCACCATTCTGCAGCTTTCCAGCTCCCTCACACACTGGCAAAAGAAACTTTCTCCTAGCTCCTTTCCTTTGAAGCAGAAACATGTTTACATCCTAGCTCCATTGAAGAACCATAGAAATGCCGTTTAGAAAAAGCACTCCTTCTGCTTATAGACCCAGCCAGGAATGGCCTAGCCTGGAATCCCCTGCACCATTCTGCAGCTTTCCAGCTCCCTCACACACTGGCAAAAGAAACTTTCTCCTAGCTCCTTTCCTTTGAAGCAGAAACACGTTTACATCCTAGCCCCATTGAAGAACCATAGAAATGCCGTTTAGAAAAAGCACTCCTTCTGCTTATATACCCAGCCAGGAATGGCCTAGCCTGGAATCCCCTGCACCATTCTGCAGCTTTCCAGCTCCCTCACACACTGGCAAAAGAAACTTTCTCCTAGCTCCTTTCCTTTGAAGCAGAAACACGTTTACATCCTAGCTCCATTGAAGAACCATAGAAATGCCGTTTAGAAAAAGCACTCCTTCTGCTTATAGACCCAGCCAGGAATGGCCTAGCCTGGAATCCCCTGCACCATTCTGCAGCTTTCCAGCTCCCTCACACACTGGCAAAAGAAACTTTCTCCTAGCTCCTTTCCTTTGAAGCAGAAACACGTTTACATCCTAGCTCCATTGAAGAACCATAGAAATGCCGTTTAGAAAAAGCACTCCTTCTGCTTATAGACCCAGCCAGGAATGGCCTAGCCTGGAATCCCCTGCACCATTCTGCAGCTTTCCAGCTCCCTCACACACTGGCAAAAGAAACTTTCTCCTAGCTCCTTTCCTTTGAAGCAGAAACACGTTTACATCCTAGCCCCATTGAAGAACCATAGAAATGCCGTTTAGAAAAAGCACTCCTTCTGCTTATAGACCCAGCCAGGAATGGCCTAGCCTGGAATCCCCTGCACCATTCTGCAGCTTTCCAGCTCCCTCACACACTGGCAAAAGAAACTTTCTCCTAGCTCCTTTCCTTTGAAGCAGAAACACGTTTACATCCTAGCCCCATTGAAGAACCATAGAAATGCCGTTTAGAAAAAGCACTCCTTCTGCTTATAGACCCAGCCAGGAATGGCCTAGCCTGGAATCCCCTGCACCATTCTGCAGCTTTCCAGCTCCCTCACACACTGGCAAAAGAAACTTTCTCCTAGCTCCTTTCCTTTGAAGCAGAAACACGTTTACATCCTCGCTCCATTGAAGAACCATAGAAATGCCGTTTAGAAAAAGCACTCCTTCTGCTTATAGACCCAGCCAGGAATGGCCTAGCCTGGAATCCCCTGCACCATTCTGCAGCTTTCCAGCTGTGTCACACACTGGCAAAAGAAACTTTCTCCTAGCTCCTTTCCTTTGAAGCAGAAACACGTTTACATCCTAGCTCCTTTGAAGAACCATAGAAATGCCGTTTAGAAAAAGCACTCCTTCTGCTTATAGACCCAGCCAGGAATGGCCTAGCCTGGAATCCCCTGCACCATTCTGCAGCTTTCCAGCTCCCTCACACACTGGCAAAAGAAACTTTCTCCTAGCTCCTTTCCTTTGAAGCAGAAACACGTTTACATCCTAGCTCCATTGAAGAACCATAGAAATGCCGTTTAGAAAAAGCACTCCTTCTGCTTATAGACCCAGCCAGGAATGGCCTAGCCTGGAATCCCCTGCACCATTCTGCAGCTTTCCAGCTGCCGTCACACACTGGCAAAAGAAACTTTCTCCTAGCTCCTTTCCTTTGAAGCAGAAACACGTTTACATCCTAGCTCCATTGAAGAACCATAGAAATGCCGTTTAGAAAAAGCACTCCTTCTGCTTATAGACCCAGCCAGGAATGGCCTAGCCTGGAATCCCCTGCACCATTCTGCAGCTTTCCAGCTCCCTCACACACTGGCAAAAGAAACTTTCTCCTAGCTCCTTTCCTTTAAAGCAGAAACACGTTTACATCCTAGCCCCATTGAAGAACCATAGAAATGCCGTTTAGAAAAAGCACTCCTTCTGCTTATAGACCCAGCCAGGAATGGCCTAGCCTGGAATCCCCTGCACCATTCTGCAGCTTTCCAGCTCCCTCACACACTGGCAAAAGAAACTTTCTCCTAGCTCCTTTCCTTTGAAGCAGAAACACGTTTACATCCTAGCTCCATTGAAGAACCATAGAAATGCCGTTTAGAAAAAGCACTCCTTCTGCTTATAGACCCAGCCAGGAATGGCCTAGCCTGGAATCCCCTGCACCATTCTGCAGCTTTCCAGCTCCCTCACACACTGGCAAAAGAAACTTTCTCCTAGCTCCTTTCCTTTGAAGCAGAAACACGTTTACATCCTAGCTCCATTGAAGAACCATAGAAATGCCGTTTAGAAAAAGCACTCCTTCTGCTTATAGACCCAGCCAGGAATGGCCTAGCCTGGAATCCCCTGCACCATTCTGCAGCTTTCCAGCTCCCTCACACACTGGCAAAAGAAACTTTCTCCTAGCTCCTTTCCTTTGAAGCAGAAACACGTTTACATCCTAGCTCCATTGAAGAACCATAGAAATGCCGTTTAGAAAAAGCACTCCTTCTGCTTATAGACCCAGCCAGGAATGGCCTAGCCTGGAATCCCCTGCACCATTCTGCAGCTTTCCAGCTCCCTCACACACTGGCAAAAGAAACTTTCTCCTAGCTCCTTTCCTTTGAAGCAGAAACACGTTTACATCCTAGCCCCATTGAAGAACCATAGAAATGCCGTTTAGAAAAAGCACTCCTTCTGCTTATAGACCCAGCCAGGAATGGCCTAACCTGGAATCCCCTGCACCATTCTGCAGCTTTCCAGCTCCCTCACACACTGGCAAAAGAAACTTTCTCCTAGCTCCTTTCCTTTGAAGCAGAAACACGTTTACATCCTAGCCCCATTGAAGAACCATAGAAATGCCGTTTAGAAAAAGCACTCCTTCTGCTTATAGACCCAGCCAGGAATGGCCTAGCCTGGAATCCCCTGCACCATTCTGCAGCTTTCCAGCTCCCTCACACACTGGCAAAAGAAACTTTCTCCTAGCTCCTTTCCTTTGAAGCAGAAACACGTTTACATCCTAGCCCCATTGAAGAACCATAGAAATGCCGTTTAGAAAAAGCACTCCTTCTGCTTATAGACCCAGCCAGGAATGGCCTAGCCTGGAATCCCCTGCACCATTCTGCAGCTTTCCAGCTCCCTCACACACTGGCAAAAGAAACTTTCTCCTAGCTCCTTTCCTTTGAAGCAGAAACACGTTTACATCCTAGCTCCATTGAAGAACCATAGAAATGCCGTTTAGAAAAAGCACTCCTTCTGCTTATAGACCCAGCCAGGAATGGCCTAGCCTGGAATCCCCTGCACCATTCTGCAGCTTTCCAGCTGCGTCACACACTGGCAAAAGAAACTTTCTCCTAGCTCCTTTCCTTTGAAGCAGAAACACGTTTACATCCTAGCTCCATTGAAGAACCATAGAAATGCCGTTTAGAAAAAGCACTCCTTCTGCTTATAGACCCAGCCAGGAATGGCCTAGCCTGGAATCCCCTGCACCATTCTGCAGCTTTCCAGCTCCCTCACACACTGGCAAAAGAAACTTTCTCCTAGCTCCTTTCCTTTGAAGCAGAAACACGTTTACATCCTAGCCCCATTGAAGAACCATAGAAATGCCGTTTAGAAAAAGCACTCCTTCTGCTTATAGACCCAGCCAGGAATGGCCTAGCCTGGAATCCCCTGCACCATTCTGCAGCTTTCCAGCTCCCTCACACACTGGCAAAAGAAACTTTCTCCTAGCTCCTTTCCTTTGAAGCAGAAACACTTTTACATCCTAGCCCCATTGAAGAACCATAGAAATGCCGTTTAGAAAAAGCACTCCTTCTGCTTATAGACCCAGCCAGGAATGGCCTAGCCTGGAATCCCCTGCACCATTCTGCAGCTTTCCAGCTCCCTCACACACTGGCAAAAGAAACTTTCTCCTAGCTCCTTTCCTTTGAAGCAGAAACACGTTTACATCCTCGCTCCATTGAAGAACCATAGAAATGCCGTTTAGAAAAAGCACTCCTTCTGCTTATAGACCCAGCCAGGAATGGCCTAGCCTGGAATCCCCTGCACCATTCTGCAGCTTTCCAGCTCCCTCACACACTGGCAAAAGAAACTTTCTCCTAGCTCCTTTCCTTTGAAGCAGAAACACGTTTACATCCTAGCCCCATTGAAGAACCATAGAAATGCCATTTAGAAAAAGCACTCCTTCTGCTTATAGACCCAGCCAGGAATGGCCTAGCCTGGAATCCCCTGCACCATTCTGCAGCTTTCCAGCTCCCTCACACACTGGCAAAAGAAACTTTCTCCTAGCTCCTTTCCTTTGAAGCAGAAACACGTTTACATCCTAGCCCCATTGAAGAACCATAGAAATGCCGTTTAGAAAAAGCACTCCTTCTGCTTATAGACCCAGCCAGGAATGGCCTAGCCTGGAATCCCCTGCACCATTCTGCAGCTTTCCAGCTCCCTCACACACTGGCAAAAGAAACTTTCTCCTAGCTCCTTTCCTTTGAAGCAGAAACACTTTACATCCTCGCTCCATTGAAGAACCATAGAAATGCCGTTTAGAAAAAGCACTCCTTCTGCTTATAGACCCAGCCAGGAATGGCCTAGCCTGGAATCCCCTGCACCATTCTGCAGCTTTCCAGCTCCGTCACACACTGGCAAAAGAAACTTTCTCCTAGCTCCTTTCCTTTGAAGCAGAAACACGTTTACATCCTAGCTCCATTGAAGAACCATAGAAATGCCGTTTAGAAAAAGCACTCCTTCTGCTTATAGACCCAGCCAGGAATGGCCTAGCCTGGAATCCCCTGCACCATTCTGCAGCTTTCCAGCTCCCTCACACACTGGCAAAAGAAACTTTCTCCTAGCTCCTTTCCTTTGAAGCAGAAACACGTTTACATCCTAGCCCCATTGAAGAACCATAGAAATGCCGTTTAGAAAAAGCACTCCTTCTGCCTATAGACCCAGCCAGGAATGGCCTAGCCTGGAATCCCCTGCACCATTCTGCAGCTTTCCAGCTCCCTCACACACTGGCAAAAGAAACTTTCTCCTAGCTCCTTTCCTTTGAAGCAGAAACACGTTTACATCCTAGCCCCATTGAAGAACCATAGAAATGCCGTTTAGAAAAAGCACTCCTTCTGCTTATAGACCCAGCCAGGAATGGCCTAGCCTGGAATCCCCTGCACCATTCTGCAGCTTTCCAGCTCCCTCACACACTGGCAAAAGAAACTTTCTCCTAGCTCCTTTCCTTTGAAGCAGAAACACTTTTACATCCTGGCTCCATTGAAGAACCATAGAAATGCCGTTTAGAAAAAGCACTCCTTCTGCTTATAGACCCAGCCAGGAATGGCCTAGCCTGGAATCCCCTGCACCATTCTGTAGCTTTCCAGGTGCGTCACACACTGGCAAAAGAAACTTTCTCCTAGCTCCTTTCCTTTGAAGCAGAAACACGTTTACATCCTAGCTCCATTGAAGAACCATAGAAATGCCGTTTAGAAAAAGCACTCCTTCTGCTTATAGACCCAGCCAGGAATGGCCTAGCCTGGAATCCCCTGCACCATTCTGCAGCTTTCCAGCTCCCTCACACACTGGCAAAAGAAACTTTCTCCTAGCTCCTTTCCTTTAAAGGAGAAACACGTTTACATCCTAGCCCCATTGAAGAACCATAGAAATGCCGTTTAGAAAAAGCACTCCTTCTGCTTATAGACCCAGCCAGGAATGGCCTAGCCTGGAATCCCCTGCACCATTCTGCAGCTTTCCAGCTCCCTCACACACTGGCAAAAGAAACTTTCTCCTAGCTCCTTTCCTTTGAAGCAGAAACACGTTTACATCCTAGCTCCATTGAAGAACCATAGAAATGCCGTTTAGAAAAAGCACTCCTTCTGCTTATAGACCCAGCCAGGAATGGCCTAGCCTGGAATCCCCTGCACCATTCTGCAGCTTTCCAGCTCCCTCACACACTGGCAAAAGAAACTTTCTCCTAGCTCCTTTCCTTTGAAGCAGAAACACTTTTACATCCTAGCCCCATTGAAGAACCATAGAAATGCCGTTTAGAAAAAGCACTCCTTCTGCTTATAGACCCAGCCAGGAATGGCCTAGCCTGGAATCCCCTGCACCATTCTGCAGCTTTCCAGCTCCCTCACACACTGGCAAAAGAAACTTTCTCCTAGCTCCTTTCCTTTGAAGCAGAAACACGTTTACATCCTAGCTCCATTGAAGAACCATAGAAATGCCGTTTAGAAAAAGCACTCCTTCTGCTTATAGACCCAGCCAGGAATGGCCTAGCCTGGAATCCCCTGCACCATTCTGCAGCTTTCCAGCTCCCTCACACACTGGCAAAAGAAACTTTCTCCTAGCTCCTTTCCTTTGAAGCAGAAACACGTTTACATCCTAGCCCCATTGAAGAACCATAGAAATGCCGTTTAGTAAAAGCACTCCTTCTGCTTATAGACCCAGCCAGGAATGGCCTAGCCTGGAATCCCCTGCACCATTCTGCAGCTTTCCAGCTCCCTCACACACTGGCAAAAGAAACTTTCTCCTAGCTCCTTTCCTTTGAAGCAGAAACACGTTTACATCCTAGCCCCATTGAAGAACCATAGAAATGCCGTTTAGAAAAAGCACTCCTTCTGCTTATAGACCCAGCCAGGAATGGCCTAGCCTGGAATCCCCTGCACCATTCTGCAGCTTTCCGGCTCCCTCACACACTGGCAAAAGAAACTTTCTCCTAGCTCCTTTCCTTTGAAGCAGAAACACGTTTAAATCCTCGCTCCATTGAAGAACCATAGAAATGCCGTTTAGAAAAAGCACTCCTTCTGCTTATAGACCCAGCCAGGAATGGCCTAGCCTGGAATCCCCTGCACCATTCTGCAGCTTTCCAGCTCCCTCACACACTGGCAAAAGAAACTTTCTCCTAGCTCCTTTCCTTTGAAGCAGAAACACGTTTACATCCTAGCTCCATTGAAGAACCATAGAAATGCCGTTTAGAAAAAGCACTCCTTCTGCTTATAGACCCAGCCAGGAATGGCCTAGCCTGGAATCCCCTGCACCATTCTGCAGCTTTCCAGCTCCCTCACACACTGGCAAAAGAAACTTTCTCCTAGCTCCTTTCCTTTGAAGCAGAAACACGTTTACATCCTAGCCCCATTGAAGAACCATAGAAATGCCGTTTAGAAAAAGCACTCCTTCTGCTTATAGACCCAGCCAGGAATGGCCTAGCCTGGAATCCCCTGCACCATTCTGCAGCTTTCCAGCTCCCTCACACACTGGCAAAAGAAACTTTCTCCTAGCTCCTTTCCTTTGAAGCAGAAACACGTTTACATCCTAGCTCCATTGAAGAACCATAGAAATGCCGTTTAGAAAAAGCACTCCTTCTGCTTATAGACCCAGCCAGGAATGGCCTAGCCTGGAATCCCCTGCACCATTCTGCAGCTTTCCAGCTGCCCTCACACACTGGCAAAAGAAACTTTCTCCTAGCTCCTTTCCTTTGAAGCAGAAACACGTTTACATCCTAGCTCCATTGAAGAACCATAGAAATGCCGTTTAGAAAAAGCACTCCTTCTGCTTATAGACCCAGCCAGGAATGGCCTAGCCTGGAATCCCCTGCACCATTCTGCAGCTTTCCAGCTCCCTCACACACTGGCAAAAGAAACTTTCTCCTAGCTCCTTTCCTTTGAAGCAGAAACACGTTTACATCCTAGCCCCATTGAAGAACCATAGAAATGCCGTTTAGAAAAAGCACTCCTTCTGCTTATAGACCCAGCCAGGAATGGCCTAGCCTGGAATCCCCTGCACCATTCTGCAGCTTTCCAGCTCCCTCACACACTGGCAAAAGAAACTTTCTCCTAGCTCCTTTCCTTTGAAGCAGAAACACGTTTACATCCTAGCCCCATTGAAGAACCATAGAAATGCCGTTTAGAAAAAGCACTCCTTCTGCTTATAGACCCAGCCAGGAATGGCCTAGCCTGGAATCCGCTGCACCATTCTGCAGCTTTCCAGCTCCCTCACACACAGGCAAAAGAAACTTTCTCCTAGCTCCTTTCCTTTGAAGCAGAAACACGTTTACATCCTAGCTCCATTGAAGAACCATAGAAATGCCGTTTAGAAAAAGCACTCCTTCTGCTTATAGACCCAGCCAGGAATGGCCTAGCCTGGAATCCCCTGCACCATTCTGCAGCTTTCCAGCTCCGTCACACACTGGCAAAAGAAACTTTCTCCTAGCTCCTTTCCTTTGAAGCAGAAACACGTTTACATCCTAGCTCCATTGAAGAACCATAGAAATGCCGTTTAGAAAAAGCACTCCTTCTGCTTATAGACCCAGCCAGGAATGGCCTAGCCTGGAATCCCCTGCACCATTCTGCAGCTTTCCAGCTCCCTCACACACTGGCAAAAGAAACTTTCTCCTAGCTCCTTTCCTTTGAAGCAGAAACACGTTTACATCCTAGCCCCATTGAAGAACCATAGAAATGCCGTTTAGAAAAAGCACTCCTTCTGCTTATAGACCCAGCCAGGAATGGCCTAGCCTGGAATCCCCTGCACCATTCTGCAGCTTTCCAGCTCCCTCACACACTGGCAAAAGAAACTTTCTCCTAGCTCCTTTCCTTTGAAGCAGAAACACGTTTACATCCTCGCTCCATTGAAGAACCATAGAAATGCCGTTTAGAAAAAGCACTCCTTCTGCTTATAGACCCAGCCAGGAATGGCCTAGCCTGGAATCCCCTGCACCATTCTGCAGCTTTCCAGCTCCCTCACACACTGGCAAAAGAAACTTTCTCCTAGCTCCTTTCCTTTAAAGCAGAAACACGTTTACATCCTAGCCCCATTGAAGAACCATAGAAATGCCGTTTAGAAAAAGCACTCCTTCTGCTTATAGACCCAGCCAGGAATGGCCTAGCCTGGAATCCCCTGCACCATTCTGCAGCTTTCCAGCTCCCTCACACACTGGCAAAAGAAACTTTCTCCTAGCTCCTTTCCTTTGAAGCAGAAACACGTTTACATCCTAGCCCCATTGAAGAACCATAGAAATGCCGTTTAGAAAAAGCACTCCTTCTGCTTATAGACCCAGCCAGGAATGGCCTAGCCTGGAATCCCCTGCACCATTCTGCAGCTTTCCAGCTCCCTCACACACTGGCAAAAGAAACTTTCTCCTAGCTCCTTTCCTTTGAAGCAGAAACACGTTTACATCCTAGCCCCATTGAAGAACCATAGAAATGCCGTTTAGAAAAAGCACTCCTTCTGCTTATAGACCCAGCCAGGAATGGCCTAGCCTGGAATCCCCTGCACCATTCTGCAGCTTTCCAGCTCCCTCACACACTGGCAAAAGAAACTTTCTCCTAGCTCCTTTCCTTTAAAGCAGAAACACGTTTACATCCTAGCCCCATTGAAGAACCATAGAAATGCCGTTTAGAAAAAGCACTCCTTCTGCTTATAGACCCAGCCAGGAATGGCCTAGCCTGGAATCCCCTGCACCATTCTGCAGCTTTCCAGCTCCCTCACACACTGGCAAAAGAAACTTTCTCCTAGCTCCTTTCCTTTGAAGCAGAAACACGTTTACATCCTAGCTCCATTGAAGAACCATAGAAATGCCGTTTAGAAAAAGCACTCCTTCTGCTTATAGACCCAGCCAGGAATGGCCTAGCCTGGAATCCCCTGCACCATTCTGCAGCTTTCCAGCTCCCTCACACACTGGCAAAAGAAACTTTCTCCTAGCTCCTTTCCTTTGAAGCAGAAACACGTTTACATCCTCGCTCCATTGAAGAACCATAGAAATGCCGTTTAGAAAAAGCACTCCTTCTGCTTATAGACCCAGCCAGGAATGGCCTAGCCTGGAATCCCCTGCACCATTCTGCAGCTTTCCAGCTCCCTCACACACTGGCAAAAGAAACTTTCTCCTAGCTCCTTTCCTTTGAAGCAGAAACACGTTTACATCCTAGCCCCATTGAAGAACCATAGAAATGCCGTTTAGAAAAAGCACTCCTTCTGCTTATAGACCCAGCCAGGAATGGCCTAGCCTGGAATCCCCTGCACCATTCTGCAGCTTTCCAGCTCCCTCACACACTGGCAAAAGAAACTTTCTCCTAGCTCCTTTCCTTTGAAGCAGAAACACGTTTACATCCTAGCTCCATTGAAGAACCATAGAAATGCCGTTTAGAAAAAGCACTCCTTCTGCTTATAGACCCAGCCAGGAATGGCCTAGCCTGGAATCCCCTGCACCATTCTGCAGCTTTCCAGCTGCCGTCACACACTGGCAAAAGAAACTTTCTCCTAGCTCCTTTCCTTTGAAGCAGAAACACGTTTACATCCTAGCTCCATTGAAGAACCATAGAAATGCCGTTTAGAAAAAGCACTCCTTCTGCTTATAGACCCAGCCAGGAATGGCCTAGCCTGGAATCCCCTGCACCATTCTGCAGCTTTCCAGCTCCCTCACACACTGGCAAAAGAAACTTTCTCCTAGCTCCTTTCCTTTGAAGCAGAAACACGTTTACATCCTAGCCCCATTGAAGAACCATAGAAATGCCGTTTAGAAAAAGCACTCCTTCTGCTTATAGACCCAGCCAGGAATGGCCTAGCCTGGAATCCCCTGCACCATTCTGCAGCTTTCCAGCTCCCTCACACACTGGCAAAAGAAACTTTCTCCTAGCTCCTTTCCTTTGAAGCAGAAACACGTTTACATCCTAGCCCCATTGAAGAACCATAGAAATGCCGTTTAGAAAAAGCACTCCTTCTGCTTATAGACCCAGCCAGGAATGGCCTAGCCTGGAATCCCCTGCACCATTCTGCAGCTTTCCAGCTCCCTCACACACTGGCAAAAGAAACTTTCTCCTAGCTCCTTTCCTTTGAAGCAGAAACACGTTTACATCCTAGCTCCATTGAAGAACCATAGAAATGCCGTTTAGAAAAAGCACTCCTTCTGCTTATAGACCCAGCCAGGAATGGCCTAGCCTGGAATCCCCTGCACCATTCTGCAGCTTTCCAGCTGCCGTCACACACTGGCAAAAGAAACTTTCTCCTAGCTCCTTTCCTTTGAAGCAGAAACACGTTTACATCCTAGCTCCATTGAAGAACCATAGAAATGCCGTTTAGAAAAAGCACTCCTTCTGCTTATAGACCCAGCCAGGAATGGCCTAGCCTGGAATCCCCTGCACCATTCTGCAGCTTTCCAGCTCCCTCACACACTGGCAAAAGAAACTTTCTCCTAGCTCCTTTCCTTTGAAGCAGAAACACGTTTACATCCTAGCCCCATTGAAGAACCATAGAAATGCCGTTTAGAAAAAGCACTCCTTCTGCTTATAGACCCAGCCAGGAATGGCCTAGCCTGGAATCCCCTGCACCATTCTGCAGCTTTCCAGCTCCCTCACACACTGGCAAAAGAAACTTTCTCCTAGCTCCTTTCCTTTGAAGCAGAAACACGTTTACATCCTAGCCCCATTGAAGAACCATAGAAATGCCGTTTAGAAAAAGCACTCCTTCTGCTTATAGACCCAGCCAGGAATGGCCTAGCCTGGAATCCCCTGCACCATTCTGCAGCTTTCCAGCTCCCTCACACACTGGCAAAAGAAACTTTCTCCTAGCTCCTTTCCTTTGAAGCAGAAACACGTTTACATCCTAGCCCCATTGAAGAACCATAGAAATGCCGTTTAGAAAAAGCACTCCTTCTGCTTATAGACCCAGCCAGGAATGGCCTAGCCTGGAATCCCCTGCACCATTCTGCAGCTTTCCAGCTCCCTCACACACTGGCAAAAGAAACTTTCTCCTAGCTCCTTTCCTTTGAAGCAGAAACACGTTTACATCCTCGCTCCATTGAAGAACCATAGAAATGCCGTTTAGAAAAAGCACTCCTTCTGCTTATAGACCCAGCCAGGAATGGCCTAGCCTGGAATCCCCTGCACCATTCTGCAGCTTTCCAGCTCCCTCACACACTGGCAAAAGAAACTTTCTCCTAGCTCCTTTCCTTTGAAGCAGAAACACGTTTACATCCTAGCCCCATTGAAGAACCATAGAAATGCCGTTTAGAAAAAGCACTCCTTCTGCTTATAGACCCAGCCAGGAATGGCCTAGCCTGGAATCCCCTGCACCATTCTGCAGCTTTCCAGCTCCCTCACACACTGGCAAAAGAAACTTTCTCCTAGCTCCTTTCCTTTGAAGCAGAAACACGTTTACATCCTAGCCCCATTGAAGAACCATAGAAATGCCGTTTAGAAAAAGCACTCCTTCTGCTTATAGACCCAGCCAGGAATGGCCTAGCCTGGAATCCCCTGCACCATTCTGCAGCTTTCCAGCTCCCTCACACACTGGCAAAAGAAACTTTCTCCTAGCTCCTTTCCTTTGAAGCAGAAACACGTTTACATCCTCGCTCCATTGAAGAACCATAGAAATGCCGTTTAGAAAAAGCACTCCTTCTGCTTATAGACCCAGCCAGGAATGGCCTAGCCTGGAATCCCCTGCACCATTCTGCAGCTTTCCAGCTCCCTCACACACTGGCAAAAGAAACTTTCTCCTAGCTCCTTTCCTTTGAAGCAGAAACACTTTTACATCCTAGCCCCATTGAAGAACCATAGAAATGCCGTTTAGAAAAAGCACTCCTTCTGCTTATAGACCCAGCCAGGAATGGCCTAGCCTGGAATCCCCTGCACCATTCTGCAGCTTTCCAGCTCCCTCACACACTGGCAAAAGAAACTTTCTCCTAGCTCCTTTCCTTTGAAGCAGAAACACGTTTACATCCTAGCCCCATTGAAGAACCATAGAAATGCCGTTTAGAAAAAGCACTCCTTCTGCTTATAGACCCAGCCAGGAATGGCCTAGCCTGGAATCCCCTGCACCATTCTGCAGCTTTCCAGCTCCCTCACACACTGGCAAAAGAAACTTTCTCCTAGCTCCTTTCCTTTGAAGCAGAAACACGTTTACATCCTAGCTCCATTGAAGAACCATAGAAATGCCGTTTAGAAAAAGCACTCCTTCTGCTTATAGACCCAGCCAGGAATGGCCTAGCCTGGAATCCCCTGCACCATTCTGCAGCTTTCCAGCTCCCTCACACACTGGCAAAAGAAACTTTCTCCTAGCTCCTTTCCTTTGAAGCAGAAACACGTTTACATCCTAGCCCCATTGAAGAACCATAGAAATGCCGTTTAGAAAAAGCACTCCTTCTGCTTATAGACCCAGCCAGGAATGGCCTAGCCTGGAATCCCCTGCACCATTCTGCAGCTTTCCAGCTCCCTCACACACTGGCAAAAGAAACTTTCTCCTAGCTCCTTTCCTTTGAAGCAGAAACGCGTTTACATCCCAGCCCCATTGAAGAACCATAGAAATGCCGTTTAGAAAAAGCACTCCTTCTGCTTATAGACCCAGCCAGGAATGGCCTAGCCTGGAATCCCCTGCACCATTCTGCAGCTTTCCAGCTCCCTCACACACTATCAAAAGAAACTTTCTCCTAGCTCCTTTCCTTTGAAGCAGAAACACGTTTACATCCTAGCTCCATTGAAGAACCATAGAAATACCGTTTAGAAAAAGCACTCCTTCTGCTTATAGACCCAGCCAGGAATGGCCTAGCCTGGAATCCCCTGCACCATTCTGCAGCTTTCCAGCTCCCTCACACACTGGCAAAAGAAACTTTCTCCTAGCTCCTTTCCTTTGAAGCAGAAACACGTTTACATCCTAGCTCCATTGAAGAACCATAGAAATGCCGTTTAGAAAAAGCACTCCTTCTGCTTATAGACCCAGCCAGGAATGGCCTAGCCTGGAATCCCCTGCACCATTCTGCAGCTTTCCAGCTCCCTCACACACTGGCAAAAGAAACTTTCTCCTAGCTCCTTTCCTTTGAAGCAGAAACACGTTTACATCCTAGCTCCATTGAAGAACCATAGAAATGCCGTTTAGAAAAAGCACTCCTTCTGCTTATAGACCCAGCCAGGAATGGCCTAGCCTGGAATCCCCTGCACCATTCTGCAGCTTTCCAGCTCCCTCACACACTGGCAAAAGAAACTTTCTCCTAGCTCCTTTCTTTTGAAGCAGAAACACGTTTACATCCTAGCCCCATTGAAGAACCATAGAAATGCCGTTTAGAAAAAGCACTCCTTCTGCTTATAGACCCAGCCAGGAATGGCCTAGCCTGGAATCCCCTGCACCATTCTGCAGCTTTCCAGCTCCCTCACACACTGGCAAAAGAAACTTTCTCCTAGCTCCTTTCCTTTGAAGCAGAAACACGTTTACATCCTAGCTCCATTGAAGAACCATAGAAATGCCGTTTAGAAAAAGCACTCCTTCTGCTTATAGACCCAGCCAGGAATGGCCTAGCCTGGAATCCCCTGCACCATTCTGCAGCTTTCCAGCTCCCTCACACACTGGCAAAAGAAACTTTCTCCTAGCTCCTTTCCTTTGAAGCAGAAACACGTTTACATCCTAGCTCCATTGAAGAACCATAGAAATGCCGTTTAGAAAAAGCACTCATTCTGCTTATAGACCCAGCCAGGAATGGCCTAGCCTGGAATCCCCTGCACCATTCTGCAGCTTTCCAGCTCCCTCACACACTGGCAAAAGAAACTTTCTCCTAGCTCCTTTCCTTTGAAGCAGAAACACGTTTACATCCTAGCTCCATTGAAGAACCATAGAAATGCCCTTTAGAAAAAGCACTCCTTCTGCTTATAGACCCAGCCAGGAATGGCCTAGCCTGGAATCCCCTGCACCATTCTGCAGCTTTCCAGCTCCCTCACACACTGGCAAAAGAAACTTTCTCCTAGCTCCTTTCCTTTGAAGCAGAAACACGTTTACATCCTAGCCCCATTGAAGAACCATAGAAATGCCGTTTAGAAAAAGCACTCCTTCTGCTTATAGACCCAGCCAGGAATGGCCTAGCCTGGAATCCCCTGCACCATTCTGCAGCTTTCCAGCTCCCTCACACACTGGCAAAAGAAACTTTCTCCTAGCTCCTTTCCTTTGAAGCAGAAACACGTTTACATCCTAGCCCCATTGAAGAACCATAGAAATGCCGTTTAGAAAAAGCACTCCTTCTGCTTATAGACCCAGCCAGGAATGGCCTAGCCTGGAATCCCCTGCACCATTCTGCAGCTTTCCAGCTCCCTCACACACTGGCAAAAGAAACTTTCTCCTAGCTCCTTTCCTTTGAAGCAGAAACACGTTTACATCCTTGCCCCATTGAAGAACCATAGAAATGCCGTTTAGAAAAAGCATTCCTTCTGCTTATAGACCCAACCAGGAATGGCCTAGCCTGGAATCCCCTGCACCATTCTGCAGCTTTCCAGCTCCCTCACACACTGGCAAAAGAAACTTTCTCCTAGCTCCTTTCCTTTGAAGCAGAAACACGTTTACATCCTAGCTCCATTGAAGAACCATAGAAATGCCGTTTAGAAAAAGCACTCCTTCTGCTTATAGACCCAGCCAGGAATGGCCTAGCCTGGAATCCCCTGCACCATTCTGCAGCTTTCCAGCTCCCTCACACACTGGCAAAAGAAACTTTCTCCTAGCTCCTTTCCTTTGAAGCAGAAACACGTTTACATCCTAGCTCCATTGAAGAACCATAGAAATGCCGTTTAGAAAAAGCACTCCTTCTGCTTATAGACCCAGCCAGGAATGGCCTAGCCTGGAATCCCCTGCACCATTCTGCAGCTTTCCAGCTCCCTCACACACTGGCAAAAGAAACTTTCTCCTAGCTCCTTTCCTTTGAAGCAGAAACACGTTTACATCCTAGCCCCATTGAAGAACCATAGAAATGCCGTTTAGAAAAAGCACTCCTTCTGCTTATAGACCCAGCCAGGAAGGGCCTAGCCTGGAATCCCCTGCACCATTCTGCAGCTTTTCATCTCCCTCACACACTGGCAAAAGAAACTTTCTCCTAGCTCCTTTCCTTTGAAGCAGAAACACGTTTACATCCTAGCCCCATTGAAGAACCATAGAAATGCCGTTTAGAAAAAGCACTCCTTCTGCTTATAGACCCAGCCAGGAATGGCCTAGCCTGGAATCCCCTGCACCATTCTGCAGCTTTCCAGCTCCCTCACACACTGGCAAAAGAAACTTTCTCCTAGCTCCTTTCCTTTGAAGCAGAAACACGTTTACATCCTCGCTCCATTGAAGAACCATAGAAATGCCGTTTAGAAAAAGCACTCCTTCTGCTTATAGACCCAGCCAGGAATGGCCTAGCCTGGAATCCCCTGCACCATTCTGCAGCTTTCCAGCTCCCTCACACACTGGCAAAAGAAACTTTCTCCTAGCTCCTTTCCTTTGAAGGAGAAACACGTGTACATCCTAGCCCCATTGAAGAACCATAGAAATGCCGTTTAGAAAAAGCACTCCTTCTGCTTATAGACCCAGCCAGGAATGGCCTAGCCTGGAATCCCCTGCACCATTCTGCAGCTTTCCAGCTCCCTCACACACTGGCAAAAGAAACATTCTCCTAGCTCCTTTCCTTTGAAGCAGAAACACGTTTACATCCTAGCCCCATTGAAGAACCATAGAAATGCCGCTTAGAAAAAGCACTCCTTCTGCTTATAGACCCAGCCAGGAATGGCCTAGCCTGGAATCCCCTGCACCATTCTGCAGCTTTCCAGCTCCCTCACACACTGGCAAAAGAAACTTTCTCCTAGCTCCTTTCCTTTGAAGCAGAAACACGTTTACATCCTAGCTCCATTGAAGAACCATAGAAATGCCGTTTAGAAAAAGCACTCCTTCTGCTTATAGACCCAGCCAGGAATGGCCTAGCCTGGAATCCCCTGCACCATTCTGCAGCTTTCCAGCTCCCTCACACACTGGCAAAAGAAACTTTCTCCTAGCTCCTTTCCTTTGAAGCAGAAACACGTTTACATCCTAGCCCCATTGAAGAACCATAGAAATGCCGTTTAGAAAAAGCACTCCTTCTGCTTATAGACCCAGCCAGGAATGGCCTAGCCTGGAATCCCCTGCACCATTCTGCAGCTTTCCAGCTCCCTCACACACTGGCAAAAGAAACTTTCTCCTAGCTCCTTTCCTTTGAAGCAGAAACACTTTTACATCCTAGCCCCATTGAAGAACCATAGAAATGCCGTTTAGAAAAAGCACTCCTTCTGCTTATAGACCCAGCCAGGAATGGCCTAGCCTGGAATCCCCTGCACCATTCTGCAGCTTTCCAGCTCCCTCACACACTGGCAAAAGAAACTTTCTCCTAGCTCCTTTCCTTTGAAGCAGAAACACGTTTACATCCTAGCCCCATTGAAGAACCATAGAAATGCCGTTTAGAAAAAGCACTCCTTCTGCTTATAGACCCAGCCAGGAATGGCCTAGCCTGGAATCCCCTGCACCATTCTGCAGCTTTCCAGCTCCCTCACACACTGGCAAAAGAAACTTTCTCCGAGCTCCTTTCCTTTGAAGCAGAAACATGTTTACATCCTAGCTCCATTGAAGAACCATAGAAATGCCGTTTAGAAAAAGCACTCCTTCTGCTTATAGACCCAGCCAGGAATGGCCTAGCCTGGAATCCCCTGCACCATTCTGCAGCTTTCCAGCTCCCTCACACACTGGCAAAAGAAACTTTCTCCTAGCTCCTTTCCTTTGAAGCAGAAACACGTTTACATCCTAGCCCCATTGAAGAACCATAGAAATGCCGTTTAGAAAAAGCACTCCTTCTGCTTATAGACCCAGCCAGGAATGGCCTAGCCTGGAATCCCCTGCACCATTCTGCAGCTTTCCAGCTCCCTCACACACTGGCAAAAGAAACTTTCTCCTAGCTCCTTTCCTTTGAAGCAGAAACACGTTTACATCCTAGCCCCATTGAAGAACCATAGAAATGCCGTTTAGAAAAAGCACTCCTTCTGCTTATAGACCCAGCCAGGAATGGCCTAGCCTGGAATCCCCTGCACCATTCTGCAGCTTTCCAGCTCCCTCACACACTGGCAAAAGAAACTTTCTCCTAGCTCCTTTCCTTTGAAGCAGAAACACGTTTACATCCTAGCCCCATTGAAGAACCATAGAAATGCCGTTTAGAAAAAGCACTCCTTCTGCTTATAGACCCAGCCAGGAATGGCCTAGCCTGGAATCCCCTGCACCATTCTGCAGCTTTCCAGCTCCCTCACACACTGGCAAAAGAAACTTTCTCCTAGCTCCTTTCCTTTGAAGCAGAAACACGTTTACATCCTAGCCCCTTTGAAGAACCATAGAAATGCCATTTAGAAAAAGCACTCCTTCTGCTTATAGACCCAGCCAGGAATGGCCTAGCCTGGAATCCCCTGCACCATTCTGCAGCTTTCCAGCTCCCTCACACACTGGCAAAAGAAACTTTCTCCTAGCTCCTTTCCTTTGAAGCAGAAACACGTTTACATCCTGGCTCCATTGAAGAACCATAGAAATGCCGTTTAGAAAAAGCACTCCTTCTGCTTATAGACCCAGCCAGGAATGGCCTAGCCTGGAATCCCCTGCACCATTCTGCAGCTTTCCAGCTCCCTCACACACTGGCAAAAGAAACTTTCTCCTAGCTCCTTTCCTTTGAAGCAGAAACACGTTTACATCCTGGCTCCATTGAAGAACCATAGAAATGCCGTTTAGAAAAAGCACTCCTTCTGCTTATAGACCCAGCCAGGAATGGCCTAGCCTGGAATCCCCTGCACCATTCTGCAGCTTTCCAGCTCCCTCACACACTGGCAAAAGAAACTTTCTCCTAGCTCCTTTCCTTTAAAGCAGAAACACGTTTACATCCTAGCCCCATTGAAGAACCATAGAAATGCCGTTTAGAAAAAGCACTCCTTCTGCTTATAGACCCAGCCAGGAATGGCCTAGCCTGGAATCCCCTGCACCATTCTGCAGCTTTCCAGCTCCCTCACACACTGGCAAAAGAAACTTTCTCCTAGCTCCTTTCCTTTGAAGCAGAAACACGTTTACATCCTAGCCCCATTGAAGAACCATAGAAATGCCGTTTAGAAAAAGCACTCCTTCTGCTTATAGACCCAGCCAGGAATGGCCTAGCCTGGAATCCCCTGCACCATTCTGCAGCTTTCCAGCTCCCTCACACACTGGCAAAAGAAACTTTCTCCTAGCTCCTTTCCTTTGAAGCAGAAACACGTTTACATCCTCGCTCCATTGAAGAACCATAGAAATGCCGTTTAGAAAAAGCACTCCTTCTGCTTATAGACCCAGCCAGGAATGGCCTAGCCTGGAATCCCCTGCACCATTCTGCAGCTTTCCAGCTCCCTCACACACTGGCAAAAGAAACTTTCTCCTAGCTCCTTTCCTTTGAAGCAGAAACACGTTTACATCCTAGCCCCATTGAAGAACCATAGAAATGCCGTTTAGAAAAAGCACTCCTTCTGCTTATAGACCCAGCCAGGAATGGCCTAGCCTGGAATCCCCTGCACCATTCTGCAGCTTTCCAGCTCCCTCACACACTGGCAAAAGAAACTTTCTCCTAGCTCCTTTCCTTTGAAGCAGAAACACGTGTACATCCTAGCCCCATTGAAGAACCATAGAAATGCCGTTTAGAAAAAGCACTCCTTCTGCTTATAGACCCAGCCAGGAATGGCCTAGCCTGGAATCCCCTGCACCATTCTGCAGCTTTCCAGCTCCCTCACACACTGGCAAAAGAAACTTTCTCCTAGCTCCTTTCCTTTGAAGCAGAAACACGTTTACATCCTAGCCCCATTGAAGAACCATAGAAATGCCGTTTAGAAAAAGCACTCCTTCTGCTTATAGACCCAGCCAGGAATGGCCTAGCCTGGAATCCCCTGCACCATTCTGCAGCTTTCCAGCTCCCTCACACACTGGCAAAAGAAACTTTCTCCTAGCTCCTTTCCTTTGAAGCAGAAACACGTTTACATCCTAGCCCCATTGAAGAACCATAGAAATGCCGTTTAGAAAAAGCACTCCTTCTGCTTATAGACCCAGCCAGGAATGGCCTAGCCTGGAATCCCCTGCACCATTCTGCAGCTTTCCAGCTCCCTCACACACTGGCAAAAGAAACTTTCTCCTAGCTCCTTTCCTTTGAAGCAGAAACACGTGTACATCCTAGCCCCATTGAAGAACCATAGAAATGCCGTTTAGAAAAAGCACTCCTTCTGCTTATAGACCCAGCCAGGAATGGCCTAGCCTGGAATCCCCTGCACCATTCTGCAGCTTTCCAGCTCCCTCACACACTGGCAAAAGAAACTTTCTCCTAGCTCCTTTCCTTTGAAGCAGAAACACGTTTACATCCTAGCTCCATTGAAGAACCATAGAAATGCCGTTTAGAAAAAGCACTCCTTCTGCTTATAGACCCAGCCAGGAATGGCCTAGCCTGGAATCCCCTGCACCATTCTGCAGCTTTCCAGCTCCCTCACACACTGGCAAAAGAAACTTTCTCCTAGCTCCTTTCCTTTGAAGCAGAAACACGTTTACATCCTAGCCCCATTGAAGAACCATAGAAATGCCGTTTAGAAAAAGCACTCCTTCTGCTTATAGACCCAGCCAGGAATGGCCTAGCCTGGAATCCCCTGCACCATTCTGCAGCTTTCCAGCTCCCTCACACACTGGCAAAAGAAACTTTCTCCTAGCTCCTTTCCTTTGAAGCAGAAACACGTTTACATCCTCGCTCCATTGAAGAACCATAGAAATGCCGTTTAGAAAAAGCACTCCTTCTGCTTATAGACCCAGCCAGGAATGGCCTAGCCTGGAATCCCCTGCACCATTCTGCAGCTTTCCAGCTCCCTCACACACTGGCAAAAGAAACTTTCTCCTAGCTCCTTTCCTTTGAAGCAGAAACACGTTTACATCCTAGCCCCATTGAAGAACCATAGAAATGCCGTTTAGAAAAAGCACTCCTTCTGCTTATAGACCCAGCCAGGAATGGCCTAGCCTGGAATCCCCTGCACCATTCTGCAGCTTTCCAGCTCCCTCACACACTGGCAAAAGAAACTTTCTCCTAGCTCCTTTCCTTTGAAGCAGAAACACGTTTACATCCTAGCTCCATTGAAGAACCATAGAAATGCCGTTTAGAAAAAGCACTCCTTCTGCTTATAGACCCAGCCAGGAATGGCCTAGCCTGGAATCCCCTGCACCATTCTGCAGCTTTCCAGCTCCCTCACACACTGGCAAAAGAAACTTTCTCCTAGCTCCTTTCCTTTGAAGCAGAAACACGTTTACATCCTAGCCCCATTGAAGAACCATAGAAATGCCGTTTAGAAAAAGCACTCCTTCTGCTTATAGACCCAGCCAGGAATGGCCTAGCCTGGAATCCCCTGCACCATTCTGCAGCTTTCCAGCTTCCTCACACACTGGCAAAAGAAACTTTCTCCTAGCTCCTTTCCTTTGAAGCAGAAACACGTTTACATCCTAGCTCCATTGAAGAACCATAGAAATGCCGTTTAGAAAAAGCACTCCTTCTGCTTATAGACCCAGCCAGGAATGGCCTAGCCTGGAATCCCCTGCACCATTCTGCAGCTTTCCAGCTCCCTCACACACTGGCAAAAGAAACTTTCTCCTAGCTCCTTTCCTTTGAAGCAGAAACACGTTTACATCCTAGCTCCATTGAAGAACCATAGAAATGCCGTTTAGAAAAAGCACTCCTTCTGCTTATAGACCCAGCCAGGAATGGCCTAGCCTGGAATCCCCTGCACCATTCTGCAGCTTTCCAGCTCCCTCACACACTGGCAAAAGAAACTTTCTCCTAGCTCCTTTCCTTTGAAGCAGAAACACGTTTACATCCTAGCTCCATTGAAGAACCATAGAAATGCCGTTTAGAAAAAGCACTCCTTCTGCTTATAGACCCAGCCAAGAATGGCCTAGCCTGGAATCCCCTGCACCATTCTGCAGCTTTCCAGCTCCCTCACACACTGGCAAAAGAAACTTTCTCCTAGCTCCTTTCCTTTGAAGCAGAAACACGTTTACATCCTAGCCCCATTGAAGAACCATAGAAATGCCGTTTAGAAAAAGCACTCCTTCTGCTTATAGACCCAGCCAGGAATGGCCTAGCCTGGAATCCCCTGCACCATTCTGCAGCTTTCCAGCTCCCTCACACACTGGCAAAAGAAACTTTCTCCTAGCTCCTTTCCTTTGAAGCAGAAACACTTTACATCCTAGCTCCATTGAAGAACCATAGAAATGCCGTTTAGAAAAAGCACTCCTTCTGCTTATAGACCCAGCCAGGAATGGCCTAGCCTGGAATCCCCTGCACCATTCTGCAGCTTTCCAGCTCCCTCACACACTGGCAAAAGAAACTTTCTCCTAGCTCCTTTCCTTTGAAGCAGAAACACGTTTACATCCTAGCTCCATTGAAGAACCATAGAAATGCCGTTTAGAAAAAGCACTCCTTCTGCTTATAGACCCAGCCAGGAATGGCCTAGCCTGGAATCCCCTGCACCATTCTGCAGCTTTCCAGCTCCCTCACACACTGGCAAAAGAAACTTTCTCCTAGCTCCTTTCCTTTGAAGCAGAAACACGTTTACATCCTAGCCCCATTGAAGAACCATAGAAATGCCGTTTAGAAAAAGCACTCCTTCTGCTTATAGACCCAGCCAGGAATGGCCTAGCCTGGAATCCCCTGCACCATTCTGCAGCTTTCCAGCTCCCTCACACACTGGCAAAAGAAACTTTCTCTTAGCTCCTTTCCTTTGAAGCAGAAACACGTTTACATCCTAGCCCCATTGAAGAACCATAGAAATGCAGTTTAGAAAAAGCACTCCTTCTGCTTATAGACCCAGCCAGGAATGGCCTAGCCTGGAATCCCCTGCACCATTCTGCAGCTTTCCAGCTCCCTCACACACTGGCAAAAGAAACTTTCTCCTAGCTCCTTTCCTTTGAAGCAGAAACACGTTTACATCCTAGCCCCATTGAAGAACCATAGAAATGCCGTTTAGAAAAAGCACTCCTTCTGCTTATAGACCCAGCCAGGAATGGCCTAGCCTGGAATCCCCTGCACCATTCTGCAGCTTTCCAGCTCCCTCACACACTGGCAAAAGAAACTTTCTCCTAGCTCCTTTCCTTTGAAGCAGAAACACGTTTACATCCTGCTCCATTGAAGAACCATAGAAATGCCGTTTAGAAAAAGCACTCCTTCTGCTTATAGACCCAGCCAGGAATGGCCTAGCCTGGAATCCCCTGCACCATTCTGCAGCTTTCCAGCTGCGTCACACACTGGCAAAAGAAACTTTCTCCTAGCTCCTTTCCTTTGAAGCAGAAACACGTTTACATCCTAGCTCCATTGAAGAACCATAGAAATGCCGTTTAGAAAAAGCACTCCTTCTGCTTATAGACCCAGCCAGGAATGGCCTAGCCTGGAATCCCCTGCACCATTCTGCAGCTTTCCAGCTCCCTCACACACTGGCAAAAGAAACTTTCTCCTAGCTCCTTTCCTTTGAAGCAGAAACACGTTTACATCCTAGCCCCATTGAAGAACCATAGAAATGCCGTTTAGAAAAAGCACTCCTTCTGCTTATAGACCCAGCCAGGAATGGCCTAGCCTGGAATCCCCTGCACCATTCTGCAGCTTTCCAGCTCCCTCACACACTGGCAAAAGAAACTTTCTCCTAGCTCCTTTCCTTTGAAGCAGAAACACGTTTACATCCTAGCCCCATTGAAGAACCATAGAAATGCCGTTTAGAAAAAGCACTCCTTCTGCTTATAGACCCAGCCAGGAATGGCCTAGCCTGGAATCCCCTGCACCATTCTGCAGCTTTCCAGCTCCCTCACACACTGGCAAAAGAAACTTTCTCCTAGCTCCTTTCCTTTGAAGCAGAAACACTTTTACATCCTAGCCCCATTGAAGAACCATAGAAATGCCGTTTAGAAAAAGCACTCCTTCTGCTTATAGACCCAGCCAGGAATGGCCTAGCCTGGAATCCCCTGCACCATTCTGCAGCTTTCCAGCTCCCTCACACACTGGCAAAAGAAACTTTCTCCTAGCTCCTTTCCTTTGAAGCAGAAACACGTTTACATCCTAGCTCCATTGAAGAACCATAGAAATGCCGTTTAGAAAAAGCACTCCTTCTGCTTATAGACCCAGCCAGGAATGGCCTAGCCTGGAATCCCCTGCACCATTCTGCAGCTTTCCAGCTCCCTCACACACTGGCAAAAGAAACTTTCTCCTAGCTCCTTTCCTTTGAAGCAGAAACACTTTACATCCTAGCTCCATTGAAGAACCATAGAAATGCCGTTTAGAAAAAGCACTCCTTCTGCTTATAGACCCAGCCAGGAATGGCCTAGCCTGGAATCCCCTGCACCATTCTGCAGCTTTCCAGCTCCCTCACACACTGGCAAAAGAAACTTTCTCCTAGCTCCTTTCCTTTAAACGAGAAACACATTTACATCCTAGCCCCATTGAAGAACCATAGAAATGCCGTTTAGAAAAAGCACTCCTTCTGCTTATAGACCCAGCCAGGAATGGCCTAGCCTGGAATCCCCTGCACCATTCTGCAGCTTTCCAGCTCCCTCACACACTGGCAAAAGAAACTTTCTCCTAGCTCCTTTCCTTTGAAGCAGAAACACGTTTACATCCTAGCTCCATTGAAGAACCATAGAAATGCCGTTTAGAAAAAGCACTCCTTCTGCTTATAGACCCAGCCAGGAATGGCCTAGCCTGGAATCCCCTGCACCATTCTGCAGCTTTCCAGCTCCCTCACACACTGGCAAAAGAAACTTTCTCCTAGCTCCTTTCCTTTGAAGCAGAAACACGTTTACATCCTCGCTCCATTGAAGAACCATAGAAATGCCGTTTAGAAAAAGCACTCCTTCTGCTTATAGACCCAGCCAGGAATGGCCTAGCCTGGAATCCCCTGCACCATTCTGCAGCTTTCCAGCTCCCTCACACACTGGCAAAAGAAACTTTCTCCTAGCTCCTTTCCTTTAAAGCAGAAACACTTTTACATCCTAGCCCCATTGAAGAACCATAGAAATGCCGTTTAGAAAAAGCAATCCTTCTGCTTATAGACCCAGCCAGGAATGGCCTAGCCTGGAATCCCCTGCACCATTCTGCAGCTTTCCAGCTCCCTCACACACTGGCAAAAGAAACTTTCTCCTAGCTCCTTTCCTTTGAAGCAGAAACACGTTTACATCCTAGCCCCATTGAAGAACCATAGAAATGCCGTTTAGAAAAAGCACTCCTTCTGCTTATAGACCCAGCCAGGAATGGCCTAGCCTGGAATCCCCTGCACCATTCTGCAGCTTTCCAGCTCCCTCACACACCTGGCAAAAGAAACTTTCTCCTAGCTCCTTTCCTTTGAAGCAGAAACACGTTTACATCCTAGCTCCATTGAAGAACCATAGAAATGCCGTTTAGAAAAAGCACTCCTTCTGCTTATAGACCCAGCCAGGAATGGCCTAGCCTGGAATCCCCTGCACCATTCTGCAGCTTTCCAGCTCCCTCACACACTGGCAAAAGAAACTTTCTCCTAGCTCCTTTCCTTTGAAGCAGAAACACGTTTACATCCTAGCTCCATTGAAGAACCATAGAAATGCCGTTTAGAAAAAGCACTCCTTCTGCTTATAGACCCAGCCAGGAATGGCCTAGCCTGGAATCCCCTGCACCATTCTGCAGCTTTCCAGCTCCCTCACACACTGGCAAAAGAAACTTTCTCCTAGCTCCTTTCCTTTAAAGGAGAAACACTTTACATCCTAGCCCCATTGAAGAACCATAGAAATGCCGTTTAGAAAAAGCACTCCTTCTGCTTATAGACCCAGCCAGGAATGGCCTAGCCTGGAATCCCCTGCACCATTCTGCAGCTTTCCAGCTCCCTCACACACTGGCAAAAGAAACTTTCTCCTAGCTCCTTTCCTTTGAAGCAGAAACACGTTTACATCCTAGCCCCATTGAAGAACCATAGAAATGCCGTTTAGAAAAAGCACTCCTTCTGCTTATAGACCCAGCCAGGAATGGCCTAGCCTGGAATCCCCTGCACCATTCTGCAGCTTTCCAGCTCCCTCACACACTGGCAAAAGAAACTTTCTCCTAGCTCCTTTCCTTTAAAGCAGAAACACGTTTACATCCTAGGCCCTTTGAAGAACCATAGAAATGCCGTTTAGAAAAAGCACTCCTTCTGCTTATAGACCCAGCCAGGAATGGCCTAGCCTGGAATCCCCTGCACCATTCTGCAGCTTTCCAGCTCCCTCACACACTGGCAAAAGAAACTTTCTCCTAGCTCCTTTCCTTTGAAGCAGAAACACGTTTACATCCTAGCTCCATTGAAGAACCATAGAAATGCCGTTTAGAAAAAGCACTCCTTCTGCTTATAGACCCAGCCAGGAATGGCCTAGCCTGGAATCCCCTGCACCATTCTGCAGCTTTCCAGCTCCCTCACACACTGGCAAAAGAAACTTTCTCCTAGCTCCTTTCCTTTGAAGCAGAAACACTTTACATCCTAGCCCCATTGAAGAACCATAGAAATGCCGTTTAGAAAAAGCACTCCTTCTGCTTATAGACCCAGCCAGGAATGGCCTAGCCTGGAATCCCCTGCACCATTCTGCAGCTTTCCAGCTCCCTCACACACTGGCAAAAGAAACTTTCTCCTAGCTCCTTTCCTTTGAAGCAGAAACACTTTTACATCCTAGCCCCATTGAAGAACCATAGAAATGCCGTTTAGAAAAAGCACTCCTTCTGCTTATAGACCCAGCCAGGAATGGCCTAGCCTGGAATCCCCTGCACCATTCTGCAGCTTTCCAGCTCCCTCACACACTGGCAAAAGAAACTTTCTCCTAGCTCCTTTCCTTTGAAGCAGAAACACTTTACATCCTCGCTCCATTGAAGAACCATAGAAATGCCGTTTAGAAAAAGCACTCCTTCTGCTTATAGACCCAGCCAGGAATGGCCTAGCCTGGAATCCCCTGCACCATTCTGCAGCTTTCCAGCTCCCTCACACACTGGCAAAAGAAACTTTCTCCTAGCTCCTTTCCTTTGAAGCAGAAACACATTTACATCCTAGCTCCATTGAAGAACCATAGAAATGCCGTTTAGAAAAAGCACTCCTTCTGCTTATAGACCCAGCCAGGAATGGCCTAGCCTGGAATCCCCTGCACCATTCTGCAGCTTTCCAGCTCCCTCACACACTGGCAAAAGAAACTTTCTCCTAGCTCCTTTCCTTTAAAGCAGAAACACATTTACATCCTAGCCCCATTGAAGAACCATAGAAATGCCGTTTAGAAAAAGCAATCCTTCTGCTTATAGACCCAGCCAGGAATGGCCTAGCCTGGAATCCCCTGCACCATTCTGCAGCTTTCCAGCTCCCTCACACACTGGCAAAAGAAACTTTCTCCTAGCTCCTTTCCTTTGAAGCAGAAACACGTTTACATCCTAGCCCCATGGAAGAACCATAGAAATGCCGTTTAGAAAAAGCACTCCTTCTGCTTATAGACCCAGCCAGGAATGGCCTAGCCTGGAATCCCCTGCACCATTCTGCAGCTTTCCACCTCCCTCACACACGGCAAAAGAAACCTTCTCCTAGCTCCTTTCCTTTGAAGCAGAAACACATTTACATCCTAGCTCCATTGAAGAACCATAGAAATGCCGTTTAGAAAAAGCACTCCTGCTTATAGACCCAGCCAGGCATGGCCTAGCCTGGAATCCCCTGCACCATTCTGCAGCTTTCCAGCTCCCTCACACACTGGCAAAAGAAACTTCTCCTAGCTCCTTTCCTTTGAAGCAGAAACACGTTTACATCCTCGCTCCATTGAAGAACCATAGAAATGCCTGTTTAGAAAAAGCACTCCTTCTGCTTATAGACCCAGCCAGGAATGGCCTAGCCTGGAATCCCCTGCACCATTCTGCAGCTTTCCAGCTCCCTCACACACTGGCAAAAGAAACTTTCTCCTAGCTCCTTTCCTTTAAAGGAGAAACACATTTACATCCTAGCCCCATTGAAGAACCATAGAAATGCTGTTTAGAAAAAGCACTCCTTCTGCTTATAGACCCAGCCAGGAATGGCCTAGCCTGGAATCCCCTGCACCATTCTGTAGCTTTCCAGCTGCGTCACACACTGGCAAAAGAAACTTTCTCCTAGCTCCTTTCCTTTGAAGCAGAAACACTTTTACATCCTTGCCCCATTGAAGAACCATAGAAATGCCGTTTAGAAAAAGCAATCCTTCTGCTTATAGACCCAGCCAGGAATGGCCTAGCCTGGAATCCCCCTGCACCATTCTGCAGCTTTCCAGCTCCCTCACACACTGGCAAAAGAAACTTTCTCCTAGCTCCTTTCCTTTGAAGCAGAAACCCTTTTACATCCTAGCCCCCATGAAGAACCATAGAAATGCCGTTTAGAAAAAGCACTCCTTTTGCTTATAGACCCAGCCAGGAATGGCCTAGCCTGGAATCCCCTGCACCATTCTGCAGCTTTCCACCTCCCTCACACACCGGAAAAAGCAACCTTCTCCTAGCTCCTTTCTTTTGAAGCAGAAACACGTTTACATCCTGGCTCCATTGAAGAACCATAGAAGTGCCGTTTAGAAAAAGCACTCCTGCTTATAGACCCAGACAGGAATGGCCTAGCCTGGAATCCCCTGCACCATTCTGTAGCTTTCCAGCTCCCTCACACACTGCCAAATGAAACTTTCTCCTAGCTCCTTTCCTTTGAAGCAGAAACACTTTACATCCTAGCTCTATTAAAGAACCATAGAAATGCCGTTTAGAAAAAGCACTCCTTCTGCTTATAGACCCAGCCAGGAATGGCCTAGCCTGGAATCCACTGCACCATTCTGCAGCTTTCCAGCTCCCTCACACACTGGCAAAAGAAACTTTCTCCTAGCTCCTTTCCTTTAAAGGAGAAACACATTTACATCCTAGCCCCATTGAAGAACCATAGAAATGCCGTTTAGAAAAAGCACTCCTTCTGCTTATAGACCCAGCCAGGCATGGCCTAGCCTGGAATCCCCTGCACCATTCGGCAGCTTTCCAGCTCCCTCACACACTGGCAAAAGAAACGTTCTCCTAGCTCCTTTCCTTTGAAGCAGAAACACTTTACATCCTCGCTCCATTGAAGAACCATAGAAATGCCGTTTAGAAAAAGCACTCCTTCTGCTTATAGACCCAGCCAGGAATGGCCTAGCCTGGAATCCCCTGCACCATTCTGCAGCTTTCCACCTCCCTCACACACCGGCAAAAGAAACTTTCTCCTAGCTCCTTTCTTTTGAAGCAGAAACACGTTTGCATCCTGGCTCCATTGAAGAACCATGGAAATGCCGTTTAGAAAAAGCACTCCTTCTGCTTATAGACCCAGCCAGGAATGGCCTAGCCTGGAATCCCCTGCACCATTCTGCAGCTTTCCAGATCCCTCACACACTGGCAAAAGAAACTTTCTCCTAGCTCCTTTCCTTTGAAGCAGAAACACATTTAGATCCTAGCTACACTGAAGAACCATAGAAATGCCGTTTAGAAAAAGCACTCCTGCTTATAGACCCAGCCAGGCATGGCCTAGCCTGGAATCCCCTGCACCATTCTGTAGCTTTCCAGCTGCGTCACACACTGGCAAATGAAACTTTCTCCTAGCTCCTTTCCTTTGAAGCAGAAAATCGTTTACATCCTAGCTCCATTGAAGAACCATGGAAATGCCGTTTAGAAAAAGCACTCCTTCTGCTTATAGACCCAGCCAGGAATGGCCTAGCCTGGAATCCCCTGCACCATTCTGCAGCTTTCCAGCTCCCTCACACACTGGCAAAAGAAACTTTCTCCTAGCTCCTTTCCTTTAAAGGAGAAACACAATTACATCCTAGCCCCATTGAAGAACCATAGAAATGCCGTTTAGAAAAAGCACTCCTTCTGCTTATAGACCCAACCAGGAATGGCCTAGCCTGGAATCCCCTGCACCATTCTGCAGCTTTCCAGCTCCCTCACACACTGGCAAAAGAAACTTTCTCCTAGCTCCTTTCCTTTGAAGCAGAAGCACGTTTACATCCTTGCCCCATTGAAGAACCATAGAAATGCCGTTTAGAAAAAGCACTCCTTCTGCTTATAGACCCAGCCAGGAATGGCCTAGCCTGGAATCCCCTGCACCATTCGGCAGCTTTCCACCTCCCTCACACACCGGAAAAAGAAACCTTCTCCTAGCTCCTTTCTTTTGAAGCAGAAACACGTTTACATCCTGGCTCCATTGAAGAACCATGTGGGAAGCTTCCTCCCGCAGCGGAGCATGAAAGGTAAACATCAGACCCTGTGATGAGAAGTGTCCTTGGAGCCTTGAGGCTCCCAGGGGCCTGAGCCTGTGACTATGAGCAACCCACGCACAGCTGTCAGGGGGTGGAATCTGCCCGCCTCTGAGGTGGGCACGGCCCAGGGGGCTGACTCTGGCCACCCCCCCTGGGTGGGATCCTTAAGGTGTTTACTGTAAGTTAACCTATCTCTGCCTTACACTTAACCTGGAGCCAATCTGTACCCTCCACTTGTACCAATCTTGAACTAAGTCAGTTGTCTACACCCCCTTTGGGGGCTATAAAGGTCGCTGCATCGCCCTAATAAATTGCACTGCTGCGCAGAAGCCACAGAGTCGACTCTCAGTGCCCCGATCTCTCGCCGCACCGGTCTCCGACCTCCAACAGATGGCGCCCGAACACACCGATTGAACCTCCGGACAACTCCAGGTACGGAAGACCCGCACCCCGGGCCACTTACCGCCAGGCCGCGGAGGAACCGGCGGCCAGGCCGCTTCCCCCCCACCGCTAGGCCGCGGAGACTACCGCCAGCCAGGCCGCTTCCCCCCCACCGCTAGGCCGCGGAGACTACCGCCCGCCAGGCCGCTTCCCCCCCACCGCCAGGCCGCGGAGGAACCGGCGGCCAGGCCGCTTCCCCCCCCCACCGCTAGGCCGCGGAGACTACCGCCAGCCAGGCCGCTTCCCCCCCACCGCTAGGCCGCGGAGACTACCGCCCGCCAGGCCGCTTCCCCCCCACCGCTAGGCCGCGGAGATTACCGCCAGCCAGGCCGCTTCCCCCCACCGCTAGGCCGCGGAGACTACCGCCGCCAGGCCGCTTCCCCCCCACCGCTAGGCCGCGAAGACAACCGCCGCCAGGCCGCTTCCCCCCCACCGCTAGGCCGCGGAGACTACCGCCCGCCAGGCCGCTTCCCCCCCACCGCTAGGCCGAGAAGACAACCGCCGCCAGGCCGCTTCCCCCCCACCGCTAGGCCGAGAAGAAAACCGCCAGGCCGCTTCCCCCCCCCCCCCTCCGGCCACGAAGGACATAGAGGCTTCCACATAAAAGGAGCTGGTGGAAACGCAAGAGATCGGACGCTACTATACCCCCTGCTGGGGAAACACGTCTCCTTTTTTTTTCTCTCTTTTTTCCTTTTTTTTCTTTCTTTCTATTTTTCCTTTTTTTTCCTTTTTTTTCCTTTTTTTTCCTTTTTTCCTTCCCCCTCGTTAAACCCGTTACTAACCAAGGGAAAGGTGTCTGCCGATACGGACGGCCTATATAGATAGGCGTTTATTAAAAAAAAAAAAAAAAAAAAGAAAAAAAGAAAAAGGGTCGCCGCCCATAAATATGGGGGCAAAAATTTTAATAACGGCAGCTGGTGTGACGACAGGTGTGACCATATAGATGGGCACTTCTGGGGGCAGTGATCGTGCATAGTCAGATCCCCCCAGGGCAGTTGCCGCCGGAAGGCGAACGCACCACCCACACCCCCCCACACCCCCCTTTTTTTTTTCTTTTCCTTCTTTCCTTTTTTTTTTCTCTTTTTCCGCGCGCTTACGGAACCTTGCCGTTACCATGGAACCTCCCAGCCGCCCCTCCCTTCTTCCGCGGTTTTTTCAAAGTATTGGTGACTCCCTTTGGGGAGCTGGCGAACCGACCACGCAAGCACTTTTGGATAAACAAGTAGCAATTTCTCTCCTCTTGAACTTTTTGGAAAAGCGAGGAGTTTCCATGTCAAAGAAAAAATTGACTTCCTTAGTAGCATATGGACTAGTAAGAGGACACTTTCAAACTTCAGACTCTCTTTTTGATGAATCTGAATGGCGCCGCTGTGGCGATACTATTTTTGACCAGGCTATTGACGGTGACAAAACAGCCAAAAGCGTACAGAAGCAATGGCGTGATGTCATCAATTGCTTGAAGAAATACAGACTGGAACAGACCCTTGCAGCTACAGCAGCGGCACGGCTTGCTGACGGCTTGGACACTCGGGGGGAGAGACCACTAGAGGCAATGGTTACCCCAGCTAGCTCTCTCTTTTCCGACCTGAAAATTTCTCCAGGCACGGTGGTGCCTTTGATGACTCTCCCCAGTGCATCTACTGTTCCGATGCTGTCCGCAGTGCCGAAGCAACCGGTGCCGCCAACTCCAAACACTCCGACGCAGCCAGCAGCGCCCCAGCAACCGGTGCCGCCAACTTCACACACTCCGACGCAGCCGGCAGCGCCCCAGCAACCGGTGCCGCCAACTTCACACACTCCGACGCAGCCAGCAGCGCTTCAGCAACCGGTGCCGCCAACTCCAAACACTCCGACGCAGCCAGCAGCGCCCCAGCAACCGGTGCCGCCAACTCCAAACACTCCGACGCAGCCAGCAGCGCCTCAGCAACCGGTGCCGCCAACTCCAAACACTCCGACGCAGCCAGCAGCGCCCCAGCAACCGCTGCCGCCAACTTCACACACTCCGACGCAGCCGGCAGCGCCCCAGCAGCCAGCGCCGCCTCAGCAGGACGTCCCAATGCAGCAGGTGCCGCCGGCTCAGGACCCTTCGTTATACCCTGCGCTGCCTCAAGACGTTCCCGACGTTCCTGCCGTTCCAGTGCAACCACCAGCACCCCCGATGCCAGCGGCACCAATTCCCCAAAACATTCCTACCATCCCTGCCGTTCCGGTGCAGCCGTCTGCCCCCCTGCTCCCAGCGCCACCGCCCTACAGTGGTCCGTTTTCCCCACTCCCGGCTTCCGCTACCATCTCGCCACGTCCGGCGCAAACTCCTTTTGCTACATTCCGACCCGCCCCCCCGGCTGCAGCGGGCCCGAGTTGGACTTCCGCTGCAGAAGCCGGTCCTTCCTCTCAAGCCCGGGAACCGCCGCCTGTGATTAACTCGGACGCTAGCGACTCCTCACAGTCCGATGCCGACGACACTATTGACAATGTTGCCGACGACTTGCAGAAACTTAGAATAATGCCTTCTGGCAATGCCCAGCCCCTGGCGGCACCACAAGCTACAGAGATCACCGGGAAGACTCTCCAGCTTACACCCGTTGGTCCACAACATCGGTGGCGTGCCGTTATTCGCGACGCCTTGTTACAAGGTGATTGGGAGGCAGCTGCTGCTCTGGAAGGTGCAGCGGCATTCCCAGTTGTGGCAGCACGGACTGCAGATGGACAGCCAGGAGCCACTCACACGGCTCTTGATTGGAAACTGCTTATGCAGTTGAAAACAGCAGTATCTTCCCATGGCTTACACTCACAACCGACTAAGCAATTGCTGAATTACATCTTCTCCGCCTATGTGCTATGCCCAGCAGATTGTGAGACTGTTGCGAGACTGATTTTAACACCATCCCAGTTTATGTTGTGGGAAAGGGCATGGCGCGATGAGTGCAGGAAGGTGGTGGAGCAGCCACGACAACTAGGCGACCCCTTACTCAATGTTCAAGCAGATATACTGCTGGGAAAAGGGGCTTTCAGCTCGCTGGATGCCCAGATACGTCATCCCTTTGAGTGGCATCATGCGTCCATGACAACTGCCAGAGCAGCTTTTAATATGGTGCCTACAGAGCCAAAAGCACCTAGCTATACCGCTGTTAAGCAAGGTTTGAGTGAGGACTATAACCATTTCATTGATAGACTAGCAGCTGCAGTTGAAGCAGCCACTGAGTTAGATGCTGCAACCAGACAAGCCTTTTTTCGAACCCTAGCTTTTGAGAATGCTAATAATAAGACCAAGCAGCTGTTGTCCATTCTGCCTAGGGAAGCCTCAGTGGACGATATGTTGGAGCGAGTTGCTCGAATGCCTACAAACCAGCAGCAGACATTTGTTGCAACCCAAATGGATCAAGTTCTAGATAAGCACACGCAGCTCGTAATGGCAGCACTGCGATCCACAGATGCAGGGAATCGTGGCCGCCGAAACAACAACCCACGGAACCCCTGCTTCCGCTGCGGTCTAACTGGGCAGCTCCCCGCCGAGGAAGCCGGATAGACAGCAAACACAGCCTGGTTGATTTCTCTAGATATAGACTGGGGTCTTGATGACTATGTTGGACTCTGGAATTTTACCGTTGTTTTTGACTTTAATTATAATATATTTTGTATTTTGGACATTTGTTGGATAAGGTACTGATGCTTATTAATAATATTGGATTTTTAGGATAATGTTAATAATGCAGTAATTCTTAGGCAATCATGATAGAGCATAATTAGCTTTTGATAGATATTATACTGATATACTATGGTAAGGCATCATATTGTATACTTATAAGTCCCTACTCACTTTTTCTATACTAAGGATAATATGGTACCATATTCTCTTTTACACACTCACTCACACACCTTTTTTCTTTTCCTTTTCTACTAGGCTTATAAGTTAAGACAGTATTATAGTTATACGATTTTTTTTTCTTTAACGTATAGAAATGTAGAATTTTGTCTTTTATATAAAAAAAAAAAAAAAAAAAAAAAAAAAGAAGAGGAAAAGGGGGCGAGGTGGAAGAGGAGCTAGTAAAATAAGAAGAGAGGCATGGAGAAACACTACAGCCTTTTTGGACACATCGTACAAGTAAGATCAGTGGATTTATCAGCTTAGGTATCGAATATGTTCGTATTATGCTTTATCACCTGTCTGTACAGGCCCTAAGGTGGATACCAACTTGAATATGATTGGTTTGTCCTTTCATGAAGTGAGCAGAAAATCTTGATCAGATGGCAGAATTGTGGTAAGATCTTGGGAGAGTCATAGAGATGATGATCATGAGTATTTGGATTATAAGGCATTGGATCTTGGCTAATGAATTTGGGTATTTTCATGAGCTTCAATGATTGTAGCTTAATGGAATAGATTCGGTCTGGTCCCTTTGATGAAGGCCAAAGCCCACTTAAAATTGGCATAACATGGCAAGTGATTTCTTTGTCTCTTGCAAGGGCCCTGCAAGGGATGAAAAAACACTGCTCCAAATTCTTGAAGTGAATCGAGAGCTGTGGGAAAAGGCCTAAGTAGAGTAGCCTGAAAGCAACATCTAAGACGCACTCTTGTATTGTATTTGGGGTTGGTAGTTCTTAAGCACAATCGTCAGACGCAGCTCATAGCCGAGGACTGCACTGGGAACATCAAGATCTCTGAAAAGTATGAAGTGAACTTAAAGCTATGGAGAGATACTGGACAATTCACTCGCCCACAACATCGGCTACCACAGTGAGCTAATGAAGATGTGACAGACTTGCACCCTCCAGAAGCTGTGATGTTCGTCTGGACTTTTGGGTTTTTGAACATTTGACTCACTGTCGCTTGCAGAAATAGCTTTTGGGATCATTAGCTAAGCTTGGGTGGCTGGTTTGCCAGATTGTTGTCACTAGTAAGATTCTTAACAAATGTATTCTCTTTACTTTAGCACCATTGACCTGCGCTCCCACTGAGCACAGCTCGTTTAAAATCAAACGTGGGTTGCTCAAAAGAAAAGAAGGGGGTACTGTGGGAAGCTTCCTCCCGCAGCGGAGCATGAAAGGTAAACATCAGACCCTGTGATGAGAAGTGTCCTTGGAGCCTTGAGGCTCCCAGGGGCCTGAGCCTGTGACTATGAGCAACCCACGCACAGCTGTCAGGGGGTGGAATCTGCCCGCCTCTGAGGTGGGCACGGCCCAGGGGGCTGACTCTGGCCACCCCCCCTGGGTGGGATCCTTAAGGTGTTTACTGTAAGTTAACCTATCTCTGCCTTACACTTAACCTGGAGCCAATCTGTACCCTCCACTTGTACCAATCTTGAACTAAGTCAGTTGTCTACACCCCCTTTGGGGGCTATAAAGGTCGCTGCATCGCCCTAATAAATTGCACTGCTGCGCAGAAGCCACAGAGTCGACTCTCAGTGCCCCGATCTCTCGCCGCACCGGTCTCCGACCTCCAACAGAACCATAGAAATGCCGTTTAGAAAAAGCACTCCTGCTTATAGACCCAGACAGGAATGGCCTAGCCTGGAATCCCCTGCACCATTCTGTAGCTTTCCAGCTGCGTCACACACTGGCAAATGAAACTTTCTCCTAGCTCCTTTCCTTTGAAGCAGAAACACGTTTACATCCTAGCTCCATTAAAGAACCATAGAAATGCCGCTTAGAAAAAGCACTCCTTCTGCTTATAGACCCAGCCAGGAATGGCCTAGCCTGGATAACCCTGCACCATTCTGCAGCTTTCCAGCTCCCTCACACACTGGCAAAAGAAACTTTCTCCTAGCTCCTTTCCTTTAAAGGAGAAACACATTTACATCCTAGCCCCATTGAAGAACCATAGAAATGCCGTTTAGAAAAAGCAATCCTTCTGCTTATAGACCCAGCCAGGAATGGCCTAGCCTGGAATCCCCTGCACCATTCTGCAGCTTTCCAGCTCCCTCACACACTGGCAAAAGAAACTTTCTCCTAGCTCCTTTCCTTTGAAGCAGAAACACGTTTACATCCTACCCCCATGGAAGAACCATTGAAATGCCGTTTAGAAAAAGCACTCCTTCTGCTTATAGACCCAGCCAGGAATGGCCTAGCCTGGAATCCCCTGCACCATTCTGCAGCTTTCCACCTCCCTCACACACCGGCAAAAGAAACCTTCTCCTAGCTCCTTTCCTTTGAAGCAGAAACACATTTAGATCCTAGCTCCATTGAAGAACCATAGAAATGCCGTTTAGAAAAAGCACTCCTGCTTATAGACCCAGCCAGGCATGGCCTAGCCTGGAATCCCCTGCACCATTCTGCAGCTTTCCAGCTCCCTCACACACTGGCAAAAGAAACTTTCTCCTAGCTCCTTTCCTTTGAAGCAGAAACACGTTTACATCCTAGCTCCATTGAAGAACCATAGAAATGCCGTTTAGAAAAAGCACTCCTTCTGCTTATAGACCCAACCAGGAATGGCCTAGCCTGGAATCCCCTGCACCATTCTGCAGCTTTCCAGCTCCCTCACACACTGGCAAAAGAAACTTTCTCCTAGCTCCTTTCCTTTAAGGGAGAAACACGTTTACATCCTAGCCCCATTGAAGAACCATAGAAATGCCGTTTAGAAAAAGCACTCCTTCTGCTTATAGACCCAGCCAGGAATGGCCTAGCCTGGAATCCCCTGCACCATTCTGTAGCTTTCCAGCTGCGTCACACACTGGCAAAAGAAACTTTCTCCTAGCTCCTTTCCTTTGAAGCAGAAACACTTTTACATCCTTGCCCCATTGAAGAACCATAGAAATGCCGTTTAGAAAAAGCACTCCTTCTGCTTATAGACCCAGCCAGGAATGGCCTAGCCTGGAATCCCCTGCACCATTCTGCAGCTTTCCAGCTCCCTCACACACTGGCAAAAGAAACTTTCTCCTAGCTCCTTTCCTTTGAAGCAGAAACACTTTTACATCCTAGCCCCCATTGAAGAACCATAGAAATGCCGTTTAGAAAAAGCACTCCTTCTGCTTATAGACCCAGCCAGGAATGGCCTAGCCTGGAATCCCCTGCACCATTCTGCAGCTTTCCAGCTCCCTCACACACCGGAAAAAGAAACCTTCTCCTAGCTCCTTTCTTTTGAAGCAGAAACACGTTTACATCCTGGCTCCATTGAAGAACCATAGAAGTGCCGTTTAGAAAAAGCACTCCTTCTGCTTATAGACCCAGACAGGAATGGCCTAGCCTGGAATCCCCTGCACCATTCTGTAGCTTTCCAGCTCCCTCACACACTGCCAAGTGAAACTTTCTCCTAGCTCCTTTCCTTTGAAGCAGAAACACTTTACATCCTAGCTCCATTAAAGAACCATAGAAATGCCGTTTAGAAAAAGCACTCCTTCTGCTTATAGACCCAGCCAGGAATGGCCTAGCCTGGAATCCACTGCACCATTCTGCAGCTTTCCAGCTCCCTCACACACTGGCAAAAGAAACTTTCTCCTAGCTCCTTTCCTTTAAAGGAGAAACACATTTACATCCTAGCCCCATTGAAGAACCATAGAAATGCCGTTTAGAAAAAGCACTCCTTCTGCTTATAGACCCAGCCAGGCATGGCCTAGCCTGGAATCCCCTGCACCATTCTGCAGCTTTCCAGCTCCCTCACACACTGGCAAAAGAAACGTTCTCCTAGCTCCTTTCCTTTGAAGCAGAAACACTTTACATCCTCGCTCCATTGAAGAACCATAGAAATGCCGTTTAGAAAAAGCACTCCTTCTGCTTATAGACCCAGCCAGGAATGGCCTAGCCTGGAACCCCTGCACCATTCTGCAGCTTTCCACCTCCCTCACACACCGGCAAAAGAAACTTTCTCCTAGCTCCTTTCTTTTGAAGCAGAAACACGTTTGCATCCTGGCTCCATTGAAGAACCATGGAAATGCCGTTTAGAAAAAGCACTCCTTCTGCTTATAGACCCAGCCAGGAATGGCCTAGCCTGGAATCCCCTGCACCATTCTGCAGCTTTCCAGCTCCCTCACACACTGGCAAAAGAAACTTTCTCCTAGCTCCTTTCCTTTGAAGCAGAAACACGTTTAGATCCTAGCTCCATTGAAGAACCATAGAAATGCCGTTTAGAAAAAGCAGTCCTGCTTATAGACCCAGCCAGGAATGGCCTAGCCTGGAATCCCCTGCACCATTCTGTAGCTTTCCAGCTGCGTCACACACTGGCAAATGAAACTTTCTCCTAGCTCCTTTCCTTTGAAGCAGAAACACGTTTACATCCTAGCTCCATTGAAGAACCATAGAAATGCCGTTTAGAAAAAGCACTCCTTCTGCTTATAGACCCAGCCAGGAATGGCCTAGCCTGGAATCCCCTGCACCATTCTGCAGCTTTCCAGCTCCCTCACACACTGGCAAAAGAAACTTTCTCCTAGCTCCTTTCCTTTAAAGGAGAAACACAATTACATCCTAGCCCCATTGAAGAACCATAGAAATGCCGTTTAGAAAAAGCACTCCTTCTGCTTATAGACCCAACCAGGAATGGCCTAGCCTGGAATCCCCTGCACCATTCTGCAGCTTTCCAGCTCCCTCACACACTGGCAAAAGAAACTTTCTCCTAGCTCCTTTCCTTTGAAGCAGAAGCACGTTTACATCCTTGCCCCATTGAAGAACCATAGAAATGCCGTTTAGAAAAAGCACTCCTTCTGCTTATAGACCCAGCCAGGAATGGCCTAGCCTGGAATCCCCTGCACCATTCGGCAGCTTTCCACCTCCCTCACACACCGGAAAAAGAAACCTTCTCCTAGCTCCTTTCTTTTGAAGCAGAAACACGTTTACATCCTGGCTCCATTGAAGAACCATGTGGGAAGCTTCCTCCCGCAGCGGAGCATGAAAGGTAAACATCAGACCCTGTGATGAGAAGTGTCCTTGGAGCCTTGAGGCTCCCAGGGGCCTGAGCCTGTGACTATGAGCAACCCACGCACAGCTGTCAGGGGGTGGAATCTGCCCGCCTCTGAGGTGGGCACGGCCCAGGGGGCTGACTCTGGCCACCCCCCCTGGGTGGGATCCTTAAGGTGTTTACTGTAAGTTAACCTATCTCTGCCTTACACTTAACCTGGAGCCAATCTGTACCCTCCACTTGTACCAATCTTGAACTAAGTCAGTTGTCTACACCCCCTTTGGGGGCTATAAAGGTCGCTGCATCGCCCTAATAAATTGCACTGCTGCGCAGAAGCCACAGAGTCGACTCTCAGTGCCCCGATCTCTCGCCGCACCGGTCTCCGACCTCCAACAGATGGCGCCCGAACACACCGATTGAACCTCCGGACAACTCCAGGTACGGAAGACCCGCACCCCGGGCCACTTACCGCCAGGCCGCGGAGGAACCGGCGGCCAGGCCGCTTCCCCCCCACCGCTAGGCCGCGGAGACTACCGCCAGCCAGGCCGCTTCCCCCCCACCGCTAGGCCGCGGAGACTACCGCCCGCCAGGCCGCTTCCCCCCCACCGCCAGGCCGCGGAGCAACCGGCGGCCAGGCCGCTTCCCCCCCCACCGCTAGGCCGCGGAGACTACCGCCAGCCAGGCCGCTTCCCCCCCACCGCTAGGCCGCGGAGACTACCGCCCGCCAGGCCGCTTCCCCCCCACCGCTAGGCCGCGGAGACTACCGCCAGCCAGGCCGCTTCCCCCCACCGCTAGGCCGCGGAGACTACCGCCGCCAGGCCGCTTCCCCCCCACCGCTAGGCCGCGAAGACAACCGCCGCCAGGCCGCTTCCCCCCCACCGCTAGGCCGCGGAGACTACCGCCCGCCAGGCCGCTTCCCCCCCACCGCTAGGCCGAGAAGACAACCGCCGCCAGGCCGCTTCCCCCCCACCGCTAGGCCGAGAAGAAAACCGCCAGGCCGCTTCCCCCCCCCCCCATCCGGCCACGAAGGACATAGAGGCTTCCACATAAAAGGAGCTGGTGGAAACGCAAGAGATCGGACGCTACTATACCCCCTGCTGGGGAAACACGTCTCCTTTTTTTTTCTCTCTTTTTTCCTTTTTTTTCTTTCTTTCTATTTTTCCTTTTTTTTCCTTTTTTTTCCTTTTTTTTCCTTTTTTCCTTCCCCCTCATTAAACCCGTTACTAACCAAGGGAAAGGTGTCTGCCGATACGGACGGCCTATATAGATAGGCGTTTATTAAAAAAAAAAAAAAAAAAAGAAAAAGGGTCGCCGCCCATAAATATGGGGGCAAAAATTTTAATAACGGCAGCTGGTGTGACGACAGGTGTGACCATATAGATGGGCACTTCTGGGGGCAGTGATCGTGCATAGTCAGATCCCCCCAGGGCAGTTGCCGCCGGAAGGCGAACGCACCACCCACACCCCCCCCCCCCCCCCTTTTTTTTTTCTTTTCCTTCTTTCCTTTTTTTTTTCTCTTTTTCCGCGCGCTTACGGAACCTTGCCGTTACCATGGAACCTCCCAGCCGCCCCTCCCTTCTTCCGCGGTTTTTTCAAAGTATTGGTGACTCCCTTTGGGGAGCTGGCGAACCGACCACGCAAGCACTTTTGGATAAACAAGTAGCAATTTCTCTCCTCTTGAACTTTTTGGAAAAGCGAGGAGTTTCCATGTCAAAGAAAAAATTGACTTCCTTAGTAGCATATGGACTAGTAAGAGGACACTTTCAAACTTCAGACTCTCTTTTTGATGAATCTGAATGGCGCCGCTGTGGCGATACTATTTTTGACCAGGCTATTGACGGTGACAAAACAGCCAAAAGCGTACAGAAGCAATGGCGTGATGTCATCAATTGCTTGAAGAAATACAGACTGGAACAGACCCTTGCAGCTACAGCAGCGGCACGGCTTGCTGACGGCTTGGACACTCGGGGGGAGAGACCACTAGAGGCAATGGTTACCCCAGCTAGCTCTCTCTTTTCCGACCTGAAAATTTCTCCAGGCACGGTGGTGCCTTTGATGACTCTCCCCAGTGCATCTACTGTTCCGATGCTGTCCGCAGTGCCGAAGCAACCGGTGCCGCCAACTCCAAACACTCCGACGCAGCCAGCAGCGCCCCAGCAACCGGTGCCGCCAACTTCACACACTCCGACGCAGCCGGCAGCGCCCCAGCAACCGGTGCCGCCAACTTCACACACTCCGACGCAGCCAGCAGCGCCTCAGCAACCGGTGCCGCCAACTCCAAACACTCCGACGCAGCCAGCAGCGCCCCAGCAACCGGTGCCGCCAACTCCAAACACTCCGACGCAGCCAGCAGCACCTCAGCAACCGGTGCCGCCAACTCCAAACACTCCGACGCAGCCAGCAGCGCCCCAGCAACCGGTGCCGCCAACTTCACACACTCCGACGCAGCCGGCAGCGCCCCAGCAGCCAGCGCCGCCTCAGCAGGACGTCCCAATGCAGCCGGTGCCGCCGGCTCAGGACCCTTCGTTATACCCTGCGCTGCCTCAAGACGTTCCCGACGTTCCTGCCGTTCCAGTGCAACCACCAGCACCCCCGATGCCAGCGGCACCAATTCCCCAAAACATTCCTACCATCCCTGCCGTTCCGGTGCAGCCGTCTGCCCCCCTGCTCCCAGCGCCACCGCCCTACAGTGGTCCGTTTTCCCCACTCCCGGCTTCCGCTACCATCTCGCCACGTCCGGCGCAAACTCCTTTTGCTACATTCCGACCCGCCCCCCCGGCTGCAGCGGGCCCGAGTTGGACTTCCGCTGCAGAAGCCGGTCCTTCCTCTCAAGCCCGGGAACCGCCGCCTGTGATTAACTCGGACGCTAGCGACTCCTCACAGTCCGATGCCGACGACACTATTGACAATGTTGCCGACGACTTGCAGAAACTTAGAATAATGCCTTCTGGCAATGCCCAGCCCCTGGCGGCACCACAAGCTACAGAGATCACCGGGAAGACTCTCCAGCTTACACCCGTTGGTCCACAACATCGGTGGCGTGCCGTTATTCGCGACGCCTTGTTACAAGGTGATTGGGAGGCAGCTGCTGCTCTGGAAGGTGCAGCGGCATTCCCAGTTGTGGCAGCACGGACTGCAGATGGACAGCCAGGAGCCACTCACACGGCTCTTGATTGGAAACTGCTTATGCAGTTGAAAACAGCAGTATCTTCCCATGGCTTACACTCACAACCGACTAAGCAATTGCTGAATTACATCTTCTCCGCCTATGTGCTATGCCCAGCAGATTGTGAGACTGTTGCGAGACTGATTTTAACACCATCCCAGTTTATGTTGTGGGAAAGGGCATGGCGCGATGAGTGCAGGAAGGTGGTGGAGCAGCCACGACAACTAGGCGACCCCTTACTCAATGTTCAAGCAGATATACTGCTGGGAAAAGGGGCTTTCAGCTCGCTGGATGCCCAGATACGTCATCCCTTTGAGTGGCATCATGCGTCCATGACAACTGCCAGAGCAGCTTTTAATATGGTGCCTACAGAGCCAAAAGCACCTAGCTATACCGCTGTTAAGCAAGGTTTGAGTGAGGACTATAACCATTTCATTGATAGACTAGCAGCTGCAGTTGAAGCAGCCACTGAGTTAGATGCTGCAACCAGACAAGCCTTTTTTCGAACCCTAGCTTTTGAGAATGCTAATAATAAGACCAAGCAGCTGTTGTCCATTCTGCCTAGGGAAGCCTCAGTGGACGATATGTTGGAGCGAGTTGCTCGAATGCCTACAAACCAGCAGCAGACATTTGTTGCAACCCAAATGGATCAAGTTCTAGATAAGCACACGCAGCTCGTAATGGCAGCACTGCGATCCACAGATGCAGGGAATCGTGGCCGCCGAAACAACAACCCACGGAACCCCTGCTTCCGCTGCGGTCTAACTGGGCAGCTCCCCGCCGAGGAAGCCGGATAGACAGCAAACACAGCCTGGTTGATTTCTCTAGATATAGACTGGGGTCTTCATGACTATGTTGGACTCTGGAATTTTACCGTTGTTTTTGACTTTAATTATAATATATTTTGTATTTTGGACATTTGTTGGATAAGGTACTGATGCTTATTAATAATATTGGATTTTTAGGATAATGTTAATAATGCAGTAATTCTTAGGCAATCATGATAGAGCATAATTAGCTTTTGATAGATATTATACTGATATACTATGGTAAGGCATCATATTGTATACTTATAAGTCCCTACTCACTTTTTCTATACTAAGGATAATATGGTACCATATTCTCTTTTACACACTCACTCACACACCTTTTTTCTTTTCCTTTTCTACTAGGCTTATAAGTTAAGACAGTATTATAGTTATACGATTTTTTTTTCTTTAACGTATAGAAATGTAGAATTTTGTCTTTTATATAAAAAAAAAAAAAAAAGAAAAAAAAAAAAGAAGAGGAAAAGGGGGCGAGGTGGAAGAGGAGCTAGTAAAATAAGAAGAGAGGCATGGAGAAACACTACAGCCTTTTTGGACACATCGTACAAGTAAGATCAGTGGATTTATCAGCTTAGGTATCGAATATGTTCGTATTATGCTTTATCACCTGTCTGTACAGGCCCTAAGGTGGATACCAACTTGAATATGATTGGTTTGTCCTTTCATGAAGTGAGCAGAAAATCTTGCTCAGATGGCAGAATTGTGGTAAGATCTTGGGAGAGTCATAGAGATGATGATCATGAGTATTTGGATTATAAGGCATTGGATCTTGGCTAATGAATTTGGGTATTTTCATGAGCTTCAATGATTGTAGCTTAATGGAATAGATTCGGTCTGGTCCCTTTGATGAAGGCCAAAGCCCACTTAAAATTGGCATAACATGGCAAGTGATTTCTTTGTCTCTTGCAAGGGCCCTGCAAGGGATGAAAAAACACTGCTCCAAATTCTTGAAGTGAATCGAGAGCTGTGGGAAAAGGCCTAAGTAGAATAGCCTGAAAGCAACATCTAAGACGCACTCTTGTATTGTATTTGGGGTTGGTAGTTCTTAAGCACAATCGTCAGACGCAGCTCATAGCCGAGGACTGCACTGGGAACATCAAGATCTCTGAAAAGTATGAAGTGAACTTAAAGCTATGGAGAGATACTGGACAATTCACTCGCCCACAACATCGGCTACCACAGTGAGCTAATGAAGATGTGACAGACTTGCACCCTCCAGAAGCTGTGATGTTCGTCTGGACTTTTGGGTTTTTGAACATTTGACTCACTGTCGCTTGCAGAAATAGCTTTTGGGATCATTAGCTAAGCTTGGGTGGCTGGTTTGCCAGATTGTTGTCACTAGTAAGATTCTTAACAAATGTATTCTCTTTACTTTAGCACCATTGACCTGCGCTCCCACTGAGCACAGCTCGTTTAAAATCAAACGTGGGTTGCTCAAAAGAAAAGAAGGGGGTACTGTGGGAAGCTTCCTCCCGCAGCGGAGCATGAAAGGTAAACATCAGACCCTGTGATGAGAAGTGTCCTTGGAGCCTTGAGGCTCCCAGGGGCCTGAGCCTGTGACTATGAGCAACCCACGCACAGCTGTCAGGGGGTGGAATCTGCCCGCCTCTGAGGTGGGCACGGCCCAGGGGGCTGACTCTGGCCACCCCCCCTGGGTGGGATCCTTAAGGTGTTTACTGTAAGTTAACCTATCTCTGCCTTACACTTAACCTGGAGCCAATCTGTACCCTCCACTTGTACCAATCTTGAACTAAGTCAGTTGTCTACACCCCCTTTGGGGGCTATAAAGGTCGCTGCATCGCCCTAATAAATTGCACTGCTGCGCAGAAGCCACAGAGTCGACTCTCAGTGCCCCGATCTCTCGCCGCACCGGTCTCCGACCTCCAACAGAACCATAGAAATGCCGTTTAGAAAAAGCACTCCTGCTTATAGACCCAGACAGGAATGGCCTAGCCTGGAATCCCCTGCACCATTCTGTAGCTTTCCAGCTGCGTCACACACTGGCAAATGAAACTTTCTCCTAGCTCCTTTCCTTTGAAGCAGAAACACGTTTACATCCTAGCTCCATTAAAGAACCATAGAAATGCCGTTTAGAAAAAGCACTCCTTCTGCTTATAGACCCAGCCCGGAATGGCCTAGCCTGGATAACCCTGCACCATTCTGCAGCTTTCCAGCTCCCTCACACACTGGCAAAAGAAACTTTCTCCTAGCTCCTTTCCTTTAAAGGAGAAACACGATTACATCCTAGCCCCATTGAAGAACCATAGAAATGCCGTTTAGAAAAAGCACTCCTTCTGCTTATAGACCCAGCCAGGAATGGCCTAGCCTGGAATCCCCTGCACCATTCTGCAGCTTTCCAGCTCCCTCACACACTGGCAAAAGAAACTTTCTCCTAGCTCCTTTCCTTTAAGGAGAAACACATTTACATCCTAGCCCCATTGAAGAACCATAGAAATGCCGTTTAGAAAAAGCACTCCTTCTGCTTATAGACCCAGCCAGGAATGGCCTAGCCTGGAATCCCCTGCACCATTCTGCAGCTTTCCAGCTCCCTCACACACTGGCAAAAGAAACTTTCTCCTAGCTCCTTTCCTTTTTAGGCAGAAACACGTTTACATCCTAGCCCCATTGAAGAACCATAGAAATGCCGTTTAGAAAAAGCACTCCTTCTGCTTATAGACCCAGCCAGGAATGGCCTAGCCTGGAATCCCCTGCACCATTCTGCAGCTTTCCAGCTCCCTCACACACTGGCAAAAGAAACTTTCTCCTAGCTCCTTTCCTTTGAAGCAGAAACACGTTTACATCCTAGCTCCATTGAAGAACCATAGAAATGCCGTTTAGAAAAAGCACTCCTTCTGCTTATAGACCCAGCCAGGAATGGCCTAGCCTGGAATCCCCTGCACCATTCTGCAGCTTTCCAGCTCCCTCACACACTGGCAAAAGAAACTTTCTCCTAGCTCCTTTCCTTTGAAGCAGAAACACGTTTACATCCTAGCTCCATTGAAGAACCATAGAAATGCCGTTTAGAAAAAGCACTCCTTCTGCTTATAGACCCAGCCAGGAATGGCCTAGCCTGGAATCCCCTGCACCATTCTGCAGCTTTCCAGCTCCCTCACACACTGGCAAAAGAAACTTTCTCCTAGCTCCTTTCCTTTGAAGCAGAAACACGTTTACATCCTAGCCCCATTGAAGAACCATAGAAATGCCGTTTAGAAAAAGCACTCCTTCTGCTTATAGACCCAGCCAGGAATGGCCTAGCCTGGAATCCCCTGCACCATTCTGCAGCTTTCCAGCTCCCTCACACACTGGCAAAAGAAACTTTCTCCTAGCTCCTTTCCTTTGAAGCAGAAACACGTTTACATCCTAGCCCCATGGAAGAACCATAGAAATGCCGTTTAGAAAAAGCAATCCTTCTGCTTATAGACCCAGCCAGGAATGGCCTAGCCTGGAATCCCCTGCACCATTCTGCAGCTTTCCAGCTCCCTCACACACGGCATTTCTATGAAGCAGAAACACGTTTACATCCTGGCTCCATTGAAGAACCATAGAAATGCCGTTTAGAAAAAGCACTCCTCTGCTTATAGACCCAGACAGGAATGGCCTAGCCTGGAATCCCCTGCACCATTCTGCAGCTTTCCAGCTGCGTCACACACTGGCAAATGAAACTTTCTCCTAGCTCCTTTCCTTTGAAGCAGAAACACGTTTACATCCTAGCTCCATTAAAGAACCATAGAAATGCCGTTTAGAAAAAGCACTCCTTCTGCTTATAGACCCAGCCAGGAATGGCCTAGCCTGGATAACCCTGCACCATTCTGCAGCTTTCCAGCTCCCTCACACACTGGCAAAAGAAACTTTCTCCTAGCTCCTTTCCTTTAAAGGAGAAACACGATTACATCCTAGCCCCATTGAAGAACCATAGAAATGCTGTTTAGAAAAAGCACTCCTTCTGCTTATAGACCCAACCAGGAATGGCCTAGCCTGGAATCCCCTGCACCATTCTGCAGCTTTCCAGATCCCTCACACACTGGCAAAAGAAACTTTCTCCTAGCTCCTTTCCTTTAAAGGAGAAACACGTTTACATCCTAGCCCCATTGAAGAACCATAGAAATGCCGTTTAGAAAAAGCACTCCTTCTGCTTATAGACCCAGCCAGGAATGGCCTAGCCTGGAATCCCCTGCACCATTCTGCAGCTTACCAGCTCCCTCACACACTGGCAAAAGAAACTTTCTCCTAGCTCCTTTCCTTTAAGGGAGAAACACGTTTACATCCTAGCCCCATTGAAGAACCATCGAAATGCCGTTTAGAAAAAGCACTCCTTCTGCTTATAGACCCAGCCAGGAATGGCCTAGCCTGGAATCCCCTGCACCATTCTGCAGCTTTCCAGCTCCCTCACACACTGGCAAAAGAAACTTTCTCCTAGCTCCTTTCCTTTGAAGCAGTAACACGTTTATATCCTCGCTCCATTGAAGAACCATAGAAATGCCGTTTAGAAAAACCACTCCTTCTGCTTGTAGACCCAGCCAGGAATGGCCTAGCCTGGATAACCCTGCACCATTCTGCAGCTTTCCAGCTCCCTCACACACTGGCAAAAGAAACTTTCTCCTAGCTCCTTTCCTTTGAAGCAGAAACACGTTTACATCCTACCCCATGGAAGAACCATTGAAATGCCGTTTAGAAAAAGCACTCCTTCTGCTTATAGACCCAGCCAGGAATGGCCTAGCCTGGAATCCCCTGCACCATTCTGTAGCTTTCCAGCTGCGTCACACACTGGCAAAAGAAACTTTCTCCTAGCTCCTTTCCTTTGAAGCAGAAACACGTTTACATCCTCGCTCCATTGAAGAACCATAGAAATGCCGTTTAGAAAAACCACTCCTTCTGCTTGTAGACCCAGCCAGGAATGGCCTAGCCTGGAATCCCCTGCACCATTCTGCAGCTTTCCAGCTCCCTCACACACTGGCAAAAGAAACTTTCTCCTAGCTCCTTTCCTTTGAAGCAGAAACACATTTACATCCTAGCTCCATTGAAGAACCATAGAAATGCCGTTTAGAAAAAGCACTCCTTCTGCTTATAGACCCAGCCAGGAATGGCCTAGCCTGGAATCCCCTGCACCATTCTGCAGCTTTCCAGCTGCGTCACACACTGGCAAAAGAAACTTTCTCCTAGCTCCTTTCCTTTGAAGCAGAAACACTTTTACATCCTCGCTCCATTGAAGAACCATAGAAATGCCGTTTAGAAAAACCACTCCTTCTGCTTCTAGACCCAGCCAGGAATGGCCTAGCCTGGAATCCCCTGCACCATTCTGCAGCTTACCAGCTCCCTCACACACTGGCAAAAGAAACTTTCTCCTAGCTCCTTTCCTTTAAAGGAGAAACACTTTACATCCTAGCCCCATTGAAGAACCATAGAAATGCCGTTTAGAAAAAGCAATCCTTCTGCTTATAGACCCAGCCAGGAATGGCCTAGCCTGGATAACCCTGCACCATTCTGCAGCTTTCCAGCTCCGTCACACACTGGCAAAAGAAACTTTCTCCTAGCTCCTTTCCTTTGAAGCAGAAACACGTTTACATCCTAGCCCCATTGAAGAACCATAGAAATGCCGTTTAGAAAAAGCACTCCTTCTGCTTATAGACCCAGCCAGGAATGGCCTAGCCTGGAATCCCCTGCACCATTCTGCAGCTTTCCAGCTCCCTCACACACTGGCAAAAGAAACTTTCTCCTAGCTCCTTTCCTTTGAAGCAGAAACACTTTTACATCCTACCCCCATGAAGAACCATAGAAATGCCGTTTAGAAAAAGCACTCCTTTTGCTTATAGACCCAGCCAGGAATGGCCTAGCCTGGAATCCCCTGCACCATTCTGCAGCTTTCCACCTCCCTCACACACCGGAAAAAGAAACCTTCTCCTAGCTCCTTTCTTTTGAAGCAGAAACACGTTTACATCCTGGCTCCATTGAAGAACCATAGAAGTGCCGTTTAGAAAAAGCACTCCTGCTTATAGACCCAGACAGGAATGGCCTAGCCTGGAATCCCCTGCACCATTCTGCATCTTTCCAGCTCCCTCACACACTGGCAAAAGAAACTTTCTCCTAGCTCCTTTCCTTTGAAGCAGAAACACATTTACATCCTAGCCCCATTGAAGAACCATAGAAATGCCGTTTAGAAAAAGCACTCCTTCTGCTTATAGACCCAGCCAGGAATGGCCTAGCCTGGAATCCCCTGCACCATTCTGCAGCTTTCCAGCTCCCTCACACACTGGCAAAAGAAACTTTCTCCTAGCTCCTTTCCTTTGAAGCAGAAACACTTTACATCCTCGCTCCATTGAAGAACCATAGAAATGCCGTTTAGAAAAAGCACTCCTCTGCTTATAGACCCAGCCAGGAATGGCCTAGCCTGGAATCCCCTGCACCATTCTGTAGCTTTCCAGCTGCGTCACACACTGGCAAATGAAACTTTCTCCTAGCTCCTTTCCTTTGAAGCAGAAACACGTTTACATCCTAGCTCCATTGAAGAACCATAGAAATGCCGTTTAGAAAAAGCACTCCTTCTGCTTATAGACCCAGCCAGGAATGGCCTAGCCTGGAATCCCCTGCACCATTCTGCAGCTTTCCAGCTCCCTCACACACTGGCAAAAGAAACTTTCTCCTAGCTCCTTTCCTTTAAAGGAGAAACACGTTTACATCCTAGCCCCATTGAAGAACCATAGAAATGCCGTTTAGAAAAAGCACTCCTTCTGCTTATAGACCCAGCCAGGAATGGCCTAGCCTGGAATCCCCTGCACCATTCTGCAGCTTTCCAGCTCCCTCACACACTGGCAAAAGAAACTTTCTCCTAGCTCCTTTCCTTTGAAGCAGAAACACGTTTACATCCTAGCTCCATTGAAGAACCATAGAAATGCCGTTTAGAAAAAGCACTCCTTCTGCTTATAGACCCAGCCAGGAATGGCCTAGCCTGGAATCCCCTGCACCATTCTGCAGCTTTCCAGCTCCCTCACACACTGGCAAAAGAAACTTTCTCCTAGCTCCTTTCCTTTGAAGCAGAAACACGTTTACATCCTAGCTCCATTGAAGAACCATAGAAATGCCGTTTAGAAAAAGCACTCCTTCTGCTTATAGACCCAGCCAGGAATGGCCTAGCCTGGAATCCCCTGCACCATTCTGCAGCTTTCCAGCTCCCTCACACACTGGCAAAAGAAACTTTCTCCTAGCTCCTTTCCTTTGAAGCAGAAACACGTTTACATCCTAGCTCCATTGAAGAACCATAGAAATGCCGTTTAGAAAAAGCACTCCTTCTGCTTATAGACCCAGCCAGGAATGGCCTAGCCTGGAATCCCCTGCACCATTCTGCAGCTTTCCAGCTCCCTCACACACTGGCAAAAGAAACTTTCTCCTAGCTCCTTTCCTTTGAAGCAGAAACACGTTTACATCCTAGCCCCATTGAAGAACCATAGAAATGCCGTTTAGAAAAAGCACTCCTTCTGCTTATAGACCCAGCCAGGAATGGCCTAGCCTGGAATCCCCTGCACCATTCTGCAGCTTTCCAGCTCCCTCACACACTGGCAAAAGAAACTTTCTCCTAGCTCCTTTCCTTTGAAGCAGAAACACGTTTACATCCTAGCCCCATTGAAGAACCATAGAAATGCCGTTTAGAAAAAGCACTCCTTCTGCTTATAGACCCAGCCAGGAATGGCCTAGCCTGGAATCCCCTGCACCATTCTGCAGCTTTCCAGCTCCCTCACACACTGGCAAAAGAAACTTTCTCCTAGCTCCTTTCCTTTGAAGCAGAAACACTTTTACATCCTAGCTCCATTGAAGAACCATAGAAATGCCGTTTAGAAAAAGCACTCCTTCTGCTTATAGACCCAGCCAGGAATGGCCTAGCCTGGAATCCCCTGCACCATTCTGCAGCTTTCCAGCTCCCTCACACACTGGCAAATGAAACTTTCTCCTAGCTCCTTTCCTTTGAAGCAGAAACACGTTTACATCCTAGCCCCATTGAAGAACCATAGAAATGCCGTTTAGAAAAAGCACTCCTTCTGCTTATAGACCCAGCCAGGAATGGCCTAGCCTGGAATCCCCTGCACCATTCTGCAGCTTTCCAGCTCCCTCACACACTGGCAAAAGAAACTTTCTCCTAGCTCCTTTCCTTTGAAGCAGAAACACGTTTACATCCTAGCCCCATTGAAGAACCATAGAAATGCCGTTTAGAAAAAGCACTCCTTCTGCTTATAGACCCAGCCAGGAATGGCCTAGCCTGGAATCCCCTGCACCATTCTGCAGCTTTCCAGCTCCCTCACACACTGGCAAAAGAAACTTTCTCCTAGCTCCTTTCCTTTGAAGCAGAAACACGTTTACATCCTAGCTCCATTGAAGAACCATAGAAATGCCGTTTAGAAAAAGCACTCCTTCTGCTTATAGACCCAGCCAGGAATGGCCTAGCCTGGAATCCCCTGCACCATTCTGCAGCTTTCCAGCTCCCTCACACACTGGCAAAAGAAACTTTCTCCTAGCTCCTTTCCTTTGAAGCAGAAACACGTTTACATCCTAACCCCATGGAAGAACCATAGAAATGCCGTTTAGAAAAAGCACTCCTGCTTATAGACCCAGCCAGGAATGGCCTAGCCTGGAATCCCCTGCACCATTCTGCAGCTTTCCACCTCCCTCACACACCGGAAAAAGAAACCTTCTCCTAGCTCCTTTCTTTTGAAGCAGAAACACTTTTACATCCTGCCTCCATTGAAGAACCATAGAAATGCCGCTTAGAAAAAGCACTCCTGCTTATAGACCCAGACAGGAATGGCCTAGCCTGGAATCCCCTGCACCATTCTGTAGCTTTCCAGCTGCGTCACACACTGGCAAATGAAACTTTCTCCTAGCTCCTTTCCTTTGAAGCAGAAACACGTTTACATCCTAGCTCCATTAAAGAACCATAGAAATGCCGTTTAGAAAAAGCACTCCTTCTGCTTATAGACCCAGCCAGGCATGGCCTAGCCTGGAATCCCCTGCACCATTCTGCAGCTTTCCAGCTCCCTCACACACTGGCAAAAGAAACTTTCTCCTAGCTCCTTTCCTTTGAAGCAGAAACACTTTTACATCCTAGCCCCATTGAAGAACCATAGAAATGCCGTTTAGAAAAAGCACTCCTTCTGCTTGTAGACCCAGCCAGGAATGGCCTAGCCTGGAATCCCCTGCACCATTCTGCAGCTTTCCAGCTCCCTCACACACTGGCAAAAGAAACTTTCTCCTAGCTCCTTTCCTTTGAAGCAGAAACACTTTTACATCCTAGCCCCATGGAAGAACCATAGAAATGCCGTTTAGAAAAAGCACTCCTTCTGCTTATAGACCCAGCCAGGAATGGCCTAGCCTGGAATCCCCTGCACCATTCTGCAGCTTTCCAGCTCCCTCACACACTGGCAAAAGAAACTTTCTCCTAGCTCCTTTCCTTTGAAGCAGAAACACGTTTACATCCTAGCCCCATTGAAGAACCATAGAAATGCCGTTTAGAAAAAGCACTCCTTCTGCTTATAGACCCAGCCAGGAATGGCCTAGCCTGGAATCCCCTGCACCATTCTGCAGCTTTCCAGATCCCTCACACACTGGCAAAAGAAACTTTCTCCTAGCTCCTTTCCTTTGAAGCAGAAACACGTTTACATCCTAGCCCCATTGAAGAACCATAGAAATGCCGTTTAGAAAAAGCACTCCTTCTGCTTATAGACCCAGCCAGGAATGGCCTAGCCTGGAATCCCCTGCACCATTCTGCAGCTTTCCAGCTCCCTCACACACTGGCAAAAGAAACTTTCTCCTAGCTCCTTTCCTTTGAAGCAGAAACACGTTTACATCCTAGCCCCATTGAAGAACCATAGAAATGCCGTTTAGAAAAAGCACTCCTTCTGCTTATAGACCCAGCCAGGAATGGCCTAGCCTGGAATCCCCTGCACCATTCGGCAGCTTTCAGCTCCCTCACACACTGGCAAAAGAAACTTTCTCCTAGCTCCTTTCCTTTGAAGCAGAAACACGTTTACATCCTAACCCCATGGAAGAACCATAGAAATGCCGTTTAGAAAAAGCACTCCTTCTGCTTATAGACCCAGCCAGGAATGGCCTAGCCTGGAATCCCCTGCACCATTCTGCAGCTTTCCAGCTCCCTCACACACTGGCAAAAGAAACTTTCTCCTAGCTCCTTTCCTTTGAAGGAGAAACACGTTTACATCCTAGCCCCATGGAAGAACCATAGAAATGCCGTTTAGAAAAAGCACTCCTTCTGCTTATAGACCCAGCCAGGAATGGCCTAGCCTGGATAACCCTGCACCATTCTGCAGCTTTCCAGCTCCCTCACACACTGGCAAAAGAAACTTTCTCCTAGCTCCTTTCCTTTGAAGCAGAAACACGTTTACATCCTAGCCCCATTGAAGAACCATAGAAATGCCGTTTAGAAAAAGCACTCCTTCTGCTTATAGACCCAGCCAGGAATGGCCTAGCCTGGAATCCCCTGCACCATTCGGCAGCTTTTCAGCTCCCTCACACACTGGCAAAAGAAACTTTCTCCTAGCTCCTTTCCTTTGAAGCAGAAACACGTTTACATCCTAGCCCCATTGAAGAACCATAGAAATGCCGTTTAGAAAAAGCACTCCTTCTGCTTATAGACCCAGCCAGGAATGGCCTAGCCTGGAATCCCCTGCACCATTCTGCAGCTTTCCAGCTGCGTCACACACTGGCAAAAGAAACTTTCTCCTAGCTCCTTTCCTTTGAAGCAGAAACACGTTTACATCCTAGCCCCATTGAAGAACCATAGAAATGCCGTTTAGAAAAAGCACTCCTTCTGCTTATAGACCCAGCCAGGAATGGCCTAGCCTGGAATCCCCTGCACCATTCTGCAGCTTTCCAGCTCCGTCACACACTGGCAAAAGAAACTTTCTCCTAGCTCCTTTCCTTTGAAGCAGAAACACGTTTACATCCTAGCCCCATTGAAGAACCATAGAAATGCCGTTTAGAAAAAGCACTCCTTCTGCTTATAGACCCAGCCAGGAATGGCCTAGCCTGGAATCCCCTGCACCATTCTGCAGCTTTCCAGCTCCCTCACACACTGGCAAAAGAAACTTTCTCCTAGCTCCTTTCCTTTGAAGCAGAAACACGTTTACATCCTAGCCCCATTGAAGAACCATAGAAATGCCGTTTAGAAAAAGCACTCCTTCTGCTTATAGACCCAGCCAGGAATGGCCTAGCCTGGAATCCCCTGCACCATTCTGCAGCTTTCCAGCTCCCTCACACACTGGCAAAAGAAACTTTCTCCTAGCTCCTTTCCTTTGAAGCAGAAACACGTTTACATCCTAGCCCCATTGAAGAACCATAGAAATGCCGTTTAGAAAAAGCACTCCTTCTGCTTATAGACCCAGCCAGGAATGGCCTAGCCTGGAATCCCCTGCACCATTCTGCAGCTTTCCAGCTCCCTCACACACTGGCAAAAGAAACTTTCTCCTAGCTCCTTTCCTTTGAAGCAGAAACACGTTTACATCCTAGCCCCATTGAAGAACCATAGAAATGCCGTTTAGAAAAAGCACTCCTTCTGCTTATAGACCCAGCCAGGAATGGCCTAGCCTGGAATCCCCTGCACCATTCTGCAGCTTTCCAGCTCCCTCACACACTGGCAAAAGAAACTTTCTCCTAGCTCCTTTCCTTTGAAGCAGAAACACGTTTACATCCTAGCACCATTGAAGAACCATAGAAATGCCGTTTAGAAAAAGCACTCCTTCTGCTTATAGACCCAGCCAGGAATGGCCTAGCCTGGAATCCCCTGCACCATTCTGCAGCTTTCCAGCTCCCTCACACACTGGCAAAAGAAACTTTCTCCTAGCTCCTTTCCTTTGAAGCAGAAACACGTTTACATCCTAGCCCTCATTGAAGAACCATAGAAATGCCGTTTAGAAAAAGCACTCCTTCTGCTTATAGACCCAGCCAGGAATGGCCTAGCCTGGAATCCCCTGCACCATTCTGCAGCTTTCCAGCTCCCTCACACACTGGCAAAAGAAACTTTCTCCTAGCTCCTTTCCTTTGAAGCAGAAACACGTTTACATCCTAGCCCCATGGAAGAACCATAGAAATGCCGTTTAGAAAAAGCACTCCTTCTGCTTATAGACCCAGCCAGGAATGGCCTAGCCTGGAATCCCCTGCACCATTCTGCAGCTTTCCAGCTCCCTCACACACTGGCAAAAGAAACTTTCTCCTAGCTCCTTTCCTTTGAAGCAGAAACACGTTTACATCCTAGCTCCATTGAAGAACCATAGAAATGCCGTTTAGAAAAAGCACTCCTTCTGCTTATAGACCCAGCCAGGAATGGCCTAGCCTGGAATCCCCTGCACCATTCTGCAGCTTTCCAGCTCCCTCACACACTGGCAAAAGAAACTTTCTCCTAGCTCCTTTCCTTTGAAGCAGAAACACGTTTACATCCTAGCCCCATTGAAGAACCATAGAAATGCCGTTTAGAAAAAGCACTCCTTCTGCTTATAGACCCAGCCAGGAATGGCCTAGCCTGGAATCCCTGCACCATTCTGCAGCTTTCCAGCTCCCTCACACACTGGCAAAAGAAACTTTCTCCTAGCTCCTTTCCTTTGAAGCAGAAACACGTTTACATCCTAGCCCCATTGAAGAACCATAGAAATGCCGTTTAGAAAAAGCACTCCTTCTGCTTATAGACCCAGCCAGGAATGGCCTAGCCTGGAATCCCCTGCACCATTCTGCAGCTTTCCAGCATCTCACACACTGGCAAAAGAAACTTTCTCCTAGCTCCTTTCCTTTGAAGCAGAAACACGTTTACATCCTAGCCCCATTGAAGAACCATAGAAATGCCGTTTAGAAAAAGCACTCCTTCTGCTTATAGACCCAGCCAGGAATGGCCTAGCCTGGAATCCCCTGCACCATTCTGCAGCTTTCCAGCTCCCTCACACACTGGCAAAAGAAACTTTCTCCTAGCTCCTTTCCTTTGAAGCAGAAACACGTTTACATCCTAGCCCCATTGAAGAACCATAGAAATGCCGTTTAGAAAAAGCACTCCTTCTGCTTATAGACCCAGCCAGGAATGGCCTAGCCTGGAATCCCCTGCACCATTCTGCAGCTTTCCAGCTCCCTCACACACTGGCAAAAGAAACTTTCTCCTAGCTCCTTTCCTTTGAAGCAGAAACACGTTTACATCCTAGCCCCATTGAAGAACCATAGAAATGCCGTTTAGAAAAAGCACTCCTTCTGCTTATAGACCCAGCCAGGAATGGCCTAGCCTGGAATCCCCTGCACCATTCTGCAGCTTTCCAGCTCCCTCACACACTGACAAAAGAAACTTTCTCTTAGCTCCATTCCTTTGAAGCAGAAAGACTTTTACATCCTAGCCCCATTGAAGAACCATAGAAATGCCGTTTAGAAAAAGCACTCCTTCTGCTTATAGACCCAGCCAGGAATGGCCTAGCCTGGAATCCCCTGCACCATTCTGCAGCTTTCCAGTGGCGTCACACACTGGCAAAAGAACCTTTCTCCTAGCTCCTTTCCTTTGAAGCAGAAACAAGTTTACATCCTACCCTCATGGAAGAACCATAGAAATGCTGTTTAGAAAAAGCAATCCTTCTGCTTATAGACCCAGCCAGGAATGGCCTAGCCTGGAATCCCCTGCACCATTCTGCAGCTTTCCAGCTCCCTCACACACTGGCAAAAGAAACTTTCTCCTAGCTCCTTTCCTTTGAAGCAGAAACACGTTTACATCCTACCCCCATGGAAGAACCATAGAAATGCTGTTTAGAAAAAGCACTCCTTCTGCTTATAGACCCAGCCAGGAATGGCCTAGCCTGGAATCCCCTGCACCATTCTGCAGCTTACCAGCTCCCTCACACACTGGCAAAAGAAACTTTCTCCTAGCTCCTTTCCTTTAAAGGAGAAACACGTTTACATCCTCGCTCCATTGAAGAACCATAGAAATGCCGTTTAGAAAAAGCACTCCTTCTGCTTATAGACCCAGCCAGGAATGGCCTAGCCTGGAATCCCCTGCACCATTCTGTAGCTTTCCAGCTGCGTCACACACTGGCAAAAGAAACTTTCTCCTAGCTCCTTTCCTTTAAAGGAGAAACACATTTACATCCTAGCCCCATTGAAGAACCATAGAAATGCCGTTTAGAAAAAGCAATCCTTCTGCTTATATACCCAGCCAGGAATGGCCTAGCCTGGATAACCCTGCACCATTCTGCAGCTTTCCAGCTCCCTCACACACTGGCAAAAGAAACTTTCTCCTAGCTCCTTTCCTTTGAAGCAGAAGCACGTTTACATCCTTTCCCCATTGAAGAACCATAGAAATGCCGTTTAGAAAAAGCACTCCTTCTGCTTATAGACCCAGCCAGGAATGGCCTAGCCTGGAATCCCCTGCACCATTCGGCAGCTTTTCAGCTCCCACACACACTGGCAAAAGAAACTTTCTCCTAGCTCCTTTCCTTTGAAGCAGAAATACGTTTACATCCTAACCCCATGGAAGAACCATAGAAATGCCGTTTAGAAAAAGCACTCCTTCTGCTTATAGACCCAGCCAGGAATGGCCTAGCCTGGAATCCCCTGCACCATTCTGCAGCTTTCCAGCTCCCTCACACACTGGCAAAAGAAACTTTCTCCTAGCTCCTTTCCTTTGAAGCAGAAACACGTTTACATCCTAGCCCCATTGAAGAACCATAGAAATGCCGTTTAGAAAAAGCACTCCTTCTGCTTATAGACCCAGCCAGGAATGGCCTAGCCTGGAATCCCCTGCACCATTCTGCAGCTTTCCAGCTGCCTCACACACTGGCAAAAGAAACTTTCTCCTAGCTCCTTTCCTTTGAAGCAGAAACACTTTACATCCTAGCCCCATTGAAGAACCATAGAAATGCCGTTTAGAAAAAGCACTCCTTCTGCTTATAGACCCAGCCAGGAATGGCCTAGCCTGGAATCCCCTGCACCATTCTGCAGCTTTCCAGCTGCGTCACACACTGGCAAAAGAAACTTTCTCCTAGCTCCTTTCCTTTGAAGCAGAAACACGTTTACATCCTACCCCATGGAAGAACCATAGAAATGCCGTTTAGAAAAAGCACTCCTTCTGCTTATAGACCCAGCCAGGAATGGCCTAGCCTGGAATCCCCTGCACCATTCTGCAGCTTTCCAGCTACCTCACACACTGGCAAAAGAAACTTTCTCCTAGCTCCTTTCCTTTGAAGCAGAAACACGTTTACATCCTACCCCCATGGAAGAACCATAGAAATGCTGTTTAGAAAAAGCACTCCTTCTGCTTATAGACCCAGCCAGGAATGGCCTAGCCTGGAATCCCCTGCACCATTCTGCAGCTTTCCAGCTCCCTCACACACTGGCAAAAGAAACTTTCTCCTAGCTCCTTTCCTTTGAAGCAGAAACACGTTTACATCCTAGCCCCCATGGAAGAACCATAGAAATGCCGTTTAGAAAAAGCAATCCTTCTGCTTATAGACCCAGCCAGGAATGGCCTAGCCTGGAATCCCCTGCACCATTCTGCAGCTTTCCAGCTCCCTCACACACTGGCAAAAGAAACTTTCTCCTAGCTCCTTTCCTTTGAAGCAGAAACACGTTTACATCCTACCCCATTGAAGAACCATAGAAATGCCGTTTAGAAAAAGCACTCCTTCTGCTTATAGACCCAGCCAGGAATGGCCTAGCCTGGAATCCCCTGCACCATTCTGCAGCTTTCCAGCTCCCTCACACACTGGCAAAAGAAACTTTCTCCTAGCTCCTTTCCTTTGAAGCAGAAACACGTTTACATCCTAGCCCCATTGAAGAACCATAGAAATGCCGTTTAGAAAAAGCACTCCTTCTGCTTATAGACCCAGCCAGGAATGGCCTAGCCTGGAATCCCCTGCACCATTCTGCAGCTTTCCAGCTGCGTCACACACTGGCAAAAGAAACTTTCTCCTAGCTCCTTTCCTTTGAAGCAGAAACACGTTTACATCCTACCCCCATGGAAGAACCATAGAAATGCCGTTTAGAAAAAGCACTCCTTCTGCTTATAGACCCAGCCAGGAATGGCCTAGCCTGGAATCCCCTGCACCATTCTGCAGCTTTCCAGCTCCCTCACACACTGGCAAAAGAAACTTTCTCCTAGCTCCTTTCCTTTGAAGCAGAAACACGTTTACATCCTAGCCCCATTGAAGAACCATAGAAATGCCGTTTAGAAAAAGCACTCCTTCTGCTTATAGACTGTCCTGGAGTCCTGTACCCCTAAATTCCTCTCCTGCCCGGACTTCGGGGGGAAAGCGGAAAAGCCGCCTGGTTTCCCCCCCCCCTCGCCTGCCCTGCAGCCGTGAAGGGGGCGGGGACTGCCCCGTGAGTTCCCGCGCTGGAGCCAGGCTGGGATTGGCCGTGCGCTTTCGCGCCTAAGGTGTGGTAACTCTGCCCTTTGTCTAGCCAAGGTTATAAATATTGGGGGTCTTCCTGCCTTTGGGGTTCCCGTTTTGGATTTTGCCTGTGCCTGGACGTATGTCTCTGCCTGAGTTCGTTCACTCCCCTGTGCCTGGACTGCAGAGAGACCAAAGGATTCACTTTCCTGTTAGGCACACCTTTGTCTGCCTAACGACCCTTAACGACCCTTAACGACTCCTGCAGCCGCTGGAGGAGGAAGACAGACCGCACGAGCCAGCCTGAGTGATTTATTTGGCTTAGCTTAATTTAGTAAGAAACCGCTATTAATTAATAGCTGAGTCCTTTTCCAAAATCTGACTTCCAAATATATATAGTCAGATTATTAATGGTATCCGTGTAGATTAATTCTCATGCAACTCAACCTGTTTATCAAACGAAATTAATCTTTGTATATATAGTTGTGGGGGCGGGTTTTTGGAAAAATAAAAAATATCTATTTTTGATAAATTTTCGACTCGGCCACGAATTAATCCTGCTCTCTGCAACATAGACCCAGCCAGGAATGGCCTAGCCTGGAATCCCCTGCACCATTCTGCAGCTTTCCAGCGGCGTCACACACTGGCAAAAGAAACTTTCTCCTAGCTCCTTTCCTTTGAAGCAGAAACAAGTTCACACCCTACCCCCATGGAAGAACCATAGAAATGCCGTTTAGAAAAAGCACTCCTTCTGCTTATAGACCCAGCCAGGAATGGCCTAGCCTGGAATCCCCTGCACCATTCTGCAGCTTTCCAGCTCCCTCACACACTGGCAAAAGAAACTTTCTCCTAGCTCCTTTCCTTTGAAGCAGAAACACGTTTACATCCTAGCCCCATTGAAGAACCACAGAGATGCCGTTTAGAAAAAGCACTCCTTCTGCTTATAGACCCAGCCAGGAATGGCCTAGCCTGTAATTCCCTGCACCATTCTGCAGCTTTCCAGCTCCCTCACACACTGGAAAAAGAAACTTTCTCCTAGCTCCTTTCCTTTGAAGCAGAAACACGTTAACATCCTAGCCCCATTGAAGAACCATAGAAATGCCGTTTAGAAAAAGCACTCCTTCTGCTTATAGACTGTCCTGGAGTCCTGTACCCCTAAATTCCTCTCCTGCCCGGACTTCGGGGGGAAAGGGGAAAAGCCGCCTGGTTTCCCCCCCCCCTCGCCTGCCCTGCAGCCGTGAAGGGGGCGGGGACTGCCCCGTGAGTTCCCGCGCTGGAGCCAGGCTGGGATTGGCCGTGCGCTTTCGCGCCTAAGGTGTGGTAACTCTGCCCTTTGTCTAGCCAAGGTTATAAATATTGGGGGTCTTCCCGCCTTTGGGGTTCCCGTTTTGGATTTTGCCTGTGCCTGGACGTATGTCTCTGCCTGAGTTCGTTCACTCCCCTGTGCCTGGACTGCAGAGAGACCAAAGGATTCACTTTCCTGTTAGGCACACCTTTGTCTGCCTAACGACCCTTAACGACCCTTAACGACTCCTGCAGCCGCTGGAGGAGGAAGACAGACCGCACGAGCCAGCCTGAGTGAGTTATTTGGCTTAGCTTAATTTAGTAAGAAACCGCTATTAATTAATAGCTGAGTCCTTTTCCAAAATCTGACTTACAAAAAAATAGTCAGATTATTAATGGTATCCGTGTAGATTAATTCTCATGCAACTCAACCTGTTTATCAAACGAAAGTAATCTTTGTATACATAGTTGTGGGGGCGGGTTTTTGGGAAAAATAAAAAATATCTATTTTTGATAAATTCTCGACTCGGCCACGAATTAATCCTGCTCTCTGCAACATTGTGGCGCAGCGAGCAGAGTAGTTCAATCATAGAATTTCTACAAGAAAAGGGATACCTAATCACAGGTCTTGATTTAATTTGGGCTCAGAAAAATTGTAAAAATCCGGAGAAAATCCTGGAGGAATTAGCTGAGCGCTCAGACCCTTTGATTCCTGAGTCTCCAATGGAGCATTTCTCTGTTGTTCTGGGGTCAGTCGTGACCCAGACTCTGGCCGAATTTGAAAATTATGAAAAAAGAATTCAGGCCTTGGAAAAGGATTTATTAGCAGAAAAAGCTAAGAGCCAAAGTATCTGGGAAAGCATACTGGCGCAGACAAAGAGCCTGACCGCGGCACTGACTGCCCAGATGAAAGAAAGGCTTGTAACGCCTGCAGACACCACCTCTTCGGTCTCCGTGTCTGAATTTGAATGGAGTGATTCGCGGGAATCGGGGAGAAAGGCAGAGAATGCCCCGAGGGGCTCTTCGGGGGAGAGGAGTTCCCCGCAACCAGGCACGAAAGACTCTGCTAGAGACTCAGAGAATTCCTCTGCACATGCCTCTGTGCGGCAGAAAGCCCCAAAGCCACGCAGAAAGCGCCGGTCCCGACCGGACTTCCCCGTGGCTAGCGGAGAAGAGAGCTCCGGTGAGGAGGGCGCCATGGTGCAGAGGCACGTGCTGCCTGTGATAAGGACTCAGTCCGTGAAGGACAGAAAAGGCGCTGCAGGGACCTCCATGATCAAAAAGCAGTTCACAGACGCACAGCTCAGTGACTTACAAGTCAAATATGCGAGAGATCCTGGGGACTCAGTCGCTGACTATGTGTATTGAGTGTCCCGAGCCGGTGGGGACCGGGTCCTTCTAGACTCGCAGGAAGCTGCTGGAGACTGGGGGGACGATGTGTTCCTGACACGTGAACCCGAGGGGGCACACAGCCTCACCGCCCGGATAGCATACTGGGCAAGCAGTGTCCGCCCAGCCTACCGGGGGGAGCCGACAGAACTAAGAGTCACCAGCTCCTCTGAGCTCATCACTGCTCTCCGCAGACTTGCCTGTGTCCAGGCTATCTATGATAAGGGACATTATGATTGCCCGTTTTATGCCCCTGTGGACCCGGAGAGACTGCACCCTATTATGAAGGGTTTGCCAGCAACTCTGCAAATCCAAGTAATGAAGAATGTTGAGAAAATTGAACGTGTGCTTGGAAAAAATGCAGAGAACGATGATGCTAAAGAGCATGTAATGACTTGGGCTGAACTGTTAACTGACTTGAATGCCTGTCGTGGAACGCAGTTTCGCGGCAGAATTTATAGGGGAAATACGCGAGGCGTTGACTATTTTATCAGTGATTTATTGCAAAGAATGCGAATTCCCTCTTCCCGAAACTACACCACCACTGTGAATTCTTTTGATTGAGGTCAAAGTAACATTTCCGAAAATGGCAAATTAAAGAGTCTACGATGTTTAAAGAGAGTTCTTTGAGTCTCTGGTTCGAGTTAATAGTTCGTCAGCTACTCACAGTCCGTAGCTTGGTAGGGAGTCCCTTTCTCCCGATGAGGGTCCAGGCATGCAGGCTTTAGCCTCTGCGACTCGGGGTCCGCCCGAGGCGAGGCTGTATCGGCGAGCAGTTTGTTGTTGTTAAGTCCGGGGAAGAACAGGAGCGAGGGTGAGATCCAGGGCAAAAGAGCAAAAGGCAAAAAGGCAAAAGCCTCGATCCTGGCCTGTCCACCATTTTTATAATGTTCCAAAACAGGACTAGCCCACAATTCGGACCACTTTTACGTTGTTCACATGCATTGGCAAAAGACAGTAAGCAATTTATATAATTGGATAATATTACTCAAACAATATAAAGACCACTCCTCAGGCCAGCCCACCTGCAGGTGCTGGGCAGGTCTGAGAAAGTCGTTTCTACTTAACCAAAACAATACCCTGTTGTCTGGAAAGCAAGGCCAAGTGAAAAGGAAACATGGCCAGTGTTTACCTTTCACTTACCCTAGGGAGAAATCTTCCCATGGGACTGAAAGATTGTTTTGGTTTTTCGATGCTTCTGCTTGAATGTGAGGCACTAGAAACTACACAATATAGCAAAAGCTTAGGGAGCCTTTGCTACTCTCCATGACATACTCCACCCCCTGGCTCACATTAAGCCAAGAATCGAAAAAGCAAAAATGAGATACAACTTACATTTAACCCTTAACATAACTAATACATAAGCATAACTCTAATTCAAACTAACTTAATACTTATGCCCACCCCCCTGAATAAACAAAGCTTTATTGAATATTTACAAAGCAAAAAACCTGGTATATGCAAAAGCAGTTCAGAAGTCTGGGAGAATCCATCGTGCACTGATACGATGAGTCTTCCCACTTACATCAGTTGCTTCCCAAGCATACAACCCATTTGGTTTTGTCAGGGTCATAGGCACAACTCCAATTGAAGGTAAGTTTACCATTACTGGTTGTCCCACCTGTAACTTGTGTAATGACTGTTGAGAGTGCTGAGATTTATCTGGTGGATGTCTAACATTCTCCACTGGATTGTCAGGACAAAATGCCCTTATTTTAGGACTACCATAATTACCCCATCTGTTGTTCACAATGAAAACTGCGTATGGCAAGCGTTTATCCCAGTTACCTTTGGATACCATGGCATGTTTCTTAACCAGAGCATTTGTTCTCTCTACAGTACCATTAGCTTGAGGATAATAGGGAGTATGGAACACCCATGTAATCCCTTCACCCTTAGCCCAGTCTTGTACAGAAGATGCTGTAAAGTGAGATCCATTATCACTTTGGATGTACTCTGGCATTGGTAAGACACTAAACCACTGCTTTAAGACCTCAATAGTTTGAGCTCCTGTGGCAGCACTAGTTGCTGTAGCCATGACTAATCCTGAAACCACCTCCACCCCCACCAGTATGTATTTCTTCCCGTGTGAGGGCTTTAAAGGACCCACATAGTCAACTTGCCATGTGCTCCATAACCTTTTGTCCTCTCTGATATGCTGTGCTGGAGCTAGATTGGGATGATTTGTTTTAAGCCTGATTCTGCACTGTGGACAGGATGAAATGAGTTCCTTACAGGTACTCATAGAAACTGGCCATCCTCTAGATCTACACTCGAAGTAAAGGTCTGCTTTTCCTGAATGACCTCTTTTAATATGAAGCCACTCAGCTAATCTCCACCATTCTCCTTTGTCCTCATCCACTATGTTGATCTTTGCCAGGAAATCAGCTTGATTATTCCAGGTGGTAGCTGGTGTTTGCTTTTTGGAATGCCCTTCTACCCAACCAACTTTGAGGGGTCTGGATCGGCCAATCTCTAATAGCCTTTTCCAGTCTTCGACTCTCCAGACTTCCGCACCTGACACCTTCCACTGATTCGCTTCCCACTGGCAAATCCACTCAGTGGCGCCTTTGAACGTGGAATAAGAATCAGTGTAAATAGTTGTTGCTCCATTCTCGGCTGCTATCATGAGAGCACGCAACTCCCCTACCTGTGCACTGCCATCACCTTCTTCAGTGATGGTCTGGCCTGTAGCAATCTCCAAGGCAGCGGCTTTGTAGTGCCACTTCGCCCCTACCCTCCGAGAGGACGCATCTGTGAACCACACTCCCGATTTGTCGGAGTCTGCGGTCATCTCAGGGGCTACCTGAATAGGAGAAGGCTTATATGGCTGACTAAGCAGAGCTTTATCAGGATTTATGGGTTGCTGAAGTTTGGATACCTTTGTAGGTCCCTCTTTCAGTGGCATCAGCTGTGAAATTCCTTCTAAGTAGGCATACCACTTTCTAACAGTAGCCTTTTGGGCAATTCCTTTCGGTGGAGGAGTTCCTTTAAGGATCGCTTTTAGCAGAGGAAATGGGCCTTGCACCACAACATCTTGTGCAGTACGAAGCTTTTCTGCTTCCTTAACAGCTCGAGTTAGGGAAAGAAGTCCCTTTTCCCAATCCGAGTACCGAATTTCGGCCTCTTTGAATGCTGTTGAGGAAAACATGAGAGCTCTACTAGGACCATTGGGTCCTCTCTGGAAAATTCCACAGTATGAGGCATTCGCGGAGAAACCCCATTCAGCCCTCAGGGCATCTTTTGGGTGCAATGGCCCCAACTTCTGATATGCCTTTAGTTCGTCCTTGAGAAGCCTCAGGCTATCAGAATGTTCTGGAGTCCAATCCCAATGCTTGTTCTTCTTAAGCAAATCATACAGAGGACGGGCAATTACTGAGAAACCTGGAATGTGTTTCCTCCAGTAACCCAGAGTACCCAACAACTGTTGTAACTCTTTTCTATTTTGGGGTATTTGGCCCTTTTCAATGCTCTGAAGAGTGTCATCTGGCACAGACACTGCACCTGCTATCCACCATGATCCCAGGAATTTTACCTCTTGACTTGGACCTTGACACTTTTCCTTTGGAATGGTCAAACCCTGGTTAGTCAACAGTTCTCGGATATTCTCAGCCACTGCACCAACTTGCTCCTTATCATTCCCTCCCACCAAGATATCATCAGTGTAATGGTACATCTTAACATCCTTAGGAAGCTGAACAGTGTCAAGCAAAGCTGCAAGTGCATTGTGTGCAATGGTTGCGCTGTGTTTGTATCCTTGTGGAAGACGGTTGAATGTGTACTGAATACCTTGCCAGGTAAAAGCAAACTGCGGTTTGTCCTCTTCTCTCAACGGCACCATGAAGAACATGTCCTTCACGTCTAGAGTTGCCATCCAGGTGTGAGAAGCCGCTTGGATTGCTGTCACTGTGGATGAAAGACTAGGAACTGCTGCAGTAAGAGGAGGAGTGCTACTATTTAGCTTCCGGAAATCTACCGTCAATCTCCATCGGCCATTCTGTTTTCGGACTGGCCAAACAGGTGAATTGTAAGGAGAATGAGTTCTAGTGATAATCTGTCTCTTCTCAAGATCAGCTATCACTTCAGTGATACCTTGCTTAGCTGCAGCTGGCAATGGAGGAGCTGTTTGCAACACAAGTAATGTGTGACTTTGGCAATATTCTCAGATGCTTTGCTAGTTGTGCATTTAGCACTGTAATTTGTGCACCTGTATCTATTAGGTATTTGACAGCAGCTCTAGTTGGTCCAGTAGGAATCATGATATAGGGTTCAGGTTTTTCAGACCATCGACATTCAGAAACAGAGCGATGAGTGTGGCCTGAATCATTCACCGCCACACCTAGTTTTTTGATTTGTTCTTATCTCCTTCTCGATCAGGAGAACCTGACTTGGTAGGAGACGTGTTTGCAGAGCCTTTCTTACGGTTCTGCTTCACCTTTCCGTCACCATTTCCTTTCAGTATCTGTTCTAACAGTTTTTTCATCTCAAACATGGTTTTACTTACAGTACTGAGCTCATTCTTCACAGGATCACGCTCTACCTGTTTCCTCTGAAACACATCACGAGGTTTCACTGCATACTTCTGCTCCTGCAGTGGGATTACACCCCTACCTTGAGAACTCGGTACCCACATTACTCCAGATTCAGAGCGACGATTAAGCTCAGGGCTCCCCCTGGGACTTGATCGTGGGCTCGATCTTGGACTCTCATTAGGGTTACCAAATGTCCAGGCATGTCGTACCGTGTGGTGTTTTCCTCGTGATGCAGAGCTGCTCCTGCCTCCAGACTGCTTCTCCTTCTGAAAGACAGATTCTGGCACAGATAAAGGATCATGATAACCCATTTGTCTCCCTAGAGTGGCTAGTTCTGTAAGCACTTCCCTCCACGTAGGATGATGTACTACACTTTGTGAACTTTGTCCTTGCCCTTCATTCTGTTGTATTGCATCCTCGATTTGTCTCCTTATCCTAATACCTTCAGCCTTTATGAAGCCAGGCATACCCCTTATCAGGGGTCCAAGCCTCTGTGGCTCTACTGGAGCATCCATGGCATGTGCATATAACCCCTTATGATTCACAGCTTGGATACAAGCAACCACAGTAAATGCTTCATTTAACTCGACAGGGGATCTGATCCAAAACTCTGTAGGATCACCCCTGTCCAAAGCCTCATAAGCACTAGCCCAGTGAAAGATCCTAGCACTCAATGCAAGGTTTCCCTCAGGACCATCCCCAAGAAATACCTCAGGTCCCCAGTTAGTTCTCCCCACCTCTTCACGAGATAAGATAATCCTTTCCGCCCCCCTTTGCACCATGCGATACACATACTCAATTATAGATTCATTAGGCATGCGGGAATAAGTTTCCCTAAGATCGTCTATCTGCGTTTCTGTGTACGATTTGATTTTCGTGGTTGTTGTTTTGCCTCCTTTCGGTCCTTGCGAAGTTTCAGATGCAAAGAGAGGATTCACGGAGTAGGTCTTCATTTTGTGGTGCACCTCCTCCACTTCCGTGTCGCTATCAATAGACGTAACTGCAGGCTGCTCCGCGGCGTGGTGCTGCACAGGCATGCCGCTCAGCGCTGACTGCTCGGGGCGTGGCGGTTGAGAAGATGGCGGTTGTTGTGAAGATGGCTGGGAAGATGGCGGCTGCGGCGGCGCTGCCGATGGTTGAGTTTGAGACAGCATTGGGACCGGCTGGAAAACTGGAACGAACTGAGATTGAGGAGACGGTTGTGCCGGGAAAAGCGGCACTGTAGCTGCTGCCTGCGGCATTGCAAGCAGCTGCTGCGGGACTGGTGGCTGCGGCGGCAACGATTGCGGTTGTGTCTGGGCTATCGGCTCCGTTACTATTAGTAATGGCGCTGCCGGTGGCTGGGGTGCCGTCACCGGCGGAATCACCGGGACTTGAGCTGGCTGTGGCTGAGGCAAAGCGGCGGTTGGCTGGAGCAGCAACAAGGTAGGCTGTCTGGGCACCTCCCGCGGGCACGTTGCCAACCCATACTGTAAAGTCGTCTCTGCCTTGACTTGCGGCTGAGGCAGTAATGGGGCTTGTGATGGCAATAGGGGTGGTTGTGCCGCTGGTTGGGGATTCAGTGGCAAAGGAAGATGCCTTGCCGGTGACATTTTAAAGAAGTCAGGCTCGTGGGAAGGTGTACCGACGCGAGAGACTTTAGGCGGAGAACGTAAGAGTTGCGACTCTTGGGTCTGAGAGGGGGTAGTTACCGGCTCTTTCCGGCGAACCACGGGCTGCTGTGACTTCTCAGTACATATCGGAGTAAAAGTTGGCAAGCCTAGATAACCAGTTGACTCCCGAGTTCGGGTCGAGAGCTGAGGAGTTTCTGTCCGAGACCCAATACGCGATCGCGGTTGCGGTGTGTCCGCGCGGGAACTAACGATCGATTGCATTCGCGGAGTATTTGCCCGCGACATTCGGCTAAGCACTCTGTCTAATTTTTCCTCCACAATTTTTATCCTGTCTTCAGCCACAGCAGGCTCTGCGCGAAAACCCAAATTTTGCCTGAATCGCGTCTTTCAACATCGCCTCTCTCTCTCTCTGCAACGACTTAATTTCTTGCTGCGCCTCCTTCAAATACAATTCTTTCCGGGCATTCTCCGCATTCAGCTTTTTGACCTCTGACTTCCAAACATCAACCTCATGTTTACAAGCCTCTATATCAACTTGAGACCTGAACACGCCAACACCCAGATCAAAAAAACTTTCTTTGTCAACTCCCTCGACATCTCCAAAAGCTTCGTAGAGAGACACGATTATATTAGCTGACCGAACATTTATTTGCTCTATAGGCTCATTCGCCGTTGCCGTCATAGCTTTCTTTAAATTTGCTGATTCAAACGCCGAAGCAAATCTAGCATACAGGGCATCTGCGATATCTGGCGATCTGGCATCTCCTGCTGCGGGAGAACTCCTTCCGAACTGGGCCATTTTTAAACTCGGCTGTTACTTCAGTTCCTCAATCCCACTTCTGACACCAATTCTGTCGTGGAACGCAGTTTCGCGGCAGAATTTATAGGGGAAATACGCGAGGCGTTGACTATTTTATCAGTGATTTATTGCAAAGAATGCGAATTCCCTCTTCCCGAAACTACACCACCACTGTGAATTCTTTTGATTGAGGTCAAAGTAACATTTCCGAAAATGGCAAATTAAAGAGTCTACGATGTTTAAAGAGAGTTCTTTGAGTCTCTGGTTCGAGTTAATAGTTCGTCAGCTACTCACAGTCCGTAGCTTGGTAGGGAGTCCCTTTCTCCCGATGAGGGTCCAGGCATGCAGGCTTTAGCCTCTGCGACTCGGGGTCCGCCCGAGGCGAGGCTGTATCGGCGAGCAGTTTGTTGTTGTTAAGTCCGGGGAAGAACAGGAGCGAGGGTGAGATCCAGGGCAAAAGAGCAAAAGGCAAAAAGGCAAAAGCCTCGATCCTGGCCTGTCCACCATTTTTATAATGTTCCAAAACAGGACTAGCCCACAATTCGGACCACTTTTACGTTGTTCACATGCATTGGTAAAAGACAGTAAGCAATTTATATAATTGGATAATATTACTCAAACAATATAAAGACCACTCCTCAGGCCAGCCCACCTGCAGGTGCTGGGCAGGCCTAAGATAGTCGTTTCTACTTAACCAAAACAATACCCTGTTGTCTGGAAAGCAAGGCCAAGTGAAAAGGAAACATGGCCAGTGTTTACCTTTCACTTACCCTAGGGAGAAATCTTCCCATGGGACTGAAAGATTGTTTTGGTTTTTCGATGCTTCTGCTTGAATGTGAGGCACTAGAAACTACACAATATAGCAAAAGCTTAGAGAGCCTTTGCTACTCTCCATGACAATGCCCACGGGCTACAGTTTGGGTTTGGGTCTCCTGAAGGAAAAGGGGCTGGGGAGAGACAGTCTCGTGCTTCTCCCCCAGAAAATCCCAGGACTCTGCGCAGGCAAGTCCGGCCAGTGCAGGACTGCCCCCCCAGGGGGACGGGTCTTGCAGGCTTCTCCCCGAGGGGAAGGGGCAGAGACCAACAGAGTGACTGGAGACCCAGAGAAAAAAACAGTTGGTATAGACAAGCCCTGACTTTAGGGGTACCAAAAACTGTTTTAAGGCAGCTGGCAGATTGGCAGCTGAAGGATCTAGTGCGGTGCCTTCAGAAATCGGCTGCAAAATCCAGAGGCAGCCGCGAGAAGCCCAGGGCCAGCGGCAGCGGCACGCCCAGCGGTGGCTCCCAGAGCGGCTCGCCCAGAAGCGGCAGCCCCCCCGCTGGGAACTGCAGCTCGTCCCCAGACAGAAAGGTTAACCCTTTCTCGTCTCCCACACGGGAGGCAAAACACTGAATTGGTGTAATAGTGGCTCGGCAGCTTTTAATGGTCAGCAGTCACGGGGAGAGCTACAGAAGCCCCCAGAATAAAGACCTGCTGCCTAGGTGAGCCACGTGGTCACTGACCACCTGCCCCAGTACAAAAGGCCACCCTATAGGGGTAGTGCCAATGACACGGGGTAAACCCAGAGGCTTATATGCCTGGGAAGCCCTAGATGCAAATGGAAAAGGCCACCGGATCAGTACACGGTGGATCGTCCCCAACTATTAATTGCTAAGCCTGGCCTTTATAGGCCGAGGCAGGTTTTGTCTACTTACAGGTTAAGGTCAAGGCAGAGGACCAGTTCCTGACCACCTGACCAGCACCTGGGAAAGGGAGAACCAGCTACACGAGAGATGGAGTCATATCACCGGGGTGGCCAGTGGATGATGGCATCAGGACCCACGGACTGTGACCTCCAGCCATGGACTCAGAGCATCCAAGGCTCTGCCATGAACTTGGTTGCTCTACCAGGAACAGAGCAATCTTCAAATTGACTGTGTAGCTTTGTTAATACTGTTTGGGCTATTGTTAAGCCTTGTTAAGTATTGTTAAATATTGATGGGGCGATTAATGTGTTACATATTGTTAATGTTGGAAAAGGCTAAGCCGTATATATATATTAATAGGTTCCTAAATTGAAGGGGGATCACCTGTCACTCAAGTTCTAGACAAAGATGCTCATTACCACCGGGGTGGGATGTCCTGGAGTCCTGTACCCCTAAATTCCTCTCCTGCCCGGACTTCGGGGGGAAAGGGGAAAAGCCGCCTGGTTTCCCCCCCCCCCTCGCCTGCCCTGCAGCCGTGAAGGGGGCGGGGACTGCCCCGTGAGTTCCCGCGCTGGAGCCAGGCTGGGATTGGCCGTGCGCTTTCGCGCCTAAGGTGTGGTAACTCTGCCCTTTGTCTAGCCAAGGTTATAAATATTGGGGGTCTTCCCGCCTTTGGGGTTCCCGTTTTGGATTTTGCCTGTGCCTGGACGTATGTCTCTGCCTGAGTTCGTTCACTCCCCTGTGCCTGGACTGCAGAGAGACCAAAGGATTCACTTTCCTGTTAGGTACACCTTTGTCTGCCTAACGACCCTTAACGACCCTTAACGACTCCTGCAGCCGCTGGAGGAGGAAGACAGACCGCACGAGCCAGCCTGAGTGAGTTATTTGGCTTAGCTTAATTTAGTAAGAAACCGCTATTAATTAATAGCTGAGTCCTTTTCCAAAATCTGACTTCCAAAAAAATAGTCAGATTATTAATGGTATCCGTGTAGATTAATTCTCATGCAACTCAACCTGTTTATCAAACGAAATTAATCTTTGTATATATAGTTGTGGGGGCGGGTTTTTGGAAATATAAAAAATATCTATTTTTGATAAATTTTCGACTCGGCCACGAATTAATCCTGCTCTCTGCAACATAGACCCAGACAGGAATGGCCTAGCCTGGAATCCCCTGCACCATTCTGCAGCTTTCCAGCGGCGTCACACACTGGCAAAAGAAACTTTCTCCTAGCTCCTTTCCTTTGAAGCAGAAACAAGTTTACACCCTACCCCCATGGAAGAACCATAGAAATGCCGTTTAGAAAAAGCACTCCTTCTGCTTATAGACCCAGCCAGGAATGGCCTAGCCTGGAATCCCCTGCACCATTCTGCAGCTTTCCAGCTCCCTCACACACTGGAAAAAGAAACTTTCTCCTAGCTCCTTTCCTTTGAAGCAGAAACACCTTTACATCCTAGCCCCATTGAAGAACCACAGAGATGCCGTTTAGAAAAAGCACTCCTTCTGCTTATAGACCCAGCCAGGAATGGCCTAGCCTGTAATTCCCTGCACCATTCTGCAGCTTTCCAGCTCCCTCACACACTGGAAAAAGAAACTTTCTCCTAGCTCCTTTCCTTTGAAGCAGAAACACGTTTACATCCTAGCCCCATTGAAGAACCATAGAAATGCCGTTTAGAAAAAGCACTCCTTCTGCTTATAGACTGTCCTGGAGTCCTGTACCCCTAAATTCCTCTCCTGCCCGGACTTCGGGGGGAAAGCGGAAAAGCCGCCTGGTTTCCCCCCCCCCTCGCCTGCCCTGCAGCCGTGAAGGGGGCGGGGACTGCCCCGTGAGTTCCCGCGCTGGAGCCAGGCTGGGATTGGCCGTGCGCTTTCGCGCCTAAGGTGTGGTAACTCTGCCCTTTGTCTAGCCAAGGTTATAAATATTGGGGGTCTTCCCGCCTTTGGGGTTCCCGTTTTGGATTTTGCCTGTGCCTGGACGTATGTCTCTGCCTGAGTTCGTTCACTCCCCTGTGCCTGGACTGCAGAGAGACCAAAGGATTCACTTTCCTGTTAGGCACACCTTTGTCTGCCTAACGACCCTTAACGACCCTTAACGACTCCTGCAGCCGCTGGAGGAGGAAGACAGACCGCACGAGCCAGCCTGAGTGATTTATTTGGCTTAGCTTAATTTAGTAAGAAACCGCTATTAATTAATAGCTGAGTCCTTTTCCAAAATCTGACTTCCAAATATATATAGTCAGATTATTAATGGTATCCGTGTAGATTAATTCTCATGCAACTCAACCTGTTTATCAAACGAAATTAATCTTTGTATATAAAGTTGTGGGGGCGGGTTTTTGGAAAAATAAAAAATATCTATTTTTGATAAATTTTCGACTCGGCCACGAATTAATCCTGCTCTCTGCAACATAGACCCAGCCAGGAATGGCCTAGCCTGGAATCCCCTGCACCATTCTGCAGCTTTCCAGCGGCGTCACACACTGGCAAAAGAAACTTTCTCCTAGCTCCTTTCCTTTGAAGCAGAAACAAGTTCACACCCTACCCCCATGGAAGAACCATAGAAATGCCGTTTAGAAAAAGCACTCCTTCTGCTTATAGACCCAGCCAGGAATGGCCTAGCCTGGAATCCCCTGCACCATTCTGCAGCTTTCCAGCTCCCTCACACACTGGAAAAAGAAACTTTCTCCTAGCTCCTTTCCTTTGAAGCAGAAACACCTTTACATCCTAGCCCCATTGAAGAACCACAGAGATGCCGTTTAGAAAAAGCACTCCTTCTGCTTATAGACCCAGCCAGGAATGGCCTAGCCTGTAATTCCCTGCACCATTCTGCAGCTTTCCAGCTCCCTCACACACTGGAAAAAGAAACTTTCTCCTAGCTCCTTTCCTTTGAAGCAGAAACACGTTAACATCCTAGCCCCATTGAAGAACCATAGAAATGCCGTTTAGAAAAAGCACTCCTTCTGCTTATAGACTGTCCTGGAGTCCTGTACCCCTAAATTCCTCTCCTGCCCGGACTTCGGGGGGAAAGCGGAAAAGCCGCCTGGTTTCCCCCCCCCCTCGCCTGCCCTGCAGCCGTGAAGGGGGCGGGGACTGCCCCGTGAGTTCCCGCGCGAAGGGGGCGGGGACTGCCCCGTGAGTTCCCGCGCTGGAGCCAGGCTGGGATTGGCCGTGCGCTTTCGCGCCTAAGGTGTGGTAACTCTGCCCTTTGTCTAGCCAAGGTTATAAATATTGGGGGTCTTCCCGCCTTTGGGGTTCCCGTTTTGGATTTTGCCTGTGCCTGGACGTATGTCTCTGCCTGAGTTCGTTCACTCCCCTGTGCCTGGACTGCAGAGAGACCAAAGGATTCACTTTCCTGTTAGGCACACCTTTGTCTGCCTAACGACCCTTAACGACCCTTAACGACTCCTGCAGCCGCTGGAGGAGGAAGACAGACCGCACGAGCCAGCCTGAGTGAGTTATTTGGCTTAGCTTAATTTAGTAAGAAACCGCTATTAATTAATAGCTGAGTCCTTTTCCAAAATCTGACTTACAAAAAAATAGTCAGATTATTAATGGTATCCGTGTAGATTAATTCTCATGCAACTCAACCTGTTTATCAAACAAAAGTAATCTTTGTATACATAGTTGTGGGGGCGGGTTTTTGGGAAAAATAAAAAATATCTATTTTTGATAAATTCTCGACTCGGCCACGAATTAATCCTGCTCTCTGCAACATTGTGGCACTGCGAGCAGGGTAGTTCAATCATAGAATTTCTACAAGAAAAGGGATGCCTAATCACAGGTCTTGATTTTATTTGGGCTCAGAAAAATTGTAAAAATCCGGAGAAAATCCTGGAGAAATTAGCTGAGCGCTCAGACCCTTTGATTCCTGAGTCTCCAACGGAGCATTTCTCTGTTGTTCTGGGGTCAGTCGTGACCCAGACTCTGGCCGAATTTGAAAATTATGAAAAAAGAATTCAGGCCTTGGAAAAGGATTTATTAGCAGAAAAAGCTAAGAGCCAAAGTATCTGGGAAAGCATACTGGCGCAGACAAAGAGCCTGACCGCGGCACTGACTGCCCAGATGAAAGAAAGGCTTGTAACGCCTGCAGACACCACCTCTTCGGTCTCCGTGTCTGAATTTGAATGGAGTGATTCGCGGGAATCGGGGAGAAAGGCAGAGAATGCCCCGAGGGGCTCTTCGGGGGAGAGGAGTTCCCCGCAACCAGGCACGAAAGACTCTGCTAGAGACTCAGAGAATTCCTCTGCACATGCCTCTGTGCGGCAGAAAGCCCCAAAGCCACGCAGAAAGCGCCGGTCCCGACCGGACTTCCCCGTGGCTAGCGGAGAAGAGAGCTCCGGTGAGGAGGGCGCCATGGTGCAGAGGCACGTGCTGCCTGTGATAAGGACTCAGTCCGTGAAGGACAGAAAAGGCGCTGCAGGGACCTCCATGATCAAAAAGCAGTTCACAGACGCACAGCTCAGTGACTTACAAGTCAAATATGCGAGAGATCCTGGGGACTCAGTCGCTGACTATGTGTATTGAGTGTCCCGAGCCGGTGGGGACCGGGTCCTTCTAGACTCGCAGGAAGCTGCTGGAGACTGGGGGGACGATGTGTTCCTGACACGTGAACCCGAGGGGGCACACAGCCTCACCGCCCGGATAGCATACTGGGCAAGCAGTGTCCGCCCAGCCTACCGGGGGGAGCCGACAGAACTAAGAGTCACCAGCTCCTCTGAGCTCATCACTGCTCTCCGCAGACTTGCCTGTGTCCAGGCTATCTATGATAAGGGACATTATGATTGCCCGTTTTATGCCCCTGTGGACCCGGAGAGACTGCACCCTATTATGAAGGGTTTGCCAGCAACTCTGCAAATCCAAGTAATGAAGAATGTTGAGAAAATTGAACGTGTGCTTGGAAAAAATGCAGAGAACGATGATGCTAAAGAGCATGTAATGACTTGGGCTGAACTGTTAACTGACTTGAATGCCTGTCGTGGAACGCAGTTTCGCGGCAGAATTTATAGGGGAAATACGCGAGGCGTTGACTATTTTATCAGTGATTTATTGCAAAGAATGCGAATTCCCTCTTCCCGAAACTACACCACCACTGTGAATTCTTTTGATTGAGGTCAAAGTAACATTTCCGAAAATGGCAAATTAAAGAGTCTACGATGTTTAAAGAGAGTTCTTTGAGTCTCTGGTTCGAGTTAATAGTTCGTCAGCTACTCACAGTCCGTAGCTTGGTAGGGAGTCCCTTTCTCCCGATGAGGGTCCAGGCATGCAGGCTTTAGCCTCTGCGACTCGGGGTCCGCCCGAGGCGAGGCTGTATCGGCGAGCAGTTTGTTGTTGTTAAGTCCGGGGAAGAACAGGAGCGAGGGTGAGATCCAGGGCAAAAGAGCAAAAGGCAAAAAGGCAAAAGCCTCGATCCTGGCCTGTCCACCATTTTTATAATGTTCCAAAACAGGACTAGCCCACAATTCGGACCACTTTTACGTTGTTCACATGCATTGGTAAAAGACAGTAAGCAATTTATATAATTGGATAATATTACTCAAACAATATAAAGACCACTCCTCAGGCCAGCCCACCTGCAGGTGCTGGGCAGGCCTAAGATAGTCGTTTCTACTTAACCAAAACAATACCCTGTTGTCTGGAAAGCAAGGCCAAGTGAAAAGGAAACATGGCCAGTGTTTACCTTTCACTTACCCTAGGGAGAAATCTTCCCATGGGACTGAAAGATTGTTTTGGTTTTTCGATGCTTCTGCTTGAATGTGAGGCACTAGAAACTACACAATATAGCAAAAGCTTAGAGAGCCTTTGCTACTCTCCATGACATACTCCACCCCCTGGCTCACATTAAGCCAAGAATCGAAAAAGCAAAAATGAGATACAACTTACATTTAACCCTTAACATAACTAATACATAAGCATAACTCTAATTCAAACTAACTTAATACTTATGCCCACCCCCCTGAATAAACAAAGCTTTATTGAATATTTACAAAGCAAAAAACCTGGTATATGCAAAAGCAGTTCAGAAGTCTGGGAGAATCCATCGTGCACTGATACGATGAGTCTTCCCACTTACATCAGTTGCTTCCCAAGCATACAACCCATTTGGTTTTGTCAGGGTCATAGGCACAACTCCAATTGAAGGTAAGTTTACCATTACTGGTTGTCCCACCTGTAACTTGTGTAATGACTGTTGAGAGTGCTGAGATTTATCTGGTGGATGTCTAACATTCTCCACTGGATTGTCAGGACAAAATGCCCTTATTTTAGGACTACCATAATTACCCCATCTGTTGTTCACAATGAAAACTGCGTATGGCAAGCGTTTATCCCAGTTACCTTTGGATACCATGGCATGTTTCTTAACCAGAGCATTTGTTCTCTCTACAGTACCATTAGCTTGAGGATAATAGGGAGTATGGAACACCCATGTAATCCCTTCACCCTTAGCCCAGTCTTGTACAGAAGATGCTGTAAAGTGAGATCCATTATCACTTTGGATGTACTCTGGCATTGGTAAGACACTAAACCACTGCTTTAAGACCTCAATAGTTTGAGCTCCTGTGGCAGCACTAGTTGCTGTAGCCATGACTAATCCTGAAACCACCTCCACCCCCACCAGTATGTATTTCTTCCCGTGTGAGGGCTTTAAAGGACCCACATAGTCAACTTGCCATGTGCTCCATAACCTTTTGTCCTCTCTGATATGCTGTGCTGGAGCTAGATTGGGATGATTTGTTTTAAGCCTGATTCTGCACTGTGGACAGGATGAAATGAGTTCCTTACAGGTACTCATAGAAACTGGCCATCCTCTAGATCTACACTCGAAGTAAAGGTCTGCTTTTCCTGAATGACCTCTTTTAATATGAAGCCACTCAGCTAATCTCCACCATTCTCCTTTGTCCTCATCCACTATGTTGATCTTTGCCAGGAAATCAGCTTGATTATTCCAGGTGGTAGCTGGTGTTTGCTTTTTGGAATGCCCTTCTACCCAACCAACTTTGAGGGGTCTGGATCGGCCAATCTCTAATAGCCTTTTCCAGTCTTCGACTCTCCAGACTTCCGCACCTGACACCTTCCACTGATTCGCTTCCCACTGGCAAATCCACTCAGTGGCGCCTTTGAACGTGGAATAAGAATCAGTGTAAATAGTTGTTGCTCCATTCTCGGCTGCTATCATGAGAGCACGCAACTCCCCTACCTGTGCACTGCCATCACCTTCTTCAGTGATGGTCTGGCCTGTAGCAATCTCCAAGGCAGCGGCTTTGTAGTGCCACTTCGCCCCTACCCTCCGAGAGGACGCATCTGTGAACCACACTCCCGATTTGTCGGAGTCTGCGGTCATCTCAGGGGCTACCTGAATAGGAGAAGGCTTATATGGCTGACTAAGCAGAGCTTTATCAGGATTTATGGGTTGCTGAAGTTTGGATACCTTTGTAGGTCCCTCTTTCAGCGGCATCAGCTGTGAAATTCCTTCTAAGTAGGCATACCACTTTCTAACAGTAGCCTTTTGGGCAATTCCTTTCGGTGGAGGAGTTCCTTTAAGGATCGCTTTTAGCAGAGGAAATGGGCCTTGCACCACAACATCTTGTGCAGTACGAAGTTTTTCTGCTTCCTTAACAGCTCGAGTTAGGGAAAGAAGTCCCTTTTCCCAATCCGAGTACCGAATTTCGGCCTCTTTGAATGCTGTTGAGGAAAACATGAGAGCTCTACTAGGACCATTGGGTCCTCTCTGGAAAATTCCACAGTATGAGGCATTCGCGGAGAAACCCCATTCAGCCCTCAGGGCATCTTTTGGGTGCAATGGCCCCAACTTCTGATATGCCTTTAGTTCGTCCTTGAGAAGCCTCAGGCTATCAGAATGTTCTGGAGTCCAATCCCAATGCTTGTTCTTCTTAAGCAAATCATACAGAGGACGGGCAATTACTGAGAAACCTGGAATGTGTTTCCTCCAGTAACCCAGAGTACCCAACAACTGTTGTAACTCTTTTCTATTTTGGGGTATTTGGCCCTTTTCAATGCTCTGAAGAGTGTCATCTGGCACAGACACTGCACCTGCTATCCACCATGATCCCAGGAATTTTACCTCTTGACTTGGACCTTGACACTTTTCCTTTGGAATGGTCAAACCCTGGTTAGTCAACAGTTCTCGGATATTCTCAGCCACTGCACCAACTTGCTCCTTATCATTCCCTCCCACCAAGATATCATCAGTGTAATGGTACATCTTAACATCCTTAGGAAGCTGAACAGTGTCAAGCAAAGCTGCAAGTGCATTGTGTGCAATGGTTGCGCTGTGTTTGTATCCTTGTGGAAGATGGTTGAATGTGTACTGAATACCTTGCCAGGTAAAAGCAAACTGCGGTTTGTCCTCTTCTCTCAACGGCACCATGAAGAACATGTCCTTCACGTCTAGAGTTGCCATCCAGGTGTGAGAAGCCGCTTGGATTGCTGTCACTGTGGATGAAAGACTAGGAACTGCTGCAGTAAGAGGAGGAGTGCTACTATTTAGCTTCCGGAAATCTACCGTCAATCTCCATCGGCCATTCTGTTTTCGGACTGGCCAAACAGGTGAATTGTAAGGAGAATGAGTTCTAGTGATAATCTGTCTCTTCTCAAGATCAGCTATCACTTCAGTGATACCTTGCTTAGCTGCAGCTGGCAATGGAGGAGCTGTTTGCAACACAAGTAATGTGTGACTTTGGCAATATTCTCAGATGCTTTGCTAGTTGTGCATTTAGCACTGTAATTTGTGCACCTGTATCTATTAGGTATTTGACAGCAGCTCTAGTTGGTCCAGTAGGAATCATGATATAGGGTTCAGGTTTTTCAGACCATCGACATTCAGAAACAGAGCGATGAGTGTGGCCTGAATCATTCACCGCCACACCTAGTTTTTTGATTTGTTCTTATCTCCTTCTCGATCAGGAGAACCTGACTTGGTAGGAGACGTGTTTGCAGAGCCTTTCTTACGGTTCTGCTTCACCTTTCCGTCACCATTTCCTTTCAGTATCTGTTCTAACAGTTTTTTCATCTCAAACATGGTTTTACTTACAGTACTGAGCTCATTCTTCACAGGATCACGCTCTACCTGTTTCCTCTGAAACACATCACGAGGTTTCACTGCATACTTCTGCTCCTGCAGTGGGATTACACCCCTACCTTGAGAACTCGGTACCCACATTACTCCAGATTCAGAGCGACGATTAAGCTCAGGGCTCCCCCTGGGACTTGATCGTGGGCTCGATCTTGGACTCTCATTAGGGTTACCAAATGTCCAGGCATGTCGTACCGTGTGGTGTTTTCCTCGTGATGCAGAGCTGCTCCTGCCTCCAGACTGCTTCTCCTTCTGAAAGACAGATTCTGGCACAGATAAAGGATCATGATAACCCATTTGTCTCCCTAGAGTGGCTAGTTCTGTAAGCACTTCCCTCCACGTAGGATGATGTACTACACTTTGTGAACTTTGTCCTTGCCCTTCATTCTGTTGTATTGCATCCTCGATTTGTCTCCTTATCCTAATACCTTCAGCCTTTATGAAGCCAGGCATACCCCTTATCAGGGGTCCAAGCCTCTGTGGCTCTACTGGAGCATCCATGGCATGTGCATATAACCCCTTATGATTCACAGCTTGGATACAAGCAACCACAGTAAATGCTTCATTTAACTCGACAGGGGATCTGATCCAAAACTCTGTAGGATCACCCCTGTCCAAAGCCTCATAAGCACTAGCCCAGTGAAAGATCCTAGCACTCAATGCAAGGTTTCCCTCAGGACCATCCCCAAGAAATACCTCAGGTCCCCAGTTAGTTCTCCCCACCTCTTCACGAGATAAGATAATCCTTTCCGCCCCCCTTTGCACCATGCGATACACATACTCAATTATAGATTCATTAGGCATGCGGGAATAAGTTTCCCTAAGATCGTCTATCTGCGTTTCTGTGTACGATTTGATTTTCGTGGTTGTTGTTTTGCCTCCTTTCGGTCCTTGCGAAGTTTCAGATGCAAAGAGAGGATTCACGGAGTAGGTCTTCATTTTGTGGTGCACCTCCTCCACTTCCGTGTCGCTATCAATAGACGTAACTGCAGGCTGCTCCGCGGCGTGGTGCTGCACAGGCATGCCGCTCAGCGCTGACTGCTCGGGGCGTGGCGGTTGAGAAGATGGCGGTTGTTGTGAAGATGGCTGGGAAGATGGCGGCTGCGGCGGCGCTGCCGATGGTTGAGTTTGAGACAGCATTGGGACCGGCTGGAAAACTGGAACGAACTGAGATTGAGGAGACGGTTGTGCCGGGAAAAGCGGCACTGTAGCTGCTGCCTGCGGCATTGCAAGCAGCTGCTGCGGGACTGGTGGCTGCGGCGGCAACGATTGCGGTTGTGTCTGGGCTATCGGCTCCGTTACTATTAGTAATGGCGCTGCCGGTGGCTGGGGTGCCGTCACCGGCGGAATCACCGGGACTTGAGCTGGCTGTGGCTGAGGCAAAGCGGCGGTTGGCTGGAGCAGCAACAAGGTAGGCTGTCTGGGCACCTCCCGCGGGCACGTTGCCAACCCATACTGTAAAGTCGTCTCTGCCTTGACTTGCGGCTGAGGCAGTAATGGGGCTTGTGATGGCAATAGGGGTGGTTGTGCCGCTGGTTGGGGATTCAGTGGCAAAGGAAGATGCCTTGCCGGTGACATTTTAAAGAAGTCGGGCTCGTGGGAAGGTGTACCGACGCGAGAGACTTTAGGCGGAGAACGCAAGAGTTGCGACTCTTGGGTCTGAGAGGGGGTAGTTACCGGCTCTTTCCGGCGAACCACGGGCTGCTGTGACTTCTCAGTACATATCGGAGTAAAAGTTGGCAAGCCTAGATAACCAGTTGACTCCCGAGTTCGGGTTGAGAGCTGAGGAGTTTCTGTCCGAGACCCAATACGCGATCGCGGTTGCGGTGTGTCCGCGCGGGAACTAACGATCGATTGCATTCGCGGAGTATTTGCCCGCGACATTCGGCTAAGCACTCTGTCTAACTTTTCCTCCACAATTTTTATCCTGTCTTCAGCCACAGCAGGCTCTGCGCGAAAACCCAAATTTTGCCTGAATCGCGTCTTTCAACATCGCCTCTCTCTCTCTCTGCAACGACTTAATTTCTTGCTGCGCCTCCTTCAAATACAATTCTTTCCGGGCATTCTCCGCATTCAGCTTTTTGACCTCTGACTTCCAAACATCAACCTCATGTTTACAAGCCTCTATATCAACTTGAGACCTGAACACGCCAACACCCAGATCAAAAAAACTTTCTTTGTCAACTCCCTCGACATCTCCAAAAGCTTCGTAGAGAGACACGATTATATTAGCTGACCGAACATTTATTTGCTCTATAGGCTCATTCGCCGTTGCCGTCATAGCTTTCTTTAAATTTGCTGATTCAAACGCCGAAGCAAATCTAGCATACAGGGCATCTGCGATATCTGGCGATCTGGCATCTCCTGCTGCGGGAGAACTCCTTCCGAACTGGGCCATTTTTAAACTCGGCTGTTACTTCAGTTCCTCAATCCCACTTCTGACACCAATTCTGTCGTGGAACGCAGTTTCGCGGCAGAATTTATAGGGGAAATACGCGAGGCGTTGACTATTTTATCAGTGATTTATTGCAAAGAATGCGAATTCCCTCTTCCCGAAACTACACCACCACTGTGAATTCTTTTGATTGAGGTCAAAGTAACATTTCCGAAAATGGCAAATTAAAGAGTCTACGATGTTTAAAGAGAGTTCTTTGAGTCTCTGGTTCGAGTTAATAGTTCGTCAGCTACTCACAGTCCGTAGCTTGGTAGGGAGTCCCTTTCTCCCGATGAGGGTCCAGGCATGCAGGCTTTAGCCTCTGCGACTCGGGGTCCGCCCGAGGCGAGGCTGTATCGGCGAGCAGTTTGTTGTTGTTAAGTCCGGGGAAGAACAGGAGCGAGGGTGAGATCCAGGGCAAAAGAGCAAAAGGCAAAAAGGCAAAAGCCTCGATCCTGGCCTGTCCACCATTTTTATAATGTTCCAAAACAGGACTAGCCCACAATTCGGACCACTTTTACGTTGTTCACATGCATTGGTAAAAGACAGTAAGCAATTTATATAATTGGATAATATTACTCAAACAATATAAAGACCACTCCTCAGGCCAGCCCACCTGCAGGTGCTGGGCAGGCCTAAGATAGTCGTTTCTACTTAACCAAAACAATACCCTGTTGTCTGGAAAGCAAGGCCAAGTGAAAAGGAAACATGGCCAGTGTTTACCTTTCACTTACCCTAGGGAGAAATCTTCCCATGGGACTGAAAGATTGTTTTGGTTTTTCGATGCTTCTGCTTGAATGTGAGGCACTAGAAACTACACAATATAGCAAAAGCTTAGAGAGCCTTTGCTACTCTCCATGACAATGCCCACGGGCTGCAGTTTGGGTTTGGGTCTCCTGAAGGAAAAGGGGCTGGGGAGAGACAGTCTCGTGCTTCTCCCCCAGAAAATCCCAGGACTCTGCGCAGGCAAGTCCGGCCAGTGCAGGACTGCCCCCCCAGGGGGACGGGTCTTGCAGGCTTCTCCCCGAGGGGAAGGGGCAGAGACCAACAGAGTGACTGGAGACCCAGAGAAAAAAACAGTTGGTATAGACAAGCCCTGACTTTAGGGGTACCAAAAACTGTTTTAAGGCAGCTGGCAGATTGGCAGCTGAAGGATCTAGTGCGGTGCCTTCAGAAATCGGCTGCAAAATCCAGAGGCAGCCGCGAGAAGCCCAGGGCCAGCGGCAGCGGCACGCCCAGCGGTGGCTCCCAGAGCGGCTCGCCCAGAAGCGGCAGCCCCCCCGCTGGGAACTGCAGCTCGTCCCCAGACAGAAAGGTTAACCCTTTCTCGTCTCCCACACGGGAGGCAAAACACTGAATTAGTGTAATAGTGGCTCGGCAGCTTTTAATGGTCAGCAGTCACGGGGAGAGCTACAGAAGCCCCCAGAATAAAGACCTGCTGCCTAGGTGAGCCACGTGGTCACTGACCACCTGCCCCAGTACAAAAGGCCACCCTATAGGGGTAGTGCCAATGACACGGGGTAAACCCAGAGGCTTATATGCCTGGGAAGCCCTAGATGCAAATGGAAAAGGCCACCGGATCAGTACACGGTGGATCGTCCCCAACTATTAATTGCTAAGCCTGGCCTTTATAGGCCGAGGCAGGTTTTGTCTACTTACAGGTTAAGGTCAAGGCAGAGGACCAGTTCCTGACCACCTGACCAGCACCTGGGAAAGGGAGAACCAGCTACACGAGAGATGGAGTCATATCACCGGGGTGGCCAGTGGATGATGGCATCAGGACCCACGGACTGTGACCTCCAGCCATGGACTCAGAGCATCCAAGGCTCTGCCATGAACTTGGTTGCTCTACCAGGAACAGAGCAATCTTCAAATTGACTGTGTAGCTTTGTTAATACTGTTTGGGCTATTGTTAAGCCTTGTTAAGTATTGTTAAATATTGATGGGGCGATTAATGTGTTACATATTGTTAATGTTGGAAAAGGCTAAGCCGTATATATATATTAATAGGTTCCTAAATTGAAGGGGGATCACCTGTCACTCAAGTTCTAGACAAAGATGCTCATTACCACCGGGGTGGGATGTCCTGGAGTCCTGTACCCCTAAATTCCTCTCCTGCCCGGACTTCGGGGGGAAAGCGGAAAAGCCGCCTGGTTTCCCCCCCCCCTCGCCTGCCCTGCAGCCGTGAAGGGGGCGGGGACTGCCCCGTGAGTTCCCGCGCTGGAGCCAGGCTGGGATTGGCCGTGCGCTTTCGCGCCTAAGGTGTGGTAACTCTGCCCTTTGTCTAGCCAAGGTTATAAATATTGGGGGTCTTCCCGCCTTTGGGGTTCCCGTTTTGGATTTTGCCTGTGCCTGGACGTATGTGTCTGCCTGAGTTCGTTCACTCCCCTGTGCCTGGACTGCAGAGAGACCAAAGGATTCACTTTCCTGTTAGGCACACCTTTGTCTGCCTAACGACCCTTAACGACCCTTAACGACTCCTGCAGCCGCTGGAGGAGGAAGACAGACCGCACGAGCCAGCCTGAGTGAGTTATTTGGCTTAGCTTAATTTAGTAAGAAACCGCTATTAATTAATAGCTGAGTCCTTTTCCAAAATCTGACTTCCAAATATATATAGTCAGATTATTAATGGTATCCGTGTAGATTAATTCTCATGCAACTCAACCTGTTTATCAAACGAAATTAATCTTTGTATATATAGTTGTGGGGGCGGGTTTTTGGAAAAATAAAAAATATCTATTTTTGATAAATTTTCGACTCGGCCACGAATTAATCCTGCTCTCTGCAACATAGACCCAGCCAGGAATGGCCTAGCCTGGAATCCCCTGCACCATTCTGCAGCTTTCCAGCGGCGTCACACACTGGCAAAAGAAACTTTCTCCTAGCTCCTTTCCTTTGAAGCAGAAACGAGTTCACACCCTACCCCCATGGAAGAACCATAGAAATGCCGTTTAGAAAAAGCACTCCTTCTGCTTATAGACCCAGCCAGGAATGGCCTAGCCTGGAATCCCCTGCACCATTCTGCAGCTTTCCAGCTCCCTCACACACTGGCAAAAGAAACTTTCTCCTAGCTCCTTTCCTTTGAAGCAGAAACACCTTTACATCCTAGCCCCATTGAAGAACCACAGAGATGCCGTTTAGAAAAAGCACTCCTTCTGCTTATAGACCCAGCCAGGAATGGCCTAGCCTGTAATTCCCTGCACCATTCTGCAGCTTTCCAGCTCCCTCTCACACTGGAAAAAGAAACTTTCTCCTAGCTCCTTTCCTTTGAAGCAGAAACACGTTAACATCCTAGCCCCATTGAAGAACCATAGAAATGCCGTTTAGAAAAAGCACTCCTTCTGCTTATAGACTGTCCTGGAGTCCTGTACCCCTAAATTCCTCTCCTGCCCGGACTTCGGGGGGAAAGGGGAAAAGCCGCCTGGTTTCCCCCCCCCCTCGCCTGCCCTGCAGCCGTGAAGGGGGCGGGGACTGCCCCGTGAGTTCCCGCGCTGGAGCCAGGCTGGGATTGGCCGTGCGCTTTCGCGCCTAAGGTGTGGTAACTCTGCCCTTTGTCTAGCCAAGGTTATAAATATTGGGGGTCTTCCCGCCTTTGGGGTTCCCGTTTTGGATTTTGCCTGTGCCTGGACGTATGTCTCTGCCTGAGTTCGTTCACTCCCCTGTGCCTGGACTGCAGAGAGACCAAAGGATTCACTTTCCTGTTAGGCACACCTTTGTCTGCCTAACGACCCTTAACGACCCTTAACGACTCCTGCAGCCGCTGGAGGAGGAAGACAGACCGCACGAGCCAGCCTGAGTGAGTTATTTGGCTTAGCTTAATTTAGTAAGAAACCGCTATTAATTAATAGCTGAGTCCTTTTCCAAAAACTGACTTCCAAAAAAATAGTCAGATTATTAATGGTATCCGTGTAGATTAATTCTCATGCAACTCAACCTGTTTATCAAACGAAAGTAATCTTTGTATACATAGTTGTGGGGGCGGGTTTTTGGGAAAAATAAAAAATATCTATTTTTGATAAATTCTCGACTCGGCCACGAATTAATCCTGCTCTCTGCAACATTGTGGCGCAGCGAGCAGAGTAGTTCAATCATAGAATTTCTACAAGAAAAGGGATGCCTAATCACAGGTCTTGATTTAATTTGGGCTCAGAAAAATTGTAAAAATCCGGAGAAAATCCTGGAGAAATTAGCTGAGCGCTCAGACCCTTTGATTCCTGAGTCTCCAACGGAGCATTTCTCTGTTGTTCTGGGGTCAGTCGTGACCCAGACTCTGGACGAATTTGAAAATTATGAAAAAAGAATTCAGGCCTTGGAAAAGGATTTATTAGCAGAAAAAGCTAAGAGCCAAAGTATCTGGGAAAGCATACTGGCGCAGACAAAGAGCCTGACCGCGGCACTGACTGCCCAGATGAAAGAAAGGCTTGTAACGCCTGCAGACACCACCACTGTGGGAAGCTTCCTCCCGCAGCGGAGCATGAAAGGTAAACATCAGACCCTGTGATGAGAAGTGTCCTTGGAGCCTTGAGGCTCCCAGGGGCCTGAGCCTGTGACTATGAGCAACCCACGCACAGCTGTCAGGGGGTGGAATCTGCCCGCCTCTGAGGTGGGCACGGCCCAGGGGGCTGACTCTGGCCACCCCCCCTGGGTGGGATCCTTAAGGTGTTTACTGTAAGTTAACCTATCTCTGCCTTACACTTAACCTGGAGCCAATCTGTACCCTCCACTTGTACCAATCTTGAACTAAGTCAGTTGTCTACACCCCCTTTGGGGGCTATAAAGGTCGCTGTATCGCCCTAATAAATTGCACTGCTGCGCAGAAGCCACAGAGTCGACTCTCAGTGCCCCGATCTCTCGCCGCACCGGTCTCCGACCTCCAACAGATGGCGCCCGAACACACCGATTGAACCTCCGGACAACTCCAGGTACGGAAGACCCGCACCCCGGGCCCCCACCGCTAGGCCGCGGAGAAGACGGCCAGGCCGCTTCCCCCCCCACCGCTAGGCCGCGGAGAAGACGGCCAGGCCGCTTCCCCCCCCACCTCCAGGCCGCGAAGAGAACCGCCAGGCCGCTTCCCCCCCCACCGCCAGGCCGCGAAGAGAACCGCCAGGCCGCTTCCCCCCCCACCTCCAGGCCGCGAAGAGAACCGCCAGGCCGCTTCCCCCCCCCACCTCCAGGCCGCGAAGAGAACCGCCAGGCCGCTTCCCCCCCACCGCTAGGCCGCGGAGACTACCGCCAGCCAGGCCGCTTCCCCCCCACCGCTAGGCCGAGAAGACTACCGCCGCCAGGCCGCTTCCCCCCCACCGCTAGGCCGAGAAGACAACCGCCGCCAGGCCGCTTCCCCCCCACCGCTAGGCCGAGAAGAAAACCGCCAGGCCGCTTCCCCCCCCCCCCCCCCCGCCACGAAGGACATAGAGGCTTCCACATAAAAGGAGCTGGTGGAAACGCAAGAGATCGGACGCTACTATACCCCCTGCTGGGGAAACACGTCTCCTTTTTTTTTTCTCCTTTTTCCTTTTTTTCTTTCTTTCTATTTTTCCTTTTTTTTTCCTTTTTTTTCTTTTTTCCTTCCCCCTCGTTAAACCCGTTACTAACCAAGGGAAAGGTGTCTGCCGATACGGACGGCCTATATAGATAGGCGTTTATTAAAAAAGAAAAAAAAAAAAAAAAAGAAGAGTCGCCGCCCATAAATATGGGGGCAAAAATTTTAATAACGGCAGCTGGTGTGACGACAGGTGTGACCATATAGATGGGCACTTCTGGGGGCAGTGATCGTGCATAGTCAGATCCCCCCAGGGCAGTTGCCGCCGGACGGCGAACGCACCACCCACACCCCCCCCCCCCCCCCCCCTTCCTTCCTTCCTTTTTTCTTTTTTTCTCTTCTTCCGCGCGCTTACGGAACCTTGCCGTTACCATGGAACCTCCCAGCCGCCCCTCCCTTCTTCCGCGGTTTTTTCAAAGTATTGGTGACTCCCTTTGGGGAGCTGGCGAACCGACCTCACAAGCACTTTTGGATAAACAAGTAGCAATTTCTCTCCTCTTGAACTTTTTAGAAAAGCGAGGAGTTTCCATGTCAAAGAAAAAATTGACTTCCTTAGTAGCATATGGACTAGTAAGAGGACACTTTCAAACTTCAGACTCTCTTTTTGATGAATCTGAATGGCGCCGCTGTGGCGATACTATTTTTGACCAGGCTATTGACGGTGACAAAACAGCCAAAAGCGTACAGAAGCAATGGCATGATGTCATCAATTGCTTGAAGAAATACAGACTGGAACAGACCCTTGCAGCTACAGCAGCGGCACGGCTTGCTGACGGCTTGGACACTCGGGGGGAGAGACCACTAGAGGCAATGGTTACCCCAGCTAGCTCTCTCTTTTCCGACCTGAAAATTTCTCCAGGCACGGTGGTGCCTTTGATGACTCTCCCCAGTGCATCTACTGTTCCGATGCTGTCCACAGTGCCGAAGCAACCGGTGCCGCCAACTCCAAACGCTCCGACGCAGCCAGCAGCGCCCCAGCAACCGGTGCTGCCAACTTCAAACACTCCAACGCAGCCGGCAGCGCCGAAGCAACCGGTGCCGCCAACTTCAAACACTCCGACGCAGCCGGCAGCGCCCCAGCAACCGGTGCCGCCAACTTCAAACACTCCGACGCAGCCAGCAGCGCTTCAGCAACCGGTGCCGCCAACTCCAAACATTCCGACGCAGCCAGCAGCGCTTCAGCAACCGGTGCCGCCAACTTCACACACTCCGACGCAGCCGGCAGCGCCCCAGCAGCCGGTGCCGCCAACTCCAAACACTCCGACGCAGCCAGCAGCGCCCCAGCAACCGGTGCTGCCAACTCCAAACGCTCCGACGCAGCCAGCAGCGCCCCAGCAACCAGCGCCGCCTCAGCAGGACGTCCCAATGCAGCCGGTGCCGCCTCAGCAGGACGTCCCAATGCAGCCGGTGCCGCCGGCTCAGGACCCTTCGTTATACCCTGCGCTGCCTCAAGACGTTCCCGACGTTCCTGCCGTTCCAGTGCAACCACCAGCACCCCCGATGCCAGCGGCACCAATTCCCCAAAACATCCCTACCATCCCTGCTGTTCCGGTGCAGCCGTCTGCCCCCCTGCTCCCGGCGCCACCGCCCTACAGTGGTCCGTTTTCCCCACTCCCGGCTTCCGCTACAATCTCGCCACGTCCGGCGCAAATTCCTTCTGCTACATTCCGACCCGCCCCCCTGGCTGCAGCGGGCCCGAGTTGGACTTCCGCCGCGGAAGCCGGTCCTTCCTCTCAAGCCCGGGAACCGCCGCCTGTGATTAACTCGGACGCTAGCGACTCCTCACAGTCCGATGCCGACGACACTATTGACAATGTTGCCGACGACTTGCAGAAACTTAGAATAATGCCTTCTGGCAATGCCCAGCCCCTGGCGGCACCACAAGCTACAGAGATCACCGGGAAGACTCTCCAGCTTACACCCGTTGGTCCACAACATCGGTGGCGTGCCGTTATTCGCGACGCCTTGTTACAAGGTGATTGGGAGGCAGCTGCTGCTCTGGAAGGTGCAGCGGCATTCCCAGTTGTGGCAGCACGGACCGCAGATGGACAGCCAGGAGCCACTCACACGGCTCTTGATTGGAAACTGCTTATGCAGTTGAAAACTGCAGTATCTTCCCACGGCTTGCACTCACAACCGACTAAGCAATTGCTGAATTACATCTTCTCCGCCTATGTGCTATGCCCAGCAGATTGTGAGACTGTTGCGAGACTGATTTTAACACCATCCCAGTTTATGTTGTGGGAAAGGGCATGGCGCGATGAGTGCAGGAAGGTGGTGGAGCAGCCACGACAACTAGGCGACCCCTTACTCAATGTTCAAGCAGATATACTGCTGGGAAAAGGGGCTTTCAGCTCGCTGGATGCCCAGATACGTCATCCCTTTGAGTGGCATCATGCGTCCATGACAACTGCCAGAGCAGCTTTTAATATGGTGCCTACAGAGCCAAAAGCACCCAGCTATACCGCTGTTAAGCAAGGTTTGAGTGAGGACTATAACCATTTCATTGATAGACTAGCAGCTGCAGTTGAAGCAGCCACTGAGTTAGATGCTGCAACCAGACAAGCCTTTTTTCGAACCCTAGCTTTTGAGAATGCTAATAATAAGACCAAGCAGCTGTTGTCCATTCTGCCTAGGGAAGCCTCAGTGGACGATATGTTGGAGCGAGTTGCTCGAATGCCTACAAACCAGCAGCAGACATTTGTTGCAACCCAAATGGATCAAGTTCTAGATAAGCACACGCAGCTCGTAATGGCAGCACTGCGGTCCGCAGATGCAGGGAATTGTGGCCGCCGAAACAACAACCCACGGAACCCCTGCTTCCGCTGCGGTCTAACTGGGCAGCTCCCCGCCGAGGAAGCCGGATAGACAGCAAACACAGCCTGGTTGATTTCTCAAGATATAGACTGGGGTCTTGATGACTATGTTGGACTCTGGAATTTTACCGTTATTTTTGACTTTAATTATAATATATTTTGTATTTTGGACATTTGTTGGATAAGGTACTGATGCTTATTAATAATATTGGAATTTTTAGGATAATGTTAATAATGCAGTAATTCTTAGGCAATCATGATAGAACATAATTAGCTTTTGATAGATATTATACTGATATACTATGGTAAGGCATCATATTGTATACTTATAAGTCCCTATTCACCTTTTCTATACTAAGGATAATATGGTACCATATTCTCTTTTACACACTCACTCACACACCTTTTTTCTTTTCCTTTTCTACTAGGCTTATAAGTTAAGACAGTATTATAGTTATATGATTTTTTTTTTTTTCTTTAACGTATAGAAATGTAGAATTTTGTCTTTTATATAAAAAAAAAAAAAAAAAAAAAAAAAGTAAAAGAGGAAAAGGGGGCGAGGTGGAAGAGGAGCTAGTAAAATAAGAAGAGAGGCATGGAGAAACACTACAGCCTTTTTTGGACATCATACAAGTAAGATCAGTGGATTTATCAGCTTAGGTATTGAATATGTTCGTATTATGCTTTATCACCTGTCTGTACAGGCCCTAAGGTGGATACCAACTTGAATATGATTGGTTTGTCCTTTCATGAAGTGAGCAGAAAATCCTGCTCAGATGGCAGAATTGTGGTAAAATCTTGGGAGAGTCATAGAGATGATGATCATGAGTATTTGGATTATAAGGCATTGGATCTTGGCTAATGAATTTGGGTATTTTCATGAGCTTCAATGATTGTAGCTTAATGGAATAGATTCGGTCTGGTCCCTTTGATGAAGGCCAAACCCACTTAAAATTGGCATAAGATGGCAAGTGATTTCTTTATCTCTTGCAAGGGCCCTGCAAGGGATGAAAAAACACTGCTCCAAATTCTTGAAGTGAATCGAGAGCTGTGGGAAAAGGCCTAAGTAGAATAGCCTGAAAGCAACATCTAAGACGCACTCTTGTATTGTATTTGGGGGTTGGTAGTTCTTAAGCACAATCGTCAGACGCAGCTCATAGCCGAGGACTGCACTGGGAACATCAAGATCTCTGAAAAGTATGAAGTGAACTTAAAGCTATGGAGAGATACTGGACAATTCACTCGCCCACAACATCGGCTACCACAGTGAGCTAATGAAGATGTGACGGACTTGCACCCTCCAGAAGCTGTGATGTTCGTCTGGACTTTTGGGTTTTTGAACATTTGACTCACTGTCGCTTGCAGAAATGGCTTTTGGGATCATTAGCTAAGCTTGGGTGGCTGGTTTGCCAGATTGTTGTCACTAGCAAATTCTTAACAAATGTATTCCCTTTACTTTAGCACCATTGACCTGCGCTCCCACTGAGCACAGCTCGTTTAAAATCAAACGTGGGTTGCTCAAAAGAAAAGAAGGGGGTAATGTGGGAAGCTTCCTCCCGCAGCGGAGCATGAAAGGTAAACATCAGACCCTGTGATGAGAAGTGTCCTTGGAGCCTTGAGGCTCCCAGGGGCCTGAGCCTGTGACTATGAGCAACCCACGCACAGCTGTCAGGGGGTGGAATCTGCCCGCCTCTGAGGTGGGCACGGCCCAGGGGGCTGACTCTGGCCACCCCCCCTGGGTGGGATCCTTAAGGTGTTTACTGTAAGTTAACCTATCTCTGCCTTACACTTAACCTGGAGCCAATCTGTACCCTCCACTTGTACCAATCTTGAACTAAGTCAGTTGTCTACACCCCCTTTGGGGGCTATAAAGGTCGCTGTATCGCCCTAATAAATTGCACTGCTGCGCAGAAGCCACAGAGTCGACTCTTAGTGCCCCGATCTCTCGCCGCACCGGTCTCCGACCTCCAACACACCTCTTCGGTCTCCGTGTCTGAATTTGAATGGAGTGATTCGCGGGAATCGGGGAGAAAGGCAGAGAATGCCCCGAGGGGCTCTTCGGGGGAGAGGAGTTCCCCGCAACCAGGCACGAAAGACTCTGCTAGAGACTCAGAGAATTCCTCTGCACATGCCTCTGTGCGGCAGAAAGCCCCAAAGCCACGCAGAAAGCGCCGGTCCCGACCGGACTTCCCCGTGGCTAGCGGAGAAGAGAGCTCCGGTGAGGAGGGCGCCATGGTGCAGAGGCACGTGCTGCCTGTGATAAGGACTCAGTCCGTGAAGGACAGAAAAGGCGCTGCAGGGACCTCCGTGATCAAAAAGCAGTTCACAGACGCACAGCTCAGTGACTTACAAGTCAAATATGCGAGAGATCCTGGGGACTCAGTCGCTGACTATGTGTATTGAGTGTCCCGAGCCGGTGGGGACCGGGTCCTTCTAGACTCGCAGGAAGCTGCTGGAGACTGGGGGGACGATGTGTTCCTGACACGTGAACCCGAGGGGGCACACAGCCTCACCGCCCGGATAGCATACTGGGCAAGCAGTGTCCGCCCAGCCTACCAGGGGGAGCCGACAGAACTAAGAGTCACCAGCTCCTCTGAGCTCATCACTGCTCTCCGCAGACTTGCCTGTGTCCAGGCTATCTATGATAAGGGACATTATGATTGCCCGTTTTATGCCCCTGTGGACCCGGAGAGACTGCACCCTATTATGAAGGGTTTGCCAGCAACTCTGCAAATCCAAGTAATGAAGAATGTTGAGAAAATTGAACGTGTGCTTGGAAAAAATGCAGAGAACGATGATGCTAAAGAGCATGTAATGACTTGGGCTGAACTGTTAACTGACTTGAATGCCCACGGGCTGCAGTTCGTCAGCTACTCACAGTCCGTAGCTTGGTAGGGAGTCCCTTTCTCCCGATGAGGGTCCAGGCATGCAGGCTTTAGCCTCTGCGACTCGGGGTCCGCCCGAGGCGAGGCTGTATCGGCGAGCAGTTTGTTGTTGTTAAGTCCGGGGAAGAACAGGAGCGAGGGTGAGATCCAGGGCAAAAGAGCAAAAGGCAAAAAGGCAAAAGCCTCGATCCTGGCCTGTCCACCATTTTTATAATGTTCCAAAACAGGACTAGCCCACAATTCGGACCACTTTTACGTTGTTCACATGCATTGGTAAAAGACAGTAAGCAATTTATATAATTGGATAATATTACTCAAACAATATAAAGACCACTCCTCAGGCCAGCCCACCTGCAGGTGCTGGGCAGGCCTAAGATAGTCGTTTCTACTTAACCAAAACAATACCCTGTTGTCTGGAAAGCAAGGCCAAGTGAAAAGGAAACATGGCCAGTGTTTACCTTTCACTTACCCTAGGGAGAAATCTTCCCATGGGACTGAAAGATTGTTTTGGTTTTTCGATGCTTCTGCTTGAATGTGAGGCACTAGAAACTACACAATATAGCAAAAGCTTAGAGAGCCTTTGCTACTCTCCATGACATACTCCACCCCCTGGCTCACATTAAGCCAAGAATCGAAAAAGCAAAAATGAGATACAACTTACATTTAACCCTTAACATAACTAATACATAAGCATAACTCTAATTCAAACTAACTTAATACTTATGCCCACCCCCCTGAATAAACAAAGCTTTATTGAATATTTACAAAGCAAAAAACCTGGTATATGCAAAAGCAGTTCAGAAGTCTGGGAGAATCCATCGTGCACTGATACGATGAGTCTTCCCACTTACATCAGTTGCTTCCCAAGCATACAACCCATTTGGTTTTGTCAGGGTCATAGGCACAACTCCAATTGAAGGTAAGTTTACCATTACTGGTTGTCCCACCTGTAACTTGTGTAATGACTGTTGAGAGTGCTGAGATTTATCTGGTGGATGTCTAACATTCTCCACTGGATTGTCAGGACAAAATGCCCTTATTTTAGGACTACCATAATTACCCCATCTGTTGTTCACAATGAAAACTGCGTATGGCAAGCGTTTATCCCAGTTACCTTTGGATACCATGGCATGTTTCTTAACCAGAGCATTTGTTCTCTCTACAGTACCATTAGCTTGAGGATAATAGGGAGTATGGAACACCCATGTAATCCCTTCACCCTTAGCCCAGTCTTGTACAGAAGATGCTGTAAAGTGAGATCCATTATCACTTTGGATGTACTCTGGCATTGGTAAGACACTAAACCACTGCTTTAAGACCTCAATAGTTTGAGCTCCTGTGGCAGCACTAGTTGCTGTAGCCATGACTAATCCTGAAACCACCTCCACCCCCACCAGTATGTATTTCTTCCCGTGTGAGGGCTTTAAAGGACCCACATAGTCAACTTGCCATGTGCTCCATAACCTTTTGTCCTCTCTGATATGCTGTGCTGGAGCTAGATTGGGATGATTTGTTTTAAGCCTGATTCTGCACTGTGGACAGGATGAAATGAGTTCCTTACAGGTACTCATAGAAACTGGCCATCCTCTAGATCTACACTCGAAGTAAAGGTCTGCTTTTCCTGAATGACCTCTTTTAATATGAAGCCACTCAGCTAATCTCCACCATTCTCCTTTGTCCTCATCCACTATGTTGATCTTTGCCAGGAAATCAGCTTGATTATTCCAGGTGGTAGCTGGTGTTTGCTTTTTGGAATGCCCTTCTACCCAACCAACTTTGAGGGGTCTGGATCGGCCAATCTCTAATAGCCTTTTCCAGTCTTCGACTCTCCAGACTTCCGCACCTGACACCTTCCACTGATTCGCTTCCCACTGGCAAATCCACTCAGTGGCGCCTTTGAACGTGGAATAAGAATCAGTGTAAATAGTTGTTGCTCCATTCTCGGCTGCTATCATGAGAGCACGCAACTCCCCTACCTGTGCACTGCCATCACCTTCTTCAGTGATGGTCTGGCCTGTAGCAATCTCCAAGGCAGCGGCTTTGTAGTGCCACTTCGCCCCTACCCTCCGAGAGGATGCATCTGTGAACCACACTCCCGATTTGTCGGAGTCTGCGGTCATCTCAGGGGCTACCTGAATAGGAGAAGGCTTATATGGCTGACTAAGCAGAGCTTTATCAGGATTTATGGGTTGCTGAAGTTTGGATACCTTTGTAGGTCCCTCTTTCAGCGGCATCAGCTGTGAAATTCCTTCTAAGTAGGCATACCACTTTCTAACAGTAGCCTTTTGGGCAATTCCTTTCGGTGGAGGAGTTCCTTTAAGGATCGCTTTTAGCAGAGGAAATGGGCCTTGCACCACAACATCTTGTGCAGTACGAAGTTTTTCTGCTTCCTTAACAGCTCGAGTTAGGGAAAGAAGTCCCTTTTCCCAATCCGAGTACCGAATTTCGGCCTCTTTGAATGCTGTTGAGGAAAACATGAGAGCTCTACTAGGACCATTGGGTCCTCTCTGGAAAATTCCACAGTATGAGGCATTCGCGGAGAAACCCCATTCAGCCCTCAGGGCATCTTTTGGGTGCAATGGCCCCAACTTCTGATATGCCTTTAGTTCGTCCTTGAGAAGCCTCAGGCTATCAGAATGTTCTGGAGTCCAATCCCAATGCTTGTTCTTCTTAAGCAAATCATACAGAGGACGGGCAATTACTGAGAAACCTGGAATGTGTTTCCTCCAGTAACCCAGAGTACCCAACAACTGTTGTAACTCTTTTCTATTTTGGGGTATTTGGCCCTTTTCAATGCTCTGAAGAGTGTCATCTGGCACAGACACTGCACCTGCTATCCACCATGATCCCAGGAATTTTACCTCTTGACTTGGACCTTGACACTTTTCCTTTGGAATGGTCAAACCCTGGTTAGTCAACAGTTATCGGATATTCTCAGCCACTGCACCAACTTGCTCCTTATCATTCCCTCCCACCAAGATATCATCAGTGTAATGGTACATCTTAACAACCTTAGGAAGCTGAACAGTGTCAAGCAAAGCTGCAAGTGCATTGTGTGCAATGGTTGCGCTGTGTTTGTATCCTTGTGGAAGACGGTTGAATGTGTACTGAATACCTTGCCAGGTAAAAGCAAACTGCGGTTTGTCCTCTTCTCTCAACGGCACCATGAAGAACATGTCCTTCACGTCTAGAGTTGCCATCCAGGTGTGAGAAGCCGCTTGGATTGCTGTCACTGTGGATGAAAGACTAGGAACTGCTGCAGTAAGAGGAGGAGTGCTACTATTTAGCTTCCGGAAATCTACCGTCAATCTCCATCGGCCATTCTGTTTTCGGACTGGCCAAACAGGTGAATTGTAAGGAGAATGAGTTCTAGTGATAATCTGTCTCTTCTCAAGATCAGCTATCACTTCAGTGATACCTTGCTTAGCTGCAGCTGGCAATGGAGGAGCTGTTTGCAACACAAGTAATGTGTGACTTTGGCAATATTCTCAGATGCTTTGCTAGTTGTGCATTTAGCACTGTAATTTGTGCACCTGTATCTATTAGGTATTTGACAGCAGCTCTAGTTGGTCCAGTAGGAATCATGATATAGGGTTCAGGTTTTTCAGACCATCGACATTCAGAAACAGAGCGATGAGTGTGGCCTGAATCATTCACCGCCACACCTAGTTTTTTGATTTGTTCTTATCTCCTTCTCGATCAGGAGAACCTGACTTGGTAGGAGACGTGTTTGCAGAGCCTTTCTTACGGTTCTGCTTCACCTTTCCGTCACCATTTCCTTTCAGTATCTGTTCTAACAGTTTTTTCATCTCAAACATGGTTTTACTTACAGTACTGAGCTCATTCTTCACAGGATCACGCTCTACCTGTTTCCTCTGAAACACATCACGAGGTTTCACTGCATACTTCTGCTCCTGCAGTGGGATTACACCCCTACCTTGAGAACTCGGTACCCACATTACTCCAGATTCAGAGCGACGATTAAGCTCAGGGCTCCCCCTGGGACTTGATCGTGGGCTCGATCTTGGACTCTCATTAGGGTTACCAAATGTCCAGGCATGTCGTACCGTGTGGTGTTTTCCTCGTGATGCAGAGCTGCTCCTGCCTCCAGACTGCTTTTCCTTCTGAAAGACAGATTCTGGCACAGATAAAGGATCATGATAACCCATTTGTCTCCCTAGAGTGGCTAGTTCTGTAAGCACTTCCCTCCACGTAGGATGATGTACTACACTTTGTGAACTTTGTCCTTGCCCTTCATTCTGTTGTATTGCATCCTCGATTTGTCTCCTTATCCTAATACCTTCAGCCTTTATGAAGCCAGGCATACCCCTTATCAGGGGTCCAAGCCTCTGTGGCTCTACTGGAGCATCCATGGCATGTGCATATAACCCCTTATGATTCACAGCTTGGATACAAGCAACCACAGTAAATGCTTCATTTAACTCGACAGGGGATCTGATCCAAAACTCTGTAGGATCACCCCTGTCCAAAGCCTCATAAGCACTAGCCCAGTGAAAGATCCTAGCACTCAATGCAAGGTTTCCCTCAGGACCATCCCCAAGAAATACCTCAGGTCCCCAGTTAGTTCTCCCCACCTCTTCACGAGATAAGATAATCCTTTCCGCCCCCCTTTGCACCACGCGATACACATACTCAATTATAGATTCATTAGGCATGCGGGAATAAGTTTCCCTAAGATTGTCTATCTGCGTTTCTGTGTACGATTTGATTTTCGTGGTTGTTGTTTTGCCTCCTTTCGGTCCTTGCGAAGTTTCAGATGCAAAGAGAGGATTCACGGAGTAGGTCTTCATTTTGTGGTGCACCTCCTCCACTTCCGTGTTGCTATCAATAGACGTAACTGCAGGCTGCTCCGCGGCGTGGTGCTGCACAGGCGTGCCGCTCAGCGCTGACTGCTCGGGGCGTGGCGGTTGAGAAGATGGCGGTTGTTGTGAAGATGGCTGGGAAGATGGCGGCTGCGGCGGCGCTGCCGATGGTTGAGTTTGAGACGGCATTGGGACCGGCTGGAAAACTGGAACGAACTGAGATTGAGGAGACGGTTGTGCCGGGAAAAGCGGCACTGTAGCTGCTGCCTGCGGCATTGCAAGCAGCTGCTGCGGGACTGGTGGCTGCGGCGGCAACGATTGCGGTTGTGTCTGGGCTATCGGCTCCGTTACTATTAGTAATGGCGCTGCCGGTGGCTGGGGTGCCGTCACCGGCGGAATCACCGGGACTTGAGCTGGCTGTGGCTGAGGCAAAGCGGCGGCTGGCTGGAGCAGCAACAAGGTAGGCTGTCTGGGCACCTCCCGCGGGCACGTTGCCAACCCATACTGTAAAGTCGTCTCTGCCTTGACTTGCGGCTGAGGCAGTAATGGGGCTTGTGATGGCAATAGGGGTGGTTGTGCCGCTGGTTGGGGATTCAGTGGCAAAGGAAGATGCCTTGCCGGTGACATTTTAAAGAAGTCGGGCTCGTGGGAAGGTGTACCGACGCGAGAGACTTTAGGCGGAGAACGCAAGAGTTGCGACTCTTGGGTCTGAGAGGGGGTAGTTACCGGCTCTTTCCGGCGAACCACGGGCTGCTGTGACTTCTCAGTACATATCGGAGTAAAAGTTGGCAAGCCTAGATAACCAGTTGACTCCCGAGTTCGGGTCGAGAGCTGAGGAGTTTCTGTCCGAGACCCAATACGCGATCGCGGCTGCGGTGTGTCCGCGCGGGAACTAACGATCGATTGCATTCGCGGAGTATTTGCCCGCGACATTCGGCTAAGCACTCTGTCTAACTTTTCCTCCACAATTTTTATCCTGTCTTCAGCCACAGCAGGCTCTGCGCGAAAACCCAAATTTTGCCTGATCGCGTCTTTCAACATCGCCTCTCTCTCTCTCTGCAACGACTTAATTTCTTGCTGCGCCTCCTTCAAATACAATTCTTTCCGGGCATTCTCCGCATTCAGCTTTTTGACCTCTGACTTCCAAACATCAACCTCATGTTTACAAGCCTCTATATCAACTTGAGACCTGAACACGCCAACACCCAGATCAAAAAAACTTTCTTTGTCAACTCCCTCGACATCTCCAAAAGCTTCGTAGAGAGACACGATTATATTAGCTGACCGAACATTTATTTGCTCTATAGGCTCATTCGCCGTTGCCGTCATAGCTTTCTTTAAATTTGCTGATTCAAACGCCGAAGCAAATCTAGCATACAGGGCATCTGCGATATCTGGCGATCTGGCATCTCCTGCTGCGGGAGAACTCCTTCCGAACTGGGCCATTTTTAAACTCGGCTGTTACTTCAGTTCCTCAATCCCACTTCTGACACCAATTCTGTCGTGGAACGCAGTTTCGCGGCAGAATTTATGGGGGAAATACGCGAGGCGTTGACTATTTTATCAGTGATTTATTGCAAAGAATGCGAATTCCCTCTTCCCGAAACTACACCACCACTGTGAATTCTTTTGATTGAGGTCAAAGTAACATTTCCGAAAATGGCAAATTAAAGAGTCTACGATGTTTAAAGAGAGTTCTTTGAGTCTCTGGTTCGAGTTAATAGTTCGTCAGCTACTCACAGTCTGTAGCTTGGTAGGGAGTCCCTTTCTCCCGATGAGGGTCCAGGCATGCAGGCTTTAGCCTCTGCGACTCGGGGTCCGCCCGAGGCGAGGCTGTATCGGCGAGCAGTTTGTTGTTGTTAAGTCCGGGGAAGAACAGGAGCGAGGGTGAGATCCAGGGCAAAAGAGCAAAAGGCAAAAAGGCAAAAGCCTCGATCCTGGCCTGTCCACCATTTTTATAATGTTCCAAAACAGGACTAGCCCACAATTCAGACCACTTTTACGTTGTTCACATACATTGGTAAAAGACAGTAAGCAATTTATATAATTGGATAATATTACTCAAACAATATAAAGACCACTCCTCAGGCCAGCCCACCTGCAGGTGCTGGGCAGGCCTAAGAAAGTCGTTTCTACTTAACCAAAACAATACCCTGTTGTCTGGAAAGCAAGGCCAAGTGAAAAGGAAACATGGCCAGTGTTTACCTTTCACTTACCCTAGGGAGAAATCTTCCCATGGGACTGAAAGATTGTTTTGGTTTTTCGATGCTTCTGCTTGAATGTGAGGCACTAGAAACTACACAATATAGCAAAAGCTTAGAGAGCCTTTGCTACTCTCCATGACAATGCCCACGGGCTGCAGTTTGGGTTTGGGTCTCCTGAAGGAAAAGGGGCTGGGGAGAGACAGTCTCGTGCTTCTCCCCCAGAAAATCCCAGGACTCTGCGCAGGCAAGTCCGGCCAGTGCAGGACTGCCCCCCCAGGGGGACGGGTCTTGCAGGCTTCTCCCCGAGGGGAAGGGGCAGAGACCAACAGAGTGACTGGAGACCCAGAGAAAAAAACAGTTGGTGTAGACAAGCCCTGACTTTAGGGGTACCAAAAACTGTTTTAAGGCAGCTGGCAGATTGGCAGCTGAAGGATCTAGTGCGGTGCCTTCAGAAATTGGCTGCAAAATCCAGAGGCAGCCGCGAGAAGCCCAGGGCCAGCGGCAGCGGCACGCCCAGCGGTGGCTCCCAGAGCGGCTCGCCCAGAAGCGGCAGCCCCCCCGCTGGGAACTGCAGCTCGTCCCCAGACAGAAAGGTTAACCCTTTCTCGTCTCCCACACGGGAGGCAAAACACTGAATTAGTGTAATAGTGGCTCGGCAGCTTTTAATGGTCAGCAGTCACGGGGAGAGCTACAGAAGCCCCCAGAATAAAGACCTGCTGCCTAGGTGAGCCACGTGGTCACTGACCACCTGCCCCAGTACAAAAGGCCACCCTATAGGGGTAGTGCCAATGACACGGGGTAAACCCAGAGGCTTATATGCCTGGGAAGCCCTAGATGCAAATGGAAAAGGCCACCGGATCAGTACACGGTGGATCGTCCCCAACTATTAATTGCTAAGCCTGGCCTTTATAGGCCGAGGCAGGTTTTGTCTACTTACAGGTTAAGGTCGAGGCAGAGGACCAGTTCCTGACCACCTGACCAGCACCTGGGAAAGGGAGAACCAGCTACACGAGAGATGGAGTCATATCACCGGGGTGGCCAGTGGATGATGGCATCAGGACCCACGGACTGTGACCTCCAGCCATGGACTCAGAGCATCCAAGGCTCTGCCATGAACTTGGTTGCTCTACCAGGAACAGAGCAATCTTCAAATTGACTGTGTAGCTTTGTTAATACTGTTTGGGCTATTGTTAAGCCTTGTTAAGTATTGTTAAATATTGATGGGGCGATTAATGTGTTACATATTGTTAATGTTGGAAAAGGCTAAGCCATATATATATATTAATAGGTTCCTAAATTGAAGGGGGATCACCTGTCACTCAAGTTCTAGACAAAGATGCTCATTACCACCGGGGTGGGATGTCCTGGAGTCCTGTACCCCTAAATTCCTCTCCTGCCCGGACTTCGGGGGGAAAGGGGAAAAGCCGCCTGGTTTCCCCCCCCCCTCGCCTGCCCTGCAGCCGTGAAGGGGGCGGGGACTGCCCCGTGAGTTCCCGCGCTGGAGCCAGGCTGGGATTGGCCGTGCGCTTTCGCGCCTAAGGTGTGGTAACTCTGCCCTTTGTCTAGCCAAGGTTATAAATATTGGGGGTCTTCCCGCCTTTGGGGTTCCCGTTTTGGATTTTGCCTGTGCCTGGACGTATGTCTCTGCCTGAGTTCGTTCACTCCCCTGTGCCTGGACTGCAGAGAGACCAAAGGATTCACTTTCCTGTTAGGTACACCTTTGTCTGCCTAACGACCCTTAACGACCCTTAACGACTCCTGCAGCCGCTGGAGGAGGAAGACAGACCGCACGAGCCAGCCTGAGTGAGTTATTTGGCTTAGCTTAATTTAGTAAGAAACCGCTATTAATTAATAGCTGAGTCCTTTTCCAAAATCTGACTTCCAAAAAAAGAGTCAGATTATTAATGGTATCCGTGTAGATTAATTCTCATGCAACTCAACCTGTTTATCAAACGAAATTAATCTTTGTATATATAGTTGTGGGGGCGGGTTTTTGGAAAAATAAAAAATATCTATTTTTGATAAATTTTCGACTCGGCCACGAATTAATCCTGCTCTCAGCAACATAGACCCAGCCAGGAATGGCCTAGCCTGGAATCCCCTGCACCATTCTGCAGCTTTCCAGCGGCGTCACACACTGGCAAAAGAAACTTTCTCCTAGCTCCTTTCCTTTGAAGCAGAAACAAGTTTACACCCTACCCCCATGGAAGAACCATAGAAATGCCGTTTAGAAAAAGCACTCCTTCTGCTTATAGACCCAGCCAGGAATGGCCTAGCCTGGAATCCCCTGCACCATTCTGCAGCTTTCCAGCTCCCTCACACACTGGCAAAAAGAAACTTTCTCCTAGCTCCTTTCCTTTGAAGCAGAAACACCTTTACATCCTAGCCCCATTGAAGAACCACAGAAATGCCGTTTAGAAAAAGCACTCCTTCTGCTTATAGACCCAGCCAGGAATGGCCTAGCCTGTAATTCCCTGCACCATTCTGCAGCTTTCCAGCTCCCTCACACACTGGAAAAAGAAACTTTCTCCTAGCTCCTTTCCTTTGAAGCAGAAACACGTTAACATCCTAGCCCCATTGAAGAACCATAGAAATGCCGTTTAGAAAAAGCACTCCTTCTGCTTATAGACTGTCCTGGAGTCCTGTACCCCTAAATTCCTCTCCTGCCCGGACTTCGGGGGGAAAGGGGAAAAGCCGCCTGGTTTCCCCCCCCCCTCGCCTGCCCTGCAGCCGTGAAGGGGGCGGGGACTGCCCCGTGAGTTCCCGCGCTGGAGCCAGGCTGGGATTGGCCGTGCGCTTTCGCGCCTAAGGTGTGGTAACTCTGCCCTTTGTCTAGCCAAGGTTATAAATATTGGGGGTCTTCCCGCCTTTGGGGTTCCCGTTTTGGATTTTGCCTGTGCCTGGACGTATGTCTCTGCCTGAGTTCGTTCACTCCCCTGTGCCTGGACTGCAGAGAGACCAAAGGATTCACTTTCCTGTTAGGCACACCTTTGTCTGCCTAACGACCCTTAACGACCCTTAACGACTCCTGCAGCCGCTGGAGGAGGAAGACAGACCGCACGAGCCAGCCTGAGTGAGTTATTTGGCTTAGCTTAATTTAGTAAGAAACCGCTATTAATTAATAGCTGAGTCCTTTTCCAAAATCTGACTTCCAAAAAAATAGTCAGATTATTAATGGTATCCGTGTAGATTAATTCTCATGCAACTCAACCTGTTTATCAAACGAAAGTAATCTTTGTATACATAGTTGTGGGGGCGGGTTTTTGGGAAAAATAAAAAATATCTATTTTTGATAAATTCTCGACTCGGCCACGAATTAATCCTGCTCTCTGCAACATTGTGGCACAGCGAGCAGGGTAGTTCAATCATAGAATTTCTACAAGAAAAGGGATGCCTAATCACAGGTCTTGATTTAATTTGGGCTCAGAAAAATTGTAAAAATCCGGAGAAAATCCTGGAGAAATTAGCTGAGCGCTCAGACCCTTTGATTCCTGAGTCTCCAACGGAGCATTTCTCTGTTGTTCTGGGGTCAGTCGTGACCCAGACTCTGGCCGAATTTGAAAATTATGAAAAAAGAATTCAGGCCTTGGAAAAGGATTTATTAGCAGAAAAAGCTAAGAGCCAAAGTATCTGGGAAAGCATACTGGCGCAGACAAAGAGCCTGACCGCGGCACTGACTGCCCAGATGAAAGAAAGGCTTGTAACGCCTGCAGACACCACCTCTTCGGTCTCCGTGTCTGAATTTGAATGGAGTGATTCGCGGGAATCGGGGAGAAAGGCAGAGAATGCCCCGAGGGGCTCTTCGGGGGAGAGGAGTTCCCCGCAACCAGGCACAAAAGACTCTGCTAGAGACTCAGAGAATTCCTCTGCACATGCCTCTGTGCGGCAGAAAGCCCCAAAGCCACGCAGAAAGCGCCGGTCCCGACCGGACTTCCCCGTGGCTAGCGGAGAAGAGAGCTCCGGTGAGGAGGGCGCCATGGTGCAGAGGCACGTGCTGCCTGTGATAAGGACTCAGTCCGTGAAGGACAGAAAAGGCGCTGCAGGGACCTCCGTGATCAAAAAGCAGTTCACAGACGCACAGCTCAGTGACTTACAAGTCAAATATGCGAGAGATCCTGGGGACTCAGTCGCTGACTATGTGTATTGAGTGTCCCGAGCCGGTGGGGACCGGGTCCTTCTAGACTCGCAGGAAGCTGCTGGAGACTGGGGGGACGATGTGTTCCTGACACGTGAACCCGAGGGGGCACACAGCCTCACCGCCCGGATAGCATACTGGGCAAGCAGTGTCCGCCCAGCCTACCGGGGGGAGCCGACAGAACTAAGAGTCACCAGCTCCTCTGAGCTCATCACTGCTCTCCGCAGACTTGCCTGTGTCCAGGCTATCTATGATAAGGGACATTATGATTGCCCGTTTTATGCCCCTGTGGACCCGGAGAGACTGCACCCTATTATGAAGGGTTTGCCAGCAACTCTGCAAATCCAAGTAATGAAGAATGTTGAGAAAATTGAACGTGTGCTTGGAAAAAATGCAGAGAACGATGATGCTAAAGAGCATGTAATGACTTGGGCTGAACTGTTAACTGACTTGAATGCCCACGGGCTGCAGTTTGGGTTTGGGTCTCCTGAAGGAAAAGGGGCTGGGGAGAGACAGTCTCGTGCTTCTCCCCCAGAAAATCCCAGGACTCTGCGCAGGCAAGTCCGGCCAGTGCAGGACTGCCCCCCCAGGGGGACGGGTCTTGCAGGCTTCTCCCCGAGGGGAAGGGGCAGAGACCAACAGAGTGACTGGAGACCCAGAGAAAAAAACAGTTGGTATAGACAAGCCCTGACTTTAGGGGTACCAAAAACTGTTTTAAGGCAGCTGGCAGATTGGCAGCTGAAGGATCTAGTGCGGTGCCTTCAGAAATCGGCTGCAAAATCCAGAGGCAGCCGCGAGAAGCCCAGGGCCAGCGGCAGCGGCACGCCCAGCGGTGGCTCCCAGAGCGGCTCGCCCAGAAGCGGCAGCCCCCCCGCTGGGAACTGCAGCTCGTCCCCAGACAGAAAGGTTAACCCTTTCTCGTCTCCCACACGGGAGGCAAAACACTGAATTAGTGTAATAGTGGCTCGGCAGCTTTTAATGGTCAGCAGTCACGGGGAGAGCTACAGAAGCCCCCAGAATAAAGACCTGCTGCCTAGGTGAGCCACGTGGTCACTGACCACCTGCCCCAGTACAAAAGGCCACCCTATAGGGGTAGTGCCAATGACACGGGGTAAACCCAGAGGCTTATATGCCTGGGAAGCCCTAGATGCAAATGGAAAAGGCCACCGGATCAGTACACGGTGGATCGTCCCCAACTATTAATTGCTAAGCCTGGCCTTTATAGGCCGAGGCAGGTTTTGTCTACTTACAGGTTAAGGTCAAGGCAGAGGACCAGTTCCTGACCACCTGACCAGCACCTGGGAAAGGGAGAACCAGCTACACGAGAGATGGAGTCATATCACCGGGGTGGCCAGTGGATGATGGCATCAGGACCCACGGACTGTGACCTCCAGCCATGGACTCAGAGCATCCAAGGCTCTGCCATGAACTTGGTTGCTCTACCAGGAACAGAGCAATCTTCAAATTGACTGTGTAGCTTTGTTAATACTGTTTGGGCTATTGTTAAGCCTTGTTAAGTATTGTTAAATATTGATGGGGCGATTAATGTGTTACATATTGTTAATGTTGGAAAAGGCTAAGCCGTATATATATATTAATAGGTTCCTAAATTGAAGGGGGATCACCTGTCACTCAAGTTCTAGACAAAGATGCTCATTACCACCGGGGTGGGATGTCCCTGGAGTCCTGTACCCCTAAATTCCTCTCCTGCCCGGACTTCGGGGGGAAAGGGGAAAAGCCGCCTGGTTTCCCCCCCCCCTCGCCTGCCCTGCAGCCGTGAAGGGGGCGGGGACTGCCCCGTGAGTTCCCGCGCTGGAGCCAGGCTGGGATTGGCCGTGCGCTTTCGCGCCTAAGGTGTGGTAACTCTGCCCTTTGTCTAGCCAAGGTTATAAATATTGGGGGTCTTCCCGCCTTTGGGGTTCCCGTTTTGGATTTTGCCTGTGCCTGGACGTATGTCTCTGCCTGAGTTCGTTCACTCCCCTGTGCCTGGACTGCAGAGAGACCAAAGGATTCACTTTCCTGTTAGGCACACCTTTGTCTGCCTAACGACCCTTAACGACCCTTAACGACTCCTGCAGCCGCTGGAGGAGGAAGACAGACCGCACGAGCCAGCCTGAGTGAGTTATTTGGCTTAGCTTAATTTAGTAAGAAACCGCTATTAATTAATAGCTGAGTCCTTTTCCAAAATCTGACTTCCAAAAAAATAGTCAGATTATTAATGGTATCCGTGTAGATTAATTCTCATGCAACTCAACCTGTTTATCAAACGAAATTAATCTTTGTATATATAGTTGTGGGGGCGGGTTTTTGGAAAAATAAAAAATATCTATTTTTGATAAATTTTCGACTCGGCCACGAATTAATCCTGCTCTCTGCAACATAGACCCAGCCAGGAATGGCCTAGCCTGGAATCTCCTGCACCATTCTGCAGCTTTCCAGCTCCCTCACACACTGGCAAAAGAAACTTTCTCCTAGCTCCTTTCCTTTGAAGCAGAAACACGTTTACATCCTTCCCCCATGGAAGAACCATAGAAATGTTGTTTAGAAAAAGCACTCCTTCAGCTTATAGACCCAGTCAGTAATGGCCTACCCTGGAATCCCCTGCACCATTCTGCTGCTTTCCAGCGGCGTCACACACTGGCAAAAGAAACTTTCTCCTAGCTCCTTTCCTTTGAAGCAGAAACACGTTTACATCCTAGCCCCATTGAAGAACCATAGAAATGCGGTTTAGAAAAAGCACTCCTTCTGCTTATAGACCCAGCCAGGAATGGCCTAGCCTGGAATCCCCTGCACTGTTCTGCAGCTTTCCAGCTCCCTCATACACTGGCAAAAGAAACTTTCTCCTAGCTCCTTTCCTTTGAAGCAGAAACAAGTTTACATCCTCGCTCCATTGAAGAACCATAGAAATGCCGTTTAGAAAAAGCACTCCTTCTGCTTATAGACCCAGCCAGGAATGGCCTAGCCTGGAATCCCCTGCACCATTCTGCAGCTTTCCAGCTCCCTCACACACTGGCAAAAGAAACTTTCTCCTAGCTCCTTTCCTTTGAAGCAGAAACACTTTACATCCTAGCCCCATTGAAGAACCATAGAAATGCCGTTTAGAAAAAGCACTCCTTCTGCTTATAGATCCAGCCAGGAATGGCCTAGCCTGGAATCCCCTGCACCATTCTGCAGCTTTCCAGGTCCCTCACACACTGGCAAAAGAAACTTTCTCCTAGCTCCTTTCCTTTGAAGCAGAAACACGTTTACATCCTAGCTCCATTGAAGAACCATAGAAATGCCGTTTAGAAAAGCACTCCTTCTGCTTATAGACCCAGCCAGGAGTGGCCTAGCCTGGAATCCCCTGCACCATTCTGCAGCTTTCCAGCGGCGTCACACACTGGCAAAAGAAACTTTCTCCTAGCTCCTTTCCTTTGAAGCAGAAACACGTTTACATCCTAGCCCCATTGAAGAACCATAGAAATGCCGTGTAGAAAAAGCACTCCTTCTGCTTATAGACCCAGCCAGGAATGGCCTACCCTGGAATCCCCTGCACCATTCTGCAGCTTTCCAGCGGCGTCACACACTGGCAAAAGAAACTTTCTCCTAGCTCCTTTCCTTTGAAGCAGAAACACATTTACATCCCAGCCCCATTGAAGAACCATAGAAATGCCGTTTAGAAAAAGCACTCCTTCTGCTTATAGACCCAGCCAGGAATGGCCTAGCCTGGAATCCCCTGCACCATTCTGCAGCTTTCCAGCTCCCTCACACACGGGAAAAAGAAACTTTCTCCTAGCTCCTTTCCTTTGAAGCAGAAACACGTTTACATCCTAGCCCCATGGAAGAACCATAGAAATGCTGTTTAGAAAAAGCACTCCTTCTGCTTATAGACCCAGTCAGGAATGGCCTAGCCTGGAATCCCCTGCACCATTCTGCAGCTTTCCAGCTCCTTCACACACTGGCAAAAGAAACTTTCTCCTAGCTCCTTTCCTTTGAAGCAGAAACACGTTTATATCCTACCCCCATGGAAGAAGCCATAGAAATGCCGTTTAGGAAATGCACTCCTTCTGCTTATAGACCCAGCCAGGAATGGCCTAGCCTGGAATCCCCTGCACCATTCTGCAGCTTTCCAGCTGCATCACACACTGGCAAAAGAAACTTTCTCCTAGCTCCTTTCCTTTGAAGCAGAAACAAGTTTACACCCTACCCCCATGGAAGAACCATAGAAATGCCGTTTAGAAAAAGCACTCCTTCTGCTTATAGACCCAGCCAGGAATGGCCTAGCCTGGAATCCCCTGCACCATTCTGCAGCTTTCCAGCTCCCTCACACACTGGAAAAAGAAACTTTCTCCTAGCTCCTTTCCTTTGAAGCAGAAACACGTTTACATCCTACCCCCATGGAAGAACCACAGAGATGCCGTTTAGAAAAAGCACTCATTCTGCTTATAGACCCAGCCAGGAATGGCCTAGCCTGTAATCCCCTGCACCATTCTGCAGCTTTCCAGCTCCCTCACACACTGGAAAAAGAAACTTTCTCCTAGCTCCTTTCCTTTGAAGCAGAAACACGTTAACATCCTAGCCCCATTGAAGAACCATAGAAATGCCGTTTAGAAAAAGCACTCCTTCTGCTTATAGACTGTCCTGGAGTCCTGTACCCCTAAATTCCTCTCCTGCCCGGACTTCGGGGGGAAAGGGGAAAAGCCGCCTGGTTTCCCCCCCCCCTCGCCTGCCCTGCAGCCGTGAAGGGGGCGGGGACTGCCCCGTGAGTTCCCGCGCTGGAGCCAGGCTGGGATTGGCCGTGCGCTTTCGCGCCTAAGGTGTGGTAACTCTGCCCTTTGTCTAGCCAAGGTTATAAATATTGGGGGTCTTCCCGCCTTTGGGGTTCTCGTTTTGTATTTTGCCTGTGCCTGGACGTATGTCTCTGCCTGAGTTCGTTCACTCCCCTGTGCCTGGACTGCAGAGAGACCAAAGGATTCACTTTCCTGTTAGGCACACCTTTGTCTGCCTAACGACCCTTAACGACCCTTAACGACTCCTGCAGCCGCTGGAGGAGGAAGACAGACCGCACGAGCCAGCCTGAGTGAGTTATTTGGCTTAGCTTAATTTAGTAAGAAACCGCTATTAATTAATAGCTGAGTCCTTTTCCAAAAACTGACTTCCAAAAAAATAGTCAGATTATTAATGGTATCCGTGTAGATTAATTCTCATGCAAATCAACCTGTTTATCAAAAGAAATTAATCTTTGTATATATAGTTGTGGGAGCGGGTTTTTGGAAAAATAAAAAATATCTATTTTTGATAAATTTTCGACTCGGCCACGAATTAATCCTGCTCTCTGCAACATAGACCCAGCCAAGAATGGCCTAGCCTGGAATCCCCTGCACCATTCTGCAGCTTTCCAGCGGTGTCACACACTGGCAAAAGAAACTTTCTCCTAGCTCCTTTCCTTTGAAGCAGAAACAAGTTTACATCCTACCCCCATGGAAGAACCATAGAAATGCCGTTTAGAAAAGCACTCCTTCTGCTTATAGACCCAGCCAGGAATGGCCTAGCCTGGAATCCCCTGCACCATTCGGCAGCTTTCCAGCTCCCTCACACACTGGCAAAAGAAACTTTCTCCTAGCTCCTTTCCTTTGAAGCAGAAACACATTTACATCCTAGCCACTTTGAAGAACCATAGAAATGCCGTTTAGAAAAAGCACTCCTTCTGCTTATAGACCCAGCCAGGAATGGCCTAGCCTGGAATCCCCTGCACCATTCTGCAGCTTTCCAGCTCCCTCACACACTGGCAAAAGAAACTTTCCCCTAGACTCCTTTGAAGCAGAAACACATTTACATCCTAGCCCCGTTGAAGAACCATAGAAATGCCGTTTAGAAAAAGCACTCCTTCTGCTTATAGACCCAGCCAGGAATGGCCTAGCCTGGAATTCCCTGCACCATTCTGCAGCTTTCCAGCTCCCTCACACACCGGCCAAAGAAACTTTCTCCTAGCTCCTTTCCTTTGAAGCAGAAACACGTTGACATCCTAGCCCCATGGAAGTACCATAGAAATGACATTTAGAAAAAGCAATCCTTCTGCTTATAGACCCAGCCAGGAGTGGCCTAGCCTGGAATCCCCTGCACCATTCTGCAGCTTTCCAGCTGCGTCACACGCTGGCAAAAGAAACTTTCTCCTAGCTCCTTTCCTTTGAAGCAGAAGCACATTTACATCCTAGCTCCATTGAAGAACCATAGAAATGCCGTTTAGGAAAAGCACTCCTTCTGCTTATAGACCCAGCCAGGAATGGCCTAGCCTGGAATCCCCTGCACCATTCTGCAGCTTTCCAGCTCCCTCACACACTGGCAAAAGAAACTTTCTCCTAGCTCCTTTCCTTTGAAGCAGAAACACGTTTACATCCTAGCCCCATGGAAGAACCATAGAAATGCCGTTTAGAAAAAGCACTCCTTCTGCTTATAGACCCAGCCAGGAATGGCCTAGCCTGGAATCCCCTGCACCATTCTGCAGCTTTCCAGCTCCCTCACACACTGGCAAAAGAAACTTTCTCCTAGCTCCTTTCCTTTGAAGCAGAAACACGTTTACATCCTAGCCCCATTGAAGAACCATAGAAATGCCGTTTAGAAAAAGCACTCCTTCTGCTTATAGACCCAGCCAGGAATGGCCTAGCCTGGAATCCCCTGCACCATTCTGCAGCTTTCCAGCTGCGTCACACACTGGCAAAAGAAACTTTCTCCTAGCTCCTTTCCTTTGAAGCAGAAACACGTTTACATCCTAGCCCCATTGAAGAACCATAGAAATGCCGTTTAGAAAAAGCACTCCTTCTGCTTATAGACCCAGCCAGGAATGGCCTAGCCTGGAATCCCCTGCACCATTCTGCAGCTTTCCAGCGGCGTCACACACTGGCAAAAGAAACTTTCTCCTAGCTCCTTTCCTTTGAAGCAGAAACACGTTTACATCCTAGCCCCATTGAAGAACCATAGAAATGCCGTTTAGAAAAAGCACTCCTTCTGCTTATAGACCCAGCCAGGAATGGCCTAGCCTGGAATCCCCTGCACCATTCTGCAGCTTTCCAGCTCCCTCACACACTGGCAAAAGAAACTTTCTCCTAGCTCCTTTCCTTTGAAGCAGAAACACGTTTACATCCTAGCCCCATTGAAGAACCATAGAAATGCCGTTTAGAAAAAGCACTCCTTCTGCTTATAGACCCAGCCAGGAATGGCCTAGCCTGGAATCCCCTGCACCATTCTGCAGCTTTCCAGCTCCCTCACACACTGGCAAAAGAAACTTTCTCCTAGCTCCTTTCCTTTGAAGCAGAAACACGTTTACATCCTAGCCCCATTGAAGAACCATAGAAATGCTGTTTAGAAAAAGCACTCCTTCTGCTTATAGACCCAGCCAGGAATGGCCTAGCCTGGAATCCCCTGCACCATTCTGCAGCTTTCCAGCTGCGTCACACACTGGCAAAAGAAACTTTCTCCTAGCTCCTTTCCTTTGAAGCAGAAACACGTTTACATCCTAGCCCCATTGAAGAACCATAGAAATGCCGTTTAGAAAAAGCACTCCTTCTGCTTATAGACCCAGCCAGGAATGGCCTAGCCTGGAATCCCCTGCACCATTCTGCAGCTTTCCAGCTCCCTCACACACTGGCAAAAGAAACTTTCTCCTAGCTCCTTTCCTTTGAAGCAGAAACACGTTTACATCCTAGCCCCATGGAAGAACCATAGAAATGCCGTTTAGAAAAAGCACTCCTTCTGCTTATAGACCCAGCCAGGAATGGCCTAGCCTGGAATCCCCTGCACCATTCTGCAGCTTTCCAGCGGCGTCACACACTGGCAAAAGAAACTTTCTCCTAGCTCCTTTCCTTTGAAGCAGAAACACGTTTACATCCTAGCCCCATTGAAGAACCATAGAAATGCCGTTTAGAAAAAGCACTCCTTCTGCTTATAGACCCAGCCAGGAATGGCCTAGCCTGGAATCCCCTGCACCATTCTGCAGCTTTCCAGCTCCCTCACACACTGGCAAAAGAAACTTTCTCCTAGCTCCTTTCCTTTGAAGCAGAAACACGTTTACATCCTAGCCCCATTGAAGAACCATAGAAATGCTGTTTAGAAAAAGCACTCCTTCTGCTTATAGACCCAGCCAGGAATGGCCTAGCCTGGAATCCCCTGCACCATTCTGCAGCTTTCCAGCTCCCTCACACACTGGCAAAAGAAACTTTCTCCTAGCTGCTTTCCTTTGAAGCAGAAACACGTTTACATCCTAGCCCCATTGAAGAACCATAGAAATGCCGTTTAGAAAAAGCACTCCTTCTGCTTATAGACCCAGCCAGGAATGGCCTAGCCTGGAATCCCCTGCACCATTCTGCAGCTTTCCAGCTGCGTCACACACTGGCAAAAGAAACTTTCTCCTAGCTCCTTTCCTTTGAAGCAGAAACACGTTTACATCCTAGCCCCATTGAAGAACCATAGAAATGCCGTTTAGAAAAAGCACTCCTTCTGCTTATAGACCCAGCCAGGAATGGCCTAGCCTGGAATCCCCTGCACCATTCTGCAGCTTTCCAGCTCCCTCACACACTGGCAAAAGAAACTTTCTCCTAGCTCCTTTCCTTTGAAGCAGAAACACGTTTACATCCTAGCCCCATGGAAGAACCATAGAAATGCCGTTTAGAAAAAGCACTCCTTCTGCTTATAGACCCAGCCAGGAATGGCCTAGCCTGGAATCCCCTGCACCATTCTGCAGCTTTCCAGCTCCCTCACACACTGGCAAAAGAAACTTTCTCCTAGCTCCTTTCCTTTGAAGCAGAAACACGTTTACATCCTAGCCCCATTGAAGAACCATAGAAATGCCGTTTAGAAAAAGCACTCCTTCTGCTTATAGACCCAGCCAGGAATGGCCTAGCCTGGAATCCCCTGCACCATTCTGCAGCTTTCCAGCTGCGTCACACACTGGCAAAAGAAACTTTCTCCTAGCTCCTTTCCTTTGAAGCAGAAACACGTTTACATCCTACCCCCCATGGAAGAACCATAGAAATGCCTGTTTAGAAAAAGCAATCCTTCTGCTTATAGACCCAGCCAGGAATGGCCTAGCCTGGAATCCCCTGCACCATTCTGCAGCTTTCCAGCTACCTCACACACTGGCAAAAGAAACTTTCTCCTAGCTCCTTTCCTTTGAAGCAGAAACACGTTTACATCCTAGCCCCATGGAAGAACCATAGAAATGCCGTTTAGAAAAAGCACTCCTTCTGCTTATAGACCCAGCCAGGAATGGCCTAGCCTGGAATCCCCTGCACCATTCTGCAGCTTTCCAGCTCCCTCACACACTGGCAAAAGAAACTTTCTCCTAGCTCCTTTCCTTTGAAGCAGAAACACGTTTACATCCTACCCCCATGGAAGAACCATAGAAATGCCGTTTAGAAAAAGCACTCCTTCTGCTTATAGACCCAGCCAGGAATGGCCTAGCCTGGAATCCCCTGCACCATTCTGCAGCTTTCCAGCTCCCTCACACACTGGCAAAAGAAACTTTCTCCTAGCTCCTTTCCTTTGAAGCAGAAACACTTTTACATCCTAGCCCCATTGAAGAACCATAGAAATGCCGTTTAGAAAAAGCACTCCTTCTGCTTATAGACCCAGCCAGGAATGGCCTAGCCTGGAATCCCCTGCACCATTCTGCAGCTTTCCAGCTACCTCACACACTGGCAAAAGAAACTTTCTCCTAGCTCCTTTCCTTTGAAGCAGAAACACGTTTACATCCTAGCCCCATTGAAGAACCATAGAAATGCCGTTTAGAAAAAGCACTCCTTCTGCTTATAGACCCAGCCAGGAATGGCCTAGCCTGGAATCCCCTGCACCATTCTGCAGCTTTCCAGCTCCCTCACACACTGGCAAAAGAAACTTTCTCCTAGCTCCTTTCCTTTGAAGCAGAAACACGTTTACATCCTAGCCCCATTGAAGAACCATAGAAATGCCGTTTAGAAAAAGCACTCCTTCTGCTTATAGACCCAGCCAGGAATGGCCTAGCCTGGAATCCCCTGCACCATTCTGCAGCTTTCCAGCTCCCTCACACACTGGCAAAAGAAACTTTCTCCTAGCTCCTTTCCTTTGAAGCAGAAACACGTTTACATCCTAGCCCCATGGAAGAACCATAGAAATGCCGTTTAGAAAAAGCAATCCTTCTGCTTATAGACCCAGCCAGGAATGGCCTAGCCTGGAATCCCCTGCACCATTCTGCAGCTTTCCAGCTCCCCACACACTGGCAAAAGAAACTTTCTCCTAGCTCCTTTCCTTTGAAGCAGAAACACTTTTACATCCTAGCCCCATTGAAGAACCATAGAAATGCCGTTTAGAAAAAGCACTCCTTCTGCTTATAGACCCAGCCAGGAATGGCCTAGCCTGGAATCCCCTGCACCATTCTGCAGCTTTCCAGCGCCGTCACACACTGGCAAAAGAAACTTTCTCCTAGCTCCTTTCCTTTGAAGCAGAAACAAGTTTACATCCTAGCCCCATGGAAGAACCATAGAAATGCCGTTTAGAAAAAGCAATCCTTCTGCTTATAGACCCAGCCAGGAATGGCCTAGCCTGGAATCCCCTGCACCATTCTGCAGCTTTCCAGCGGCGTCACACACTGGCAAAAGAAACTTTCTCCTAGCTCCTTTCCTTTGAAGCAGAAACACGTTTACATCCTAGCCCCATTGAAGAACCATAGAAATGCCGTTTAGAAAAAGCACTCCTTCTGCTTATAGACCCAGCCAGGAATGGCCTAGCCTGGAATCCCCTGCACTGTTCTGCAGCTTTCCAGCTCCCTCATACACGGGCAAAAGAAACTTTCTCCTAGCTCCTTTCCTTTGAAGCAGAAACACGTTTACATCCTACCCCATGGAAGAACCATAGAAATGCCATTTAGAAAAAGCACTCCTTCTGCTTATAGACCCAGCCAGGAATGGCCTAGCCTGGAATCCCCTGCACCATTCTGCAGCTTTCCAGCTCCCTCACACACTGGCAAAAGAAACTTTCTCCTAGCTCCTTTCCTTTGAAGCAGAAACACTTTACATCCTAGCCCCATTGAAGAACCATAGAAATGCTGTTTAGAAAAAGCACTCCTTCGGCTTATAGATCCAGCCAGGAATGGCCTAGCCTGGAATCCCCTGCACCATTCTGCAGCTTTCCAGGTCCCTCACACACTGGCAAAAGAAACTTTCTCCTAGCTCCTTTCCTTTGAAGCAGAAACACGTTTACATCCTAGCCCCATTGAAGAACCATAGAAATGCCGTTTAGAAAAAGCACTCCTTCTGCTTATAGACCCAGCCAGGAATGGCCTAGCCTGGAATCCCCTGCACCATTCTGCAGCTTTCCAGCTGCCTCACACACTGGCAAAAGAAACTTTCTCCTAGCTCCTTTCCTTTGAAGCAGAAACACGTTTACATCCTAGCCCCATGGAAGAACCATAGAAATGCCGTTTAGAAAAAGCACTCCTTCTGCTTATAGACCCAGCCAGGAATGGCCTAGCCTGGAATCCCCTGCACCATTCTGCAGCTTTCCAGCTCCCTCACACACTGGCAAAAGAAACTTTCTCCTAGCTCCTTTCCTTTGAAGCAGAAACACGTTTACATCCTAGCCCCATTGAAGAACCATAGAAATGCCATTTAGAAAAGCACTCCTTCTGCTTATAGACCCAGCCAGGAATGGCCTAGCCTGGAATCCCCTGCACCATTCTGCAGCTTTCCAGCTCCCTCACACACTGGCAAAAGAAACTTTCTCCTAGCTCCTTTCCTTTGAAGCAGAAACACGTTTACATCCTAGCCCCATGGAAGAACCATAGAAATGCCGTTTAGAAAAAGCACTCCTTCTGCTTATAGACCCAGCCAGGAATGGCCTAGCCTGGAATCCCCTGCACCATTCTGCAGCTTTCCAGGTGCGTCACACACTGGCAAAAGAAACTTTCTCCTAGCTCCTTTCCTTTGAAGCAGAAACACTTTTACATCCTAGCCCTATGGAAGAAACATAGAAATGCCATTTAGAAAAAGCTCTCCTGCTTATATACCGAGGCAGGAATGGCCTAGCCTGGAATCCCCTGCACCATTCTGCAGCTTTCCAGCTCCCTCACACACTGGCAAAAGAAACTTTCTCCTAGCTCCTTTCCTTTGAAGCAGAAACACGTTTACATCCTAGCCCCATTGAAGAACCATAGAAATGCCGTTTAGAAAAAGCACTCCTTCTGCTTATAGACCCAGCCAGGAATGGCCTAGCCTGGAATCCCCTGCACCATTCTGCAGCTTTCCAGCGGCGTCACACACTGGCAAAAGAAACTTTCTCCTAGCTCCTTTCCTTTGAAGCAGAAACAAGTTTACATCCTAGCCCCATGGAAGAACCATAGAAATGCTGTTTAGAAAAAGCACTCCTTCTGCTTATAGACCCAGCCAGGAATGGCCTAGCCTGGAATCCCCTGCACCATTCGGCAGCTTTCCAGCTCCCTCACACACTGGCAAAAGAAACTTTCTCCTAGCTCCTTTCCTTTGAAGCAGAAACACGTTTACATCCTACCCCCATGGAAGAACCATAGAAATGCTGTTTATAAAAAGCACTCCTTCTGCTTATAGACCGAGCCAGGAATGGCCTAGCCTGGAATCCCCTGCACCGTACTGCAGCTTTCCAGCTCCCTCACACACTGGCAAAAGAAACTTTCTCCTAGCTCCTTTCCTTTGAAGCAGAAACACGTTTACATCCTAGCCCCATTGAAGAACCATAGAAATGCCATTTAGAAAAAGCACTCCTGCTTATATACCGAGCCAGGAATGGCCTAGCCTGGAATCCCCTGCACCATTCTGCAGCTTTCCAGCTCCCTCACACACTGGCAAAAGAAACTTTCTCTTAGCTCCATTCCTTTAACGCAGAAACACGCTTACATCCTAGCCCCATTGAAGAACCATGGAAATGCCATTTAGAAAAAGCACTCCTGCTTATATACCGAGGCAGGAATGGCCTAGCCTGGAATCCCCTGCACCATTCTGCAGCTTTCCAGCTCCCTCACACACTGGCAAAAGAAACTTTCTCTTAGCTCCATTCCTTTAACGCAGAAACACGCTTACATCCTAGCCCCATTGAAGAACCATAGAAATGCTGTTTAGAAAAAGCACTCCTTCGGCTTATAGATCCAGCCAGGAATGGCCTAGCCTGGAATCCCCTGCATCATTCTGCAGCTTTCCAGCTCCTTCACACACTGGCAATAGAAACATTCTCCTAGCTCCTTTCCTTTGCAGCAGAAACACGTTTACATCCTAGCCCCATTGAAGAACCATAGAAATGCCGTTTAGAAAAAGCACTCCTTCTGCTTATAGACCCAGCCAGGAATGGCCTAGCCTGTAATCCCTGCACCATTCTGCAGCTTTCCAGCTCCCTCACACACTGGCAAAAGAAACTTTCTCCTAGCTCCTTTCCTTTGAAGCAGAAACACTTTACATCCTAGCCCCATGGAAGAACCATAGAAATGCCGTTTAGGAAAAGCACTCCTTCTGCTTATAGACCCAGCCAGGAATGGCCTAGCCTGGAATCCCCTGTACCATTCTGCAGCTTTCCAGCGGCGTCACACACTGGCAAAAGAAACTTTCTCCTAGCTCCTTTCCTTTGAAGCAGAAACATGTTTACATCCTAGCCCCTTTGAAGAACCATAGAAATGCCATTTAGAAAAAGCACTCCTTCTGCTTTTGGACCCAGCCAGGAATGGCCAAGCCTGGAATCCACTGCACCGTTCTGCAGCTTTCCAGCTCCCTCACACACTGGCAAAAGAAACTTTCTCCTAGCTCCTTTCCTTTGAAGCAGAAACACGTTTACATCCTAGCCCCATTGAAGAACCATAGAAATGCCGTTTAGAAAAAGCACTCCTTCTGCTTATAGACCCAGCCAGGAATGGCCTAGCCTGGAATCCCCTGCACCATTCTGCAGCTTTCCAGCTCCCTCACACACTGGCAAAAGAAACTTTCTCCTAGCTCCTTTCCTTTGAAGCAGAAACACGTTTACATCCTAGCCCCATTGAAGAACCATAGAAATGCCGTTTAGAAAAAGCACTCCTTCTGCTTATAGACCCAGCCAGGAATGGCCTAGCCTGGAATCCCCTGCACCATTCTGCAGCTTTCCAGCTCCCTCACACACTGGCAAAAGAAACTTTCTCCTAGCTCCTTTCCTTTGAAGCAGAAACACGTTTACATCCTAGCCCCATTGAAGAACCATAGAAATGCCGTTTAGAAAAAGCACTCCTTCTGCTTATCGACCCAGCCAGGAATGGCCTAGCCTGTAATTCCCTGCACCATTCTGCAGCTTTCCAGCTCCCACACACACTGGCAAAAGAAACTTTCTCCTAGCTCCTTTCCTTTGAAGCAGAAACACGTTTACATCCTAGCCCCACTGAAGAACCATAGAAATGCCGTTTAGAAAAAGCACTCCTTCTGCTTATAGACCCAGCCAGGAATGGCCTAGCCTGGAATCCCCTGCACCATTCTGCAGCTTTCCAGCTCCCTCACACACTGACAAAAGAAACATTCTCTTAGCTCCATTCCTTTGAAGCAGAAAGACTTTTACATCCTAGCCCCATTGAAGAACCATAGAAATGCCGTTTAGAAAAAGCACTCCTTCTATTTATAGACCCAGCCAGGAATGGCCTAGCCTGGAATCCCCTGCACCATTCTGCAGCTTTCCAGCGGCGTCACACACTGGCAAAAGAACCTTTCTCATAGCTCCTTTCCTTTGAAGCAGAAACAAGATCACATCCTAGCCCCATGGAAGAACCATAGAAATGCCGTTTAGAAAAAGCACTCCTTCTGCTTATAGACCCAGCCAGGAATGGCCTAGCCTGGAATCCCCTGCACCATTCTGCAGCTTTCCAGCTCCCTCACACACTGGCAAAAGAAACTTTCTCCTAGCTCCTTTCCTTTGAAGCAGAAACACGTTTACATCCTACCCCCATGGAAGAACCATAGAAATGCTGTTTAGAAAAGCACTCCTTCTGCTTATAGACCCAGCCAGGAATGGCCTAGCCTGGAATCCCCTGCACCATTCTGCAGCTTTCCAGCTCCCTCACACACTGGCAAAAGAAACTTTCTCCTAGCTCCTTTCCTTTGAAGCAGAAACACGTTTACATCCTACCCCCATGGAAGAACCATAGAAATGCCGTTTAGAAAAAGCAATCCTTCTGCTTATAGACCCAGCCAGGAATGGCCTAGCCTGGAATCCCCTGCACCATTCTGCAGCTTTCCAGCTCCCTCACACACTGGCAAAAGAAACTTTCTCCTAGCTCCTTTCCTTTGAAGCAGAAACACCTTTACATCATACCACTCTGAAGAACCATAGAAATGCCGTTTAGAAAAAGTATTCCTTCTGCTTATAGACCCAGCCAGGAATGGCCTAGCCTGGAATCCCCTGCACCATTCTGCAGCTTTCCAGCTCCTCACACACTGGCAAAAGAAACTTTCTCCTAGCTCCTTTCCTTTGAAGCAGAAACACGTTTACATCCTAGCCCCATTGAAGAACCATAGAAATGCCGTTTAGAAAAAGCACTCCTTCTGCTTATAGACCCAGCCAGGAATGGCCTAGCCTGTAATTCCCTGCACCATTCTGCAGCTTTCCAGCTCCCTCACACACTGGCAAAAGAAACTTTCTCCTAGCTCCTTTCCTTTGAAGCAGAAACACTTTACATCCTAGCCCCATGGAAGAACCATAGAAATGCCATTTAGGAAAAGCACTCCTTCTGCTTATAGACCCAGCCAGGAATGGCCTAGCCTGGAATCCCCTGCACCATTCTGCAGCTTTCCAGCGGCGTCACACACTGGCAAAAGAAACTTTCTCCTAGCTCCTTTCCTTTGAAGCAGAAACATGTTTACATCCTAGCCCCATTGAAGAACCATAGAAATGCCGTTTAGAAAAAGCACTCCTTCTGCTTTTAGACCCAGCCAGGAATGGCCTAGCCTGGAATCCCCTGCACCATTCTGCAGCTTTCCAGCTCCCTCACACACTGGCAAAAGAAACTTTCTCCTAGCTCCTTTCCTTTGAAGCAGAAACACGTTTACATCCTAGCCCCATTGAAGAACCATAGAAATGCCGTTTAGAAAAAGCACTCCTTCTGCTTATAGACCCAGCCAGGAATGGCCTAGCCTGGAATCCCCTGCACCATTCTGCAGCTTTCCAGCTCCCTCACACACTGGCAAAAGAAACTTTCTCCTAGCTCCTTTCCTTTGAAGCAGAAACACGTTTACATCCTAGCCCCATTGAAGAACCATAGAAATGCCGTTTAGAAAAAGCACTCCTTCTGCTTATAGACCCAGCCAGGAATGGCCTAGCCTGGAATCCCCTGCACCATTCTGCAGCTTTCCAGCTCCCTCACACACTGGCAAAAGAAACTTTCTCCTAGCTCCTTTCCTTTGAAGCAGAAACACGTTTACATCCTAGCCCCACTGAAGAACCATAGAAATGCCGTTTAGAAAAAGCACTCCTTCTGCTTATAGACCCAGCCAGGAATGGCCTAGCCTGGAATCCCCTGCACCATTCTGCAGCTTTCCAGCTCCCTCACACACTGGCAAAAGAAACTTTCTCCTAGCTCCTTTCCTTTGAAGCAGAAACACGTTTACATCCTAGCCCCATTGAAGAACCATAGAAATGCCGTTTAGAAAAAGCACTCCTTCTGCTTATAGACCCAGCCAGGAATGGCCTAGCCTGGAATCCCCTGCACCATTCTGCAGCTTTCCAGCGGCGTCACACACTGGCAAAAGAACCTTTCTCATAGCTCCTTTCCTTTGAAGCAGAAACAAGTTCACACCCTACCCCCATTGAAGAACCATAGAAATGCCGTTTAGAAAAAGCACTCCTTCTGCTTATAGACCCAGCCAGGAATGGCCTAGCCTGGAATCCCCTGCACCATTCTGCAGCTTTCCAGCTCCCTCACACACTGGAAAAAGAAACTTTCTCCTAGCTCCTTTCCTTTGAAGCAGAAACACGTTTACATCCTACCCCCATGGAAGAACCATAGAAATGCTGTTTTGGCAAAGCACTCCTTCTGCTTATAGATCCAGCCAGGAATGGCCTAGCCTGGAATCCCCTGCACCATTCTGCAGCTTTCCAGCTCCCTCACACTGTGGCAAAAGAAACTTTCTCCTAGCTCCTTTCATTTGAAGCAGAAACACGTTTACATCCTACCCCCATGGAAGAACCATAGAAATGCCGTTTAGAAAAAGCAATCCTTCTGCCTATACACCCAGCCAGGAATGGCCTAGCCTGGAATCCCCTGCACCATTCTGCAGCTTTCCAGCTACCTCACACACTGGCAAAAGAAACTTTCTCCTAGCTCCTTTCCTTTGAAGCAGAAACACCTTTACATCATACCACTCTGAAAAATCATAGAAAAGCCGTTTAGAAAAAGTATTCCTTCTGCTTATAAACCCAGCCAGGAATGGCCTAGCCTGGAATCCCCTGTACCATTCTGCAGCTTTCCAGCTACCTCACACACTGGCAAAAGAAACTTTCTCCTAGCTCCTTTCCTTTGAAGCAGAAACACGTTTACATCCTAGCCCCATTGAAGAAACATAGAATTGCTGTTTAGAAAAAGCACTCCTTCTGCTTATAGACCCAGCCAGGAATGGCCTAGCCTGGAATCCCCTGCACCGTTCTGCAGCTTTCCAGCTCCCTCACACACTGGCAAAAGAAACTTTCTCCTAGCTCCTTTCCTTTGAAGCAGAAACATGTTTACATCCTAGCCCCATTGAAGAACCATAGAAATGCCATTTAGAAAAAGCACTCCTTCTGCTTATAGACCCAGCCAGGAATGGCCTAGCCTGGAATCCCCTGCACCGTTCTGCAGCGTTCCGGCTGCGTCACACACTGGCAAAAGAAACTTTCTCCTAGCTCCTTTCCTTTGAAGCAGAAACACGTTTACATCCTACCCCCATGGAAGAGCCATTGAAATGCCGTTTAGAAAAAGCACTCCTTCTGCTTATAGACCCAGCCAGGAATGGCCTAGCCTGGAATCCCCTGCACCATTCTGCAGCTTTCCAGCTCCCTCACACACTGGAAAAAGAAACTTTCTCCTAGCTCCTTTCCTTTGAAGCAGAAACACGTTAACATCCTAGCCCCATTGAAGAACCATAGAAATGCCGTTTAGAAAAAGCACTCCTTCTGCTTATAGACTGTCCTGGAGTCCTGTACCCCTAAATTCCTCTCCTGCCCGGACTTCGGGGGGAAAGCGGAAAAGCCGCCTGGTTTCCCCCCCCCCTCGCCTGCCCTGCAGCCGTGAAGGGGGCGGGGACTGCCCCGTGAGTTCCCGCGCTGGAGCCAGGCTGGGATTGGCCGTGCGCTTTCGCGCCTAAGGTGTGGTAACTCTGCCCTTTGTCTAGCCAAGGTTATAAATATTGGGGGTCTTCCCGCCTTTGGGGTTCCCGTTTTGGATTTTGCCTGTGCCTGGACGTATGTCTCTGCCTGAGTTCGTTCACTCCCCTGTGCCTGGACTGCAGAGAGACCAAAGGATTCACTTTCCTGTTAGGCACACCTTTGTCTGCCTAACGACCCTTAACGACCCTTAACGACTCCTGCAGCCGCTGGAGGAGGAAGACAGACCGCACGAGCCAGCCTGAGTGAGTTATTTGGCTTAGCTTAATTTAGTAAGAAACCGCTATTAATTAATAGCTGAGTCCTTTTCCAAAATCTGACTTCCAAATATATATAGTCAGATTATTAATGGTATCCGTGTAGATTAATTCTCATGCAACTCAACCTGTTTATCAAACGAAATTAATCTTTGTATATATAGTTGTGGGGGCGGGTTTTTGGAAAAATAAAAAATATCTATTTTTGATAAATTTTCGACTCGGCCACGAATTAATCCTGCTCTCTGCAACATAGGCCCAGCCAGGAATGGCCTAGCCTGGAATCCCCTGCACCATTCTGCAGCTTTCCAGCGGCGTCACACACTGGCAAAAGAAACTTTCTCCTAGCTCCTTTCCTTTGAAGCAGAAACACGTTTACATCCTAGCCCCATTGAAGAAACATAGAATTGCTGTTTAGAAAAAGCACTCCTTCTGCTTATAGACCCAGCCAGGAATGGCCTAGCCTGGAATCCCCTGCACCGTTCTGCAGCTTTCCAGCTCCCTCACACACTGGCAAAAGAAACTTTCTCCTAGCTCCTTTCCTTTGAAGCAGAAACATGTTTACATCCTAGCCCCATTGAAGAACCATAGAAATGCCGTTTAGAAAAAGCACTCCTTCTGCTTATAGACCCAGCCAGGAATGGCCTAGCCTGGAATCCCCTGCACCGTTCTGCAGCGTTCCGGCTGCGTCACACTCTGGCAAAAGAAACTTTCTTCTAGCTCCTTTCCTTTGAAGCAGAAACACGTTTACATCCTACCCCCATGGAAGAGCCATTGAAATGCCGTTTAGAAAAAGCACTCCTTCTGCTTATAGACCCAGCCAGGAATGGCCTAGCCTGGAATCCCCTGCACCATTCTGCAGCTTTCCAGCTCCCTCACACACTGGCAAAAGAAACTTTCTCCTAGCTCCTTTCCTTTGAAGCAGAAACACGTTAACATCCTAGCCCCATTGAAGAACCATAGAAATGCCGTTCAGAAAAAGCACTCCTTCTGCTTATAGACTGTCCTGGAGTCCTGTACCCCTAAATTCCTCTCCTGCCCGGACTTCGGGGGGAAAGCGGAAAAGCCGCCTGGTTTCCCCCCCCCCTCGCCTGCCCTGCAGCCGTGAAGGGGGCGGGGACTGCCCCGTGAGTTCCCGCGCTGGAGCCAGGCTGGGATTGGCCGTGCGCTTTCGCGCCTAAGGTGTGGTAACTCTGCCCTTTGTCTAGCCAAGGTTATAAATATTGGGGGTCTTCCCGCCTTTGGGGTTCCCGTTTTGGATTTTGCCTGTGCCTGGACGTATGTCTCTGCCTGAGTTCGTTCACTCCCCTGTGCCTGGACTGCAGAGAGACCAAAGGATTCACTTTCCTGTTAGGCACACCTTTGTCTGCCTAACGACCCTTAACGACCCTTAACGACTCCTGCAGCCGCTGGAGGAGGAAGACAGACCGCACGAGCCAGCCTGAGTGAGTTATTTGGCTTAGCTTAATTTAGTAAGAAACCGCTATTAATTAATAGCTGAGTCCTTTTCCAAAATCTGACTTCCAAATATATATAGTCAGATTATTAATGGTATCCGTGTAGATTAATTCTCATGCAACTCAACCTGTTTATCAAACGAAATTAATCTTTGTATATATAGTTGTGGGGGCGGGTTTTTGGAAAAATAAAAAATATCTATTTTTGATAAATTTTCGACTCGGCCACGAATTAATCCTGGTCTCTGCAACATAGACCCAGCCAGGAATGGCCTAGCCTGGAATCCCCTGCACCATTCTGCAGCTTTCCAGCTCCCTCACACACTGGAAAAAGAAACTTTCTCCTAGCTCCTTTCCTTTGAAGCAGAAACACGTTAACATCCTAGCCCCATTGAAGAACCATAGAAATGCCGTTTAGAAAAAGCACTCCTTCTGCTTATAGACTGTCCTGGAGTCCTGTACCCCTAAATTCCTCTCCTGCCCGGACTTCGGGGGGAAAGGGGAAAAGCCGCCTGGTTTCCCCCCCCCCTCGCCTGCCCTGCAGCCGTGAAGGGGGCGGGGACTGCCCCGTGAGTTCCCGCGCTGGAGCCAGGCTGGGATTGGCCGTGCGCTTTCGCGCCTAAGGTGTGGTAACTCTGCCCTTTGTCTAGCCAAGGTTATAAATATTGGGGGTCTTCCCGCCTTTGGGGTTCCCGTTTTGGATTTTGCCTGTGCCTGGACGTATGTCTCTGCCTGAGTTCGTTCACTCCCCTGTGCCTGGACTGCAGAGAGACCAAAGGATTCACTTTCCTGTTAGGCACACCTTTGTCTGCCTAACGACCCTTAACGACCCTTAACGACTCCTGCAGCCGCTGGAGGAGGAAGACAGACCGCACGAGCCAGCCTGAGTGAGTTATTTGGCTTAGCTTAATTTAGTAAGAAACCGCTATTAATTAATAGCTGAGTCCTTTTCCAAAATCTGACTTACAAAAAAATAGTCAGATTATTAATGGTATCCGTGTAGATTAATTCTCATGCAACTCAACCTGTTTATCAAACGAAAGTAATCTTTGTATACATAGTTGTGGGGGCGGGTTTTTGGGAAAAATAAAAAATATCTATTTTTGATAAATTCTCGACTCGGCCACGAATTAATCCTGCTCTCTGCAACATTGTGGCGCAGCGAGCAGAGTAGTTCAATCATAGAATTTCTACAAGAAAAGGGATGCCTAATCACAGGTCTTGATTTAATTTGGGCTCAGAAAAATTGTAAAAATCCGGAGAAAATCCTGGAGAAATTAGCTGAGCGCTCAGACCCTTTGATTCCTGAGTCTCCAACGGAGCATTTCTCTGTTGTTCTGGGGTCAGTCGTGACCCAGACTCTGGCCGAATTTGAATATTATGAAAAAAGAATTCAGGCCTTGGAAAAGGATTTATTAGCAGAAAAAGCTAAGAGCCAAAGTATCTGGGAAAGCATACTGGCGCAGACAAAGAGCCTGACCGCGGCACTGACTGCCCAGATGAAAGAAAGGCTTGTAACGCCTGCAGACACCACCTCTTCGGTCTCCGTGTCTGAATTTGAATGGAGTGATTCGCGGGAATCGGGGAGAAAGGCAGAGAATGCCCCGAGGGGCTCTTCGGGGGAGAGGAGTTCCCCGCAACCAGGCACAAAAGACTCTGCTAGAGACTCAGAGAATTCCTCTGCACATGCCTCTGTGCGGCAGAAAGCCCCAAAGCCACGCAGAAAGCGCCGGTCCCGACCGGACTTCCCCGTGGCTAGCGGAGAAGAGAGCTCCGGTGAGGAGGGCGCCATGGTGCAGAGGCACGTGCTGCCTGTGATAAGGACTCAGTCCGTGAAGGACAGAAAAGGCGCTGCAGGGACCTCCGTGATCAAAAAGCAGTTCACAGACGCACAGCTCAGTGACTTACAAGTCAAATACGCGAGAGATCCTGGGGACTCAGTCGCTGACTATGTGTATTGAGTGTCCCGAGCCGGTGGGGACCGGGTCCTTCTAGACTCGCAGGAAGCTGCTGGAGACTGGGGGGACGATGTGTTCCTGACACGTGAACCCGAGGGGGCACACAGCCTCACCGCCCGGATAGCATACTGGGCAAGCAGTGTCCGCCCAGCCTACCGGGGGGAGCCGACAGAACTAAGAGTCACCAGCTCCTCTGAGCTCATCACTGCTCTCCGCAGACTTGCCTGTGTCCAGGCTATCTATGATAAGGGACATTATGATTGCCCGTTTTATGCCCCTGTGGACCCGGAGAGACTGCACCCTATTATGAAGGGTTTGCCAGCAACTCTGCAAATCCAAGTAATGAAGAATGTTGAGAAAATTGAACGTGTGCTTGGAAAAAATGCAGAGAACGATGATGCTAAAGAGCATGTAATGACTTGGGCTGAACTGTTAACTGACTTGAATGCCCACGGGCTGCAGTTTGGGTTTGGGTCTCCTGAAGGAAAAGGGGCTGGGGAGAGACAGTCTCGTGCTTCTCCCCCAGAAAATCCCAGGACTCTGCGCAGGCAAGTCCGGCCAGTGCAGGACTGCCCCCCCAGGGGGACGGGTCTTGCAGGCTTCTCCCCGAGGGGAAGGGGCAGAGACCAACAGAGTGACTGGAGACCCAGAGAAAAAAACAGTTGGTATAGACAGGCCCTGACTTTAGGGGTACCAAAAACTGTTTTAAGGCAGCTGGCAGATTGGCAGCTGAAGGATCTAGTGCGGTGCCTTCAGAAATCGGCTGCAAAATCCAGAGGCAGCCGCGAGAAGCCCAGGGCCAGCGGCAGCGGCACGCCCAGCGGTGGCTCCCAGAGCGGCTCGCCCAGAAGCGGCAGCCCCCCCGCTGGGAACTGCAGCTCGTCCCTAGACAGAAAGGTTAACCCTTTCTCGTCTCCCACACGGGAGGCAAAACACTGAATTGGTGTAATAGTGGCTCGGCAGCTTTTAATGGTCAGCAGTCACGGGGAGAGCTACAGAAGCCCCCAGAATAAAGACCTGCTGCCTAGGTGAGCCACGTGGTCACTGACCACCTGCCCCAGTACAAAAGGCCACCCTATAGGGGTAGTGCCAATGACACGGGGTAAACCCAGAGGCTTATATGCCTGGGAAGCCCTAGATGCAAATGGAAAAGGCCACCGGATCAGTACACGGTGGATCGTCCCCAACTATTAATTGCTAAGCCTGGCCTTTATAGGCCGAGGCAGGTTTTGTCTACTTACAGGTTAAGGTCGAGGCAGAGGACCAGTTCCTGACCACCTGACCAGCACCTGGGAAAGGGAGAACCAGCTACACGAGAGATGGAGTCATATCACCGGGGTGGCCAGTGGATGATGGCATCAGGACCCACGGACTGTGACCTCCAGCCATGGACTCAGAGCATCCAAGGCTCTGCCATGAACTTGGTTGCTCTACCAGGAACAGAGCAATCTTCAAATTGACTGTGTAGCTTTGTTAATACTGTTTGGGCTATTGTTAAGCCTTGTTAAGTATTGTTAAATATTGATGGGGCGATTAATGTGTTACATATTGATAATGTTGGAAAAGGCTAAGCCGTATATATATATTAATAGGTTCCTAAATTGAAGGGGGATCACCTGTCACTCAAGTTCTAGACAAAGATGCTCATTACCACCGGGGTGGGATGTCCTGGAGTCCTGTACCCCTAAATTCCTCTCCTGCCCGGACTTCGGGGGGAAAGGGGAAAAGCCGCCTGGTTTCCCCCCCCCCTCGCCTGCCCTGCAGCTCTGAAGGGGGCGGGGACTGCCCCGTGAGTTCCCGCGCTGGAGCCAGGCTGGGATTGGCCGTGCGCTTTCGCGCCTAAGGTGTGGTAACTCTGCCCTTTGTCTAGCCAAGGTTATAAATATTGGGGGTCTTCCCGCCTTTGGGGTTCCCGTTTTGGATTTTGCCTGTGCCTGGACGTATGTCTCTGCCTGAGTTCGTTCACTCCCCTGTGCCTGGACTGCAGAGAGACCAAAGGATTCACTTTCCTGTTAGGCACACCTTTGTCTGCCTAACGACCCTTAACGACCCTTAACGACTCCTGCAGCCGCTGGAGGAGGAAGACAGACCGCACGAGCCAGCCTGAGTGAGTTATTTGGCTTAGCTTAATTTAGTAAGAAACCGCTATTAATTAATAGCTGAGTCCTTTTCCAAAATCTGACTTCCAAAAAAATAGTCAGATTATTAATGGTATCTGTGTAGATTAATTCTCATGCAACTCAACCTGTTTATCAAACGAAATTAATCTTTGTATATATAGTTGTGGGGGCGGGTTTTTGGAAAAATAAAAAATATCTATTTTTGATAAATTTTCGACTCGGCCACGAATTAATCCTGGTCTCTGCAACATAGACCCAGCCAGGAATGGCCTAGCCTGGAATCCCCTGCACCATTCTGCAGCTTTCCAGTGGCGTCACACACTGGCAAAAGAAACTTTCTCCTAGCTCCTTTCCTTTGAAGCAGAAACACGTTTACATCATAGGCCCATTGAAGAACCATAGAAATGCCGTTTAGAAAAAGCACTCCTTCTGCTTATAGACCCAGCCAGGAATGGCCTAGCCTGGAATCCCCTGCACCATTCTGCAGCTTTCCAGCTCCCTCACACACTGGCAAAAGAAACTTTCTCCTAGCTCCTTTCCTTTGAAGCAGAAACACGTTTACATCCTACCACTTTGAAGAACCATAGAAATGCCGTTTAGAAAAAGCACTCCTTCTGCTTATAGACCCAGCCAGGAATGGCCTAGCCTGGAATCCCCTGCACCATTCTGCAGCTTTCCAGCTCCCTCACACACTGGCAAATGAAACTTTCCCCTAGCTCCTTTCCTTTGAAGCAGAAACAGTTTACATCCTAGCCCCATTGAAGAACCATAGAAATGCCGTTTAGAAAAAGCACTCCTTCTGCTAATAGACCCAGCCAGGAATGGCCTAGCCTGGAATCCCCTGCACCATTCTGCAGCTTTCCAGCGCCCTCACACACTGGCAAAAGAAACTTACCCCTAGACTCCTTTGAAGCAGAAACACGTTTACATCCTAGCCCCGTTGAAGAACCATAGAAATGCCGTTTAGAAAAAGCACTCCTTCTGCTTATAGACCCAGCCAGGAATGGCCTAGCCTGGAAGTCCCTGCACCATTCTGCAGCTTTCCAGCTCCCTCACACACTGGCAAAAGAAACTTTCTCCTAGCTCCTTTCCTTTGAAGCAGAAACATGTTTACATCCTAGCCCCATTGAAGAACCACAGAGATGCCGTTTAGAAAAAGCACTCCTGCTTATAGACCCAGCCAGGAATGGCCTAGCCTGTAATTCCCTGCACCATTCTGCAGCTTTCCAGCTCCCTCACACACTGGAAAAAGAAACTTTCTCCTAGCTCCTTTCCTTTGAAGCAGAAACACGTTAACATCCTAGCCCCATTGAAGAACCATAGAAATGCCGTTTAGAAAAAGCACTCCTTCTGCTTATAGACCCAGACAGGAGTGGCCTAGCCTGGAATCCCCTGCACCATTCTGCAGCTTTCCAGCTCCCTCACACACTGGCAAAAGAAACTTTCTCCTAGCTCCTTTCCTTTGAAGCAGAAACACGTTTATATCCTAGCCCCATTGAAGAACCATAGAAATGCCGTTTAGAAAAAGCACTCCTTCTGCTTATAGACCCAGCCAGGAATGGCCTAGCCTGGAATCCTGTTGGGAATCACGTTCGGTGGAGCGCTATGGGAAGATGACTCTTTGTTCACCAATATGGTTAGATGGTCAGATCCCCTTTATTTCCGTGATACTGTGACTTATATGCATTCTAGCAAGAGGCGTTCTCAGCTTAAGATTGGTTACAGTCAGAGGGTCCAGAGTTACATGTAAGGTGTGCATAGGTTAGCTTATCACAACATTCTAAGGGTCAGCCTTCCAGACCACCCACTCCAGCCCCCTTAGTTATCTAGGCTCTGCCCACTGCAGCTGTGTGTGGGGTGCTCAGTTGTTTACATCTCGATTTCCTAGCCTCGCTGGGAACCAAGGACGTTCTCAGCGCAAGTTACCCATGTTTATGACTTTATGTCCTCGACTGGTGAGAAATTCTTCCACAATTCCCTCTTTTTCTTTTTGAGCAACCCACGCCTGGCTAACTACCTTAGTTAAGCTCTTCTTAACGCAAGCAAAGACAATACAAGCGCATAGCAGAATTATTATGAAAATAACAAATAGCCGTAAGCCTTCTCCTAATAAGCTGCTTAACCACCCCGGGATTGTCCCAAACAGGTTCTGCAACCAGTCATCAAAAGTCGATGTTTCCTTTTCGATCTTGTCATATGACCTTTCAACCAGGTTATACTCTTGTGAATGGACTCACCATGATCTGATAAATTCAAACAACACATCCCTTCGATGTCCTGGCAGCCGTGTCCTTGGGCTAGCAAAAGAAAATCAACGGTTGCTCGATTTTGCAATAGGGCATGACGAAGGCTATTTTGATCAACCAATAGTTGTCCTAAAACCTTTGTGGTGACGTTGGCTTGTTTTGCTGACCAACATGCGAGTCTCTCTAGCTGTACTAATGCTTTTCCAGCTGCTCCTCCTGGTAGAAATACAGCTAAGGCAACACGAGCAGCTGTGGATAACAGTTGAACGTTGTCATTGCAATTAGGACTCAATTTTAAAGATCGCTTAGACCGGTGTCGGGCTAGGTCCCTGAGCTGACTAAGATGAGGGGCAAACATTGTCAGTTTACCCAGATAACATGGACCTCCATTGTGGGAAGCTTCCTCCCGCAGCGGAGCATGAAAGGTAAACATCAGACCCTGTGATGAGAAGTGTCCTTGGAGCCTTGAGGCTCCCAGGGGCCTGAGCCTGTGACTATGAGCAACCCACGCACAGCTGTCAGGGGGTGGAATCTGCCCGCCTATGGGGTGGGCACGGCCCAGGGGGCTGACTCTGGCCACCCCCCCTGGGTGGGATCCTTAAGGTGTTTACTGTAAGTTAACCTATCTCTGCCTTACACTTAACCTGGAGCCAATCTGTACCCTCCACTTGTACCAATCTTGAACTAAGTCAGTTGTCTACACCCCCTTTGGGGGCTATAAAGGTCGCTGCATCGCCCTAATAAATTGCACTGCTGCGCAGAAGCCACAGAGTCGACTCTCAGTGCCCCGATCTCTCGCCGCACCGGTCTCCGTCCTCCAACAGATGGCGCCCGAACACACCGATTGAACCTCCGGACAACTCCAGGTACGGAAGACCCGCACCCCAGGCCGCGAAGCTACCGCCAGGCCTCTCTCTCCCCCCCCACCGCCAGGCCGCGAAGATACCACCAGGCCTCTCTCCCCCCCCACCGCCAGGCCGCGAAGATACCACCCAGGCCTCTCTCTCCCCCCCCACCGCCAGGCCGCGAAGATACCACCAGGCCTCTCTCCCCCCCCACCGCCAGGCCGCGAAGAAACCGCCAGGCCGCTTCCCCCCTCTCCCCCTCCTCCGGCCACGAAGGACATAGAGGCTTCCACATAAAAGGAGCTGGTGGAAACGCAAGAGATCGGACGCTACTATACCCCCTGCTGGGGAAACACGTCTCCTTTTTTTTTCTCTCTTTTTTCCTTTTTTTCTTTCTTTCTATTTTTCCTTTTTTTTCTTTTTTTTCTTTTTTTCCTTCCCCCTCGTTAAACCCGTTACTAACCAAGGGATAGGTGTCTGCCGATACGGACGGCCTATATAGATAGGCGTTTATTAAAAAAGAAAAAAAAAGAAAAAGGGTCGCCGCCCATAAATATGGGGGCAAAAATTTTAATAACGGCAGCTGGTGTGACGACAGGTGTGACCATATAGATGGGCACTTCTGGGGGCAGTGATCGTGCATAGTCAGATCCCCCCAGGGCAGTTGCCGCCGGAAGGCGAACGCACCACCCACACCCCCCCACACCCCCCCCTTTTTTTTTTCTCCTTCTTTCCTTTTTTTTTTTTCTCTTCTTCCGCGTGCTTACGGAACCTTGCCGTTACCATGGAACCTCCCAGCCGCCCCTCCCTTCTTCCGCGGTTTTTTCAAAGTATTGGTGACTCCCTTTGGGGAGCTGGCGAACCGACCACACAAGCACTTTTGGATAAACAAGTAGCAATTTCTCTCCTCTTGAACTTTTTGGAAAAGCGAGGAGTTTCCATGTCAAAGAAAAAATTGACTTCCTTAGTAGCATATGGACTAGTAAGAGGACACTTTCAAACTTCAGACTCTCCTTTTGATGAATCTGAATGGCGCCGCTGTGGCGATACTATTTTTGACCAGGCTATTGACGGTGACAAAACAGCCAAAAGCGTACAGAAGCAATGGCGTGATGTCATCAATTGCTTGAAGAAATACAGACTGGAACAGACCCTTGCAGCTACAGCAGCGGCACGGCTTGCTGACGGCTTGGACACTCGGGGGGAGAGACCACTAGAGGCAATGGTTACCCCAGCTAGCTCTCTCTTTTCCGACCTGAAAATTTCTCCAGGCACGGTGGTGCCTTTGATGACTCTCCCCAGTGCATCTACTGTTCCGATGTTGTCCGCAGCGCCTCAGCAACCGGTGCCGCCAACTTCAAACACTCCGACGCAGCCAGCAGCGCCTCAGCAACCGGTACCGCCAACTCCAAACGCTCCGACGCAGCCGGCAGCGCTTCAGCAACCGGTGCCGCCAACTTCAAACGCTCCGACGCAGCCGGCAGCGCTTCAGCAACCGGTGCCGCCAACTTCAAACACTCCGACGCAGCCGGCAGCGCCCCAGCAGCCAGCGCCGCCTCAGCAGGACGTCCCGATGCAGCCGGTGCCGCCTCAGCAGGACGTCCCAATGCAGCCGGTGCCGCCGGCTCAGGACCCTTCGTTATACCCTGCGCTGCCTCAAGACGTTCCCGACGTTCCTGCCGTTCCAGTGCAACCACCAGCACCCCCGATGCCAGCGGCACCAATTCCCCAAAACATTCCTACCATCCCTGCCGTTCCGGTGCAGCCGTCTGCCCCCCTGCTCCCAGCGCCACCGCCCTACAGTGGTCCGTTTTCCCCACTCCCGGCTTCCGCTACAATCTCGCCACGTCCGGCGCAAATTCCTTCTGCTACATTCCGACCCGCCCCCCCGGCTGCAGCGGGCCCGAGTTGGACTTCCGCCGCGGAAGCCGGTCCTTCCTCTCAAGCCCGGGAACCGCCGCCTGTGATTAACTCGGACGCTAGCGACTCCTCACAGTCCGATGCCGACGACACTATTGACAATGTTGCCGACGACTTGCAGAAACTTAGAATAATGCCTTCTGGCAATGCCCAGCCCCTGGCGGCACCACAAGCTACAGAGATCACCGGGAAGACTCTCCAGCTTACACCCGTTGGTCCACAACATCGGTGGCGTGCCGTTATTCGCGACGCCTTGTTACAAGGTGATTGGGAGGCAGCTGCTGCTCTGGAAGGTGCAGCGGCATTCCCAGTTGTGGCAGCACGGACCGCAGATGGACAGCCAGGAGCCACTCACACGGCTCTTGATTGGAAACTGCTTATGCAGTTGAAAACAGCAGTATCTTCCCACGGCTTGCACTCACAACTGACTAAGCAATTGCTGAATTACATCTTCTCCGCCTATGTGCTATGCCCAGCAGATTGTGAGACTGTTGCGAGACTGATTTTAACACCATCCCAGTTTATGTTGTGGGAAAGGGCATGGCGCGATGAGTGCAGGAAGGTGGTGGAGCAGCCACGACAACTAGGCGACCCCTTACTCAATGTTCAAGCAGATATACTGCTGGGAAAAGGGGCTTTCAGCTCGCTGGATGCCCAGATACGTCATCCCTTTGAGTGGCATCATGCGTCCATGACAACTGCCAGAGCAGCTTTTAATATGGTGCCTACAGAGCCAAAAGCACCTAGCTATACCGCTGTTAAGCAAGGTTTGAGTGAGGACTATAACCATTTCATTGATAGACTAGCAGCTGCAGTTGAAGCAGCCACTGAGTTAGATGCTGCAACCAGACAAGCCTTTTTTCGAACCCTAGCTTTTGAGAATGCTAATAATAAGACCAAGCAGCTGTTGTCCATTCTGCCTAGGGAAGCCTCAGTGGACGATATGTTGGAGCGAGTTGCTCGAATGCCTACAAACCAGCAGCAGACATTTGTTGCAACCCAAATGGATCAAGTTCTAGATAAGCACACGCAGCTCGTAATGGCAGCACTGCGATCCGCAGATGCAGGGAATCGTGGCCGCCGAAACAACAACCCACGGAACCCCTGCTTCCGCTGCGGTCTAACTGGGCAGCTCCCCGCCGAGGAAGCCGGATAGACAGCAAACACAGCCTGATTGATTTCTCTAGATATAGACTGGGGTCTTGATGACTATGTTGGACTCTGGAATTTTACCGTTGTTTTTGACTTTAATTATAATATATTTTGTATTTTGGACATTTGTTGGATAAGGTACTGATGCTTATTAATAATATTGGATTTTTAGGATAATGTTAATAATGCAGTAATTCTTAGGCAATCATGATAGAGCATAATTAGCTTTTGATAGATATTATACTGATATACTATGGTAAGGCATCATATTTTATACTTATAAGTCCCTACTCACTTTTTCTATACTAAAGATAATATGGTACCATATTCTCTTTTACACACTCACTCACACACCTTTTTTCTTTTCCTTTTCTACTAGGCTTATAAGTTAAGACAGTATTATAGTTATATGATTATTTTTTTTTCTTTAACGTATAGAAATGTAGAATTTTGTCTTTTATATAAATTGGAAAAAAAAAAAAAAAAAAAAAAAAGAGGAAAAGGGGGCGAGGTGGAAGAGGAGCTAGTAAAATAAGAAGAGAGGCATGGAGAAACACTACAGCCTTTTTGGACACATCATACAAGTAAGATCAGTGGATTTATCAGTTTAGGTATTGAATATGTTCGTATTATGCTTTATCACCTGTCTGTACAGGCCCTAAGGTGGATACCAACTTGAATATGATTGGTTTGTCCTTTCATGAAGTGAGCAGAAAATCTTGCTCAGATGGCAGAATTGTGGTAAGATCTTGGGAGAGTCATAGAGATGATGATCATGAGTATTTGGATTATAAGGCATTGGATCTTGGCTAATGAATTTGGGTATTTTCATGAGCTTCAATGATTGTAGCTTAATGGAATAGATTCGGTCTGGTCCCTTTGATGAAGGCCAAAGCCCACTTAAAATTGGCATAACATGGCAAGTGATTTCTTTGTCTCTTGCAAGGGCCCTGCAAGGGATGAAAAAACACTGCTCCAAATTCTTGAAGTGAATCGAGAGCTGTGGGAAAAGGCCTAAGCAGAATAGCCTGAAAGCAACATCTAAGACGCACTCTTGTATTGTATTTGGGGGTTGGTAGTTCTTAAGCACAATCGTCAGACGCAGCTCATAGCCGAGGACTGCACTGGGAACATCAAGATCTCTGAAAAGTATGAAGTGAACTTAAAGCTATGGAGAGATACTGGACAATTCACTCGCCCACAACATCGGCTACCACAGTGAGCTAATGAAGACGTGACAGACTTGCACCCTCCAGAAGCTGTGATGTTCGTCTGGACTTTTGGGTTTTTGAACATTTGACTTGCTGTCGCTTGCAGAAGTAGCTTTTGGGATCATTAGCTAAGCTTGGGTGGCTGGTTTGCCAGATTGTTGTCACTAGCAAAATTCTTAACAAATGTATTCTCTTTACTTCAGCACCATTGACCTGCGCTCCCACTGAGCACAGCTCGTTTAAAATCAAACGTGGGTTGCTCAAAAGAAAAGAAGGGGGTACTGTGGGAAGCTTCCTCCCGCAGCGGAGCATGAAAGGTAAACATCAGACCCTGTGATGAGAAGTGTCCTTGGAGCCTTGAGGCTCCCAGGGGCCTGAGCCTGTGACTATGAGCAACCCACGCACAGCTGTCAGGGGGTGGAATCTGCCCGCCTATGGGGTGGGCACGGCCCAGGGGGCTGACTCTGGCCACCCCCCCTGGGTGGGATCCTTAAGGTGTTTACTGTAAGTTAACCTATCTCTGCCTTACACTTAACCTGGAGCCAATCTGTACCCTCCACTTGTACCAATCTTGAACTAAGTCAGTTGTCTACACCCCCTTTGGGGGCTATAAAGGTCGCTGCATCGCCCTAATAAATTGCACTGCTGCGCAGAAGCCACAGAGTCGACTCTCAGTGCCCCGATCTCTCGCCGCACCGGTCTCCGTCCTCCAACACTCCATAAACGTTCTTTGGTATGCCTTGCCAGGCTCTATCACCACAAATAAGGAACACACCAGTGGGAAGTGCCTTAGCGGTTCTGTTGTTCCACAACAGATGACCTTGGCCCCTTCTTGATGCTTTGACACCATAGCACCGATTGTTTGCTCCAAAAGCACCTAAAGGTCTAATATGGGCCTTGTCACTGTCGTTTGAACCGCAGTGTCTGCCCTCATTGCTAAGGAAGTTATCATAGGCTGTTTAACACAGGGGTGAATGGTGCAGCTACAAATCAACAGTGCTACAATCAAAGGAATAAACCTGTTAGAGCTTTCATCAGTAGCATTAGTCTGGCAAGCTAACAACCCAAGCTTAGCTAAGAATCCCAAAAGCTATTTCTGCAAGCGACAGCAAGTCATTCGTTCAGAAACCCAAAAGTGCAGACGAACATCACAGTCACAGGAGAGTGCAGGTGTGCCACGTCTGCGCTGGCTCTGTGTGGCAGTCGACGCTGCAGATTCGCAGATCACTCAGCTGTCGAGTATTCTTCTCAGACTCCCATAGTTCTGGATTCACTCGATGTTCTCATTACACTCCTTAGCTATGAGCTGTGTCTGACTATTGTGCTTAAGAACTACTAACCTCTAAATACAATACAAAGATATGCCCTAGATGTTACTATCAGTCTATTCTACTTAGGCCTTTTCCCACAGTTCTTCATCTGCTTTCAGAATTTAGGGCAGTGTTTTTTATCTCTTGCAGGGCCCTTGCAAGAGAAAAAAGTCACATTGCCATCTTATGCCAATTTGAGTGGGCCTTGGCCTTTACAAAGCTGTTAAACTGAACCTATTCCATTAAACCACAATCACTGAAAACTCATAAAAATACACAAATTCGTTAGCCATGGTCCAAACCTTAAAGATCCATACAAATACAATCATCATGTCAGTGCTTCTTTCAAGTCCTTTCACAGTTCTGCCATCTGAGCGAAACTTCTGCTCACTTTAGGGAAAAACAGGTTGGTCATAATCAGGTTGGTCTTCATCAAGGCCTGTGAAGATAAATGGTCAAACACAAGCGGATACAAGAACAAATGCAGACACATCCATTGCCTAGGCTAGCAGATCCACTGGCCTAGTCTGTATGCTGTGATTAGAAAAATCTCGAGAAGGAAAAGATTTCTTCTGCTATCCTACTGTCCTCTAACCCATTTTCCCCTTTTCAATAATGCCTAAATATACCCAAGAAAAACATCCCATAACATCCTTATGTCCTAAGTTCCCAAAACTACAACCCTTAGTCTTAACTAATCTTACCCTAAATATCTATCAGCTATAGGAACTTCAAGAAAAGCAAGGAAAACCCAAGAAGATAACAATACCATGGTATTCTCAGAAAAGGGAAAAGTCAGAATTGTCACAAGACTCAGTTCATGCAATTAGCAGCTGTTCCAGTAAACTTCTATGCTAGTCCTGTCTTTATCTGTTATTGGGGGAAGGAGCTGACTGGCATTAGCCTACAAGCTCTATCATTCCCTGCTCCTAGTCCAGAATCTGGTTAGTGACTTGCAATGTGGATCTCAGTGCCTACACCCTCGCTGTGAGAGGCAATGCATCTGAGTTCTAGTCTGTCCTGCTTGGTGCCTTCCGTGTCTGTATAAGTTTCCACCCATGGTCAGTGGCATTGGCATCTCTGCTATGTCCTAGCAATCTCCCTCTTTTTCTTTTTGCCACTGAGCAGTGGGTGCAAAAGGAATTAACCAGCAAGGCGATGGTAAATACCCCAGCCAGGAACTATCAGCTATCATCCGGAATGCAAACTGTTATCATCAGGTGACTAAAAAAATACACCTGTGCGTGTCCATGCCTGTAATAGGGGCAAAAATGGTCCTAAGTCATCCTTGTCATTCTTGCTATCATTTCCATAAACTTTCTGACATCTGTCTGCAGTAGCACAGTATCACAGTACCATCAGGGTTGGAAGAGACCTCATAGGTCATCAAGTCCAACCCCTCACCACGGGGCTCAAGGTCAGACCATGGCACCAAGCGCCACGTCCAACCTTGCCTTGAACAGCTCCAGGGCACCAGGGACGGCGACTCTACCACCTCGCCAGGGAGCCCATTCCAGTATCCAATCAGTCTCTCAGTGAAGAACTCTCTCCTCACACCTGGCATTGTCTAAACAGCTTCGAGGCTTCGCTGCCTCCTAGCAGGGAAAAAAAAAATCCGTAAGAGGAGATAACTCCGGCAGAAAAAAAAATCCGTAAAAGAAACAACGGGCGGGGGGGGAACGGGGCCCCGCGGGCCCTCCACAGGTGGCTAGAGGGGGGGGAGGAGGAGGGGGAGGAGGCCAGCAGCCGCAGCGCCGCTTTTATCCTTGGCCCTCCATCTCGCCCAACCCCCAGCTGTTTCAGGTCAGCCACCACTTGGTGTTTCCGTCCGTCTCCCATCCCACTATCGACCCTTAGTACACAACATGAAATCTACTCTGAAAACTCCCAAACTGCCGTCCTCCCTCTCAGGCTCTTCCAGAAAAAAAAGGCAGAGGTGAAGCTGTGAGCTATCGAACTGCTAATCTCCCTGTAGCTATACAAACGCAAATTGACTAAACTCCGAAACGACTCAAGGAAACCCACAAACTCTGCCCACCCCACCGATCCCCTCAGCATCCCCCTCAGTCCCCCAGCTGTTGAAGGCTCGCGGGAGACCCCACGGCTTTGGGACGCGGTCCGTCAGAGATGGGCGGGCGTGCGGCGGTGAAGGGGGTGGATCTGAAGACTGTTCCGCCGAGCCGCGGGAAAGGGAGGGTCCCGAGCCATCCGGTGCGGTCGCGTCTGCCGTCGGTCCATTCTCTCTTTACCGTCCGTTCCTCTGTACCTTCAGTAACGTCTTTTACCGGCTGAAAACTAAAAGTCCGTGTCCCGTATCGCATGCAGTCATCCGCGAGGACGCGCGGGCTACAGCGGCAGATTCGACACAGTACACACAGCGGCAGGCAGCCGCCCTCCGCGCGGCAGGGCCGAAAACTTTTCCAAGCTGAGAAGCGATTGTAACTGGCTGCGGCGGGTCGCTACGGGCAGCCGCCATCATGGGTGTGTCAGTGAGTCGCTACAGGCAGCCGCCATCATGGGTGTGTCAGTGAGTCGCTATAGGCAGCCGCAACAACTCAGTCCCAAGCGCGTCTCTCCGACCTCCTGCTGCACTTCGATCTTAAAATCACGGGAGGCTCTTTACTCGCATGACCCTGCGCACACGCCCGGGCCAGCAGCTCTCAGAGCTCAGTGTCCGGCGAACTTCTCTCACGAGATAAATACGCCAGCAGACGCAGTGCCCCAGCAAATCCACTGTGGGCCTTACCTGCCTTACACACGGGCTGTTCACTCCGGAAATGAACATCCAGACTACTGCCACCTCGGGGCAGCGCTACCCAGCCCAGCGGCACCGAATGACGCTTACTCTCTCCGATACGGAGAACGTCCCACAAGTTGATCAGACCCCTCTGCCTTCGGGCCAACCCTCCGGCCCCCAACGCAGTCTCACCTGCGGCCGGCTTGTGTCCTGACTCCTCTGTTCGAGCGCCAGATGTTGGGAATCACGTTCGGTGGAGCGCTATGGGAAGATGACTCTTTGTTCACCAATATGGTTAGATGGTCAAATCCCCTTTATTTCCGTGATACAGTGACTTATATGCATTCTAGCAAGAGGCGTGCTCAGCTTAAGATTGGTTACAGTCAGAGGGTCCAGAGTTACATGTAAGGTGTGCATAGGTTAACTTATCACAACATTCTAAGGGCCAGCCTTCCAGACCACCCACTCCAGCCCCCTTAGTTATCTAGTCTCTGCCCACTACAGCTGTGTGTGGGGTGCTCAGTTGTTTACATCTCGATTTCCTAGCCTCGCTGGGAACCAAGGACGTTCTCAGCGCAAGTTACCCATGTTTATGACTTTATGTCCTCGACTGGTGAGAAATTCTTCCACAGAATCCCCTGCACCATTCTGCAGCTTTCCAGCTCCCTCGCGCACTGGCAAAAGAAACTTTCTCCTAGCTCCTTTCCTTTGAAGCAGAAACACGTTTACATCCTACCCCCATGGAAGAACCATAGAAATGCCGTTTAGAAAAAGCACTCCTTTTGCTTTTAGACCGAGCCAGGAATGGCCTAGCCTGGAATCCCCTGCACCATTCTGCAGCTTCCCAGCTCCCTCACACACTGGCAAAAGAAACTTTCGCCTAGCTCCTTTCCTTTGAAGCAGAAACAATTTACACCCTAAACCCATGTAAGAACCATAGAAATGCCATTTAGAAAAAGCACTCCTTCAGCATAAAGACCCAGCCAGGAATGGCATAGCCGGGAACCCCCTGCACCATTCTGCAGCTTTGCAGCTGCGTCACACACTGGCAAAAGAAACTTTCTCCTAGCTCCTTTCCTTTGAAGCAGAAACACGTTTACATCCTACCCCCATGGAAGAACCATAGAAATGCCATTAAGAGAAAGCACTCCTACTGCTAATATACCCAGCCAGGAATGGCCTAGCCTGGAATCCCCTGCACCATTCTGCAGCTTTCCAGCTCCCTCACACACTGGCAAAAGAAACTTTCTCCTAGCTCCTTTCTTTAAAGCAGAAACACGCTTACATCCTAGCCCCATTGAAGAACCATAGAAATGCCATTTAGAAAAAGCACTCCTTCTGCTTATAGACCCAGCCAGGAATGGCCTAGCCTGGAATCCCCTGCACCATTCTGCAGCTTTCCAGCTGCGTCACACACTGGCAAAAGAAACTTTCTCCTAGCTCCTTTCCTTTGGTGAAGGATCATGTTTACATCCTGCCCATGGAAGAACCATAGAAATGCCGTTTAGAAAAAGCAATCCTTCTGCTTTTGCACCCAGCCAGAAATGGCCTAGCCTGGAAGCCCCTGCACCATTCTGCAGCTTTCCAGCTCCCTCACACACTGGCAAAAGAAACTTTCTTCTAGCTTCATTCCTTCATAGCAGAAACACGTTTACATCCTACCCCCATGGAGGAACCATAGAAACGCCGTTTAGAAAAAGCACTCCTGCTTTTAGACCCAGCCAGGAATGGCCTAGCCTGGAATCCCCTTCACCATTCTGCAGCTTTCCAGCTCCCTCACACACTGGCAAAATAAACTTTCTCCTAGATCCGTTCCTTTAAAGCAGAAACACACCTACATCCTAGCCAAATTGAAGAACCATAGAAATGACGTTTAGAAAAAGCACTCCTTCTGCTCATAGACCCAGCCAGGAATGGCCTATCCTGGAATCCCCTGCACCATTCTGCAGCTTTCTAGCTCCCTCAGACACTGGCAAAAGAAACTTTCTCCTAGCTCCTTTCCTTTGAAGCAGAAACACGTTTACACCCTACCCCCATGGAAGAACTATAGAAATGCCGTTTAGAAAAAGCACTCCTACTGCTTATAGACCCAGCCGGGAATGGCCTAGCCTGGAATCCCCTGCACCATTCGGCAGTTTTCCAGCTCCCTCGCGCACTGGCAAAAGAAACTTTCTCCTAGCTCCTTTCCTTTGAAGCAGAAACACGTTTACATCCTACCCCCATGGAAGAACCATAGAAATGCCGTTTAGAAAAAGTACTCCTTTTGCTTTTAGACCGAGCCAGGAATGGCCTAGCCTGGAAGCCCCTGCACCATTCGTCAGTTTTCCAGCTCCCTCACACACTGGCAAAAGAAACTTTCGCCTAGCTCCTTTCCTTTGAAGCAGAAACAATTTACACCCTAAACCCATGTAAGAACCATAGAAATGCCATTTAGAAAAAGCACTCCTTCAGCATAAAGGCCCAGCCAGGAATGGCCTAGCGGGGAATCCCCTGCACCATTCTGCAGCTTTCCAGCTCCCTCACACACTGGCAAAAGAAACTTTCTCCTAGCTCCTTTCCTTTGAAGCAGAAACACGCTTACATCCTAGCCCCATTGAAGAACCATAGAAATGCCATTTAGAAAAAGCACTCCTTCTGCTTATAGACCCAGCCAGGAATGGCCTAGCCTGGAATCCTGTGCTAGTTTGAAGCAAGCTGGAATGTTTTGGTGAATGAACTAGATAACAGGCAGTGAAATGAAAACAATTGATGTCAACTTCTCTCACAGTCTCGCTGAGAGCTCTGGGAAGAAGAAAGAATTTTTCTCCATTTTGTTTCTCACTCTTGCTTTTGCCTTAGACCTGGTCACATCTCATTAACCCTGCTCCCACTAACCTTGCTCCCTAACCTCTTTGCTGCACCTCTTTTCTTCCTGAGAACTGGGGTAAGGTTGAGAGGGCCGGGGGGAGGTGTTGGGATGGTTTGAGAGCCCCTCCTGGGGACCTAGGTTTCTGGGAGGGGAGTTGTGTTTTTGTATTGTTTATCCTTTGTATATTTCTGTATATAATTGTATATAACTGTATATATTGTAAATAGCTGCTTGTAAATTCTGCTAGCTGTAAATAAATTGCTTCATCTATATTCCTAGAGGCCGTCTGAGTTAGCTGGGGCAAATACAAAGTGTGGGAGGGGCGGGGTAACCCCCAAACCATCACATTTTAATTGGCTTTCCCAACGTGGGGCGAGAGATATATGGGAGTGATTGGAAATTAGCTCTGGGAATTAAGATGAAGCTAATCAAGCAGCTATTGTACTTGGTGGGGATTGCTGTGTGGCCTGTTTTCTGTTTTTTTGTGTACAATTGGATCAAAGATCAAATTGGTTATTTCTTGCTTCATGTAGTTTTTAAGAAGGCTAAAGTTAAGCTTTCAAGCATGTTCTGGAGCTGGGGTGATTTTATTCTTGGTTATGCTGGTTTTAATATTTCTGAGAATATTACCAAGGACATTACAGGAGCTCTGGTCAATAATGTGACAATCAATGGAAATTCTGCTTTAAATATGGCTCTAATGAGAGTTATTCAGCCTAAGACAGGAATTCCAACTGTTTGTATAGGCACATGCTCGTGTAAAACTGTTTTGCTTCTCACAATTTTTAATATTTGCCTCATGATTTTAATTTTCATATTAATTTTGGCATTATTGGTGAAAAATTCAAAACCAGCTTCTGTAAGAGCTAGGAAAAATTCTGTGTCTCAGAAGCAGTCTCTTTCACAGCAAAACAAGGGAACACAGTTATCTGCTTCCCCCTTGCCAGCCTCTGCCCCTCCTTCTCCAAGTGCTGGGAACACGGCCAATGTTCCCGCCAATAACGTAAACAATGATAAGGATAACCAAAACAAGCCACAGAGTTTAGCAGGAGCCCTAGGAGGACAGGCAGGTACCCAAAATCAGAATGTTCCTAGCAAAAATGATAACACATCAGGATTGGCAGGCATCCCAGGAGGACAGGCAAACAATCCCACTAATGCTAATATTAGTGCTAGTAACGCTAGCACAGTCAGTCCAAATCCTACTGACAGCAGCTCAGCCAATTTGAACCCCCAGCCAGCAGACCAGAACCAAAATCCACCTGTTAAAAGCAAGGCAGATTTGAACTCACAAGCTCCAGGTCAGACCCCTAAGGATACAAATGCTCCAAGTCAGACCTCCAATAATTCAAATGCTCCAGGTCAGACCCCTAAGGATTCAAACCCTCCAAGTCAGACTCCTAAAGATTCAAATCCTCCAGCAGACACATCCAAGTCTGTTGCTGCTCAGGCCCTTCTGGCACCTGCTAAGGGAAAAGCTAAGACAAAGAGTGGTTCGCAGGAGGATGTAAGACAGGGGACCTCTAGTGATCAGCAAGGAGAAGAGGAGGAGGAGATAGTTAGTCTGCGAGACCTTGTAGATGTGCTGAGACAACAATACTCAAGTGAGAGGAGTGCTGTGAGGTTAGCTGCCAAGAGAGAGGATGGTTCCAATGAGTTTAAGAGTGCTATGAGGAAGATTGTGTTAGGCCAGGCACCACCAGAACAACAGGAGGAAGAGGAGCTGGAAGATGACATCCAGGGCTCCAAGGATCCACTCAGAGAGGTCAGGGAAGTTAGGAAGGAATACACAAGGGAATCAGGTGAGCCAATCTTAAGCTGGCTAGTGAGATGCCATGGCATTGGTGCTAATGCCCTGCAGGTAGGAGACAAGTCTGCCAAGCAGCTGGGACCACTCACTAAGGAGAGTGGAGTGGACAAACACCTAGCAAGTCCTCTTGGTAGGGTTAGCTTGTGGACACGCCTTCTGTTGGCTGTGGCTATGAGATATCCTTCCTGAGATGATTTGCCATGGGCTGCCAAGAAGTGGAACACCGTTGAGCAGGGAATTAAGCTTCTGAAGGAGTTTGCTGTGAAGGAAGTGCTTTATGGAGATCATGGTACTCATGAGCCCGATGATATTCCTTTGGGAACAGGTCTCATGAAGAAGCTTATTAAGCTTGCTCCTTCATCCTATGCTACCATCTTGGCCAGTAAGTTTCTATCAAGGAGTGATAATGGAAGGTCTTTCACTGTTGGTGAATTCACTGATCAGCTCAGGCAGATAGAGGATAGCTTGTCCCATTCTGGTATAACCTGTGCCATAAAGACTATGACTACAGAGATGAAGGATAGCATTGAGAATGGCATTAGAAATGGTATGAAAGAACTGAAGGAGGATCTCAAAAACATTACCAATATGGTAAAGGATACCGTTCCTGCATCATCTGAATGGGTGCATGTTTCTGCAGTCAGGAACAGACGCCCACCTCCTGCAAGGCAATTCCAGCCCAGGAGGAGACAAATTCCACCCAGACAGCAGCAATCACGTGCGTCACTGTGGATACTTCTGCGTGACACATATGGGGAGAGCATTGTGGGAAGCTTCCTCCCGCAGCGGAGCATGAAAGGTAAACATCAGACCCTGTGATGAGAAGTGTCCTTGGAGCCTTGAGGCTCCCAGGGGCCTGAGCCTGCGACTATGAGCAACCCACGCACAGCTGTCAGGGGGTGGAATCTGCCCGCCTCTGGGGTGGGCACGGCCCAGGGGGCTGACTCTGGCCACCCCCCCTGGGTGGGATCCTTAAGGTGTTTACTGTAAGTTAACCTATCTCTGCCTTACACTTAACCTGGAGCCAATCTGTACCCTCCACTTGTACCAATCTTGAGCTAAGTTAGTTGTCTACACCCCCTTTGGGGGCTATAAAGGTCGCTGCATCGCCCTAATAAATTGCACTGCTGCGCAGAAGCCACAGAGTCGACTCTCAGTGCCCCGATCTCTCGCCGCACCGGTCTCCGTCTTCCAACAGAACATGAACAAATGGGATGGTAAACCTACTTCAGCTCTTTCAAAGAGGGTCAGGGATCTGCAGAGTGGCAGAAACAGAGGCAGCAATGCCAGGAAAGTAGCTGTCACTTCTTCAGCTCCCGAGAGCAACTGCAATTGTTCCAACAGTTGCAGTTCCTCTCACAACTACACCAATCATTGTGTACACCCTACGTGCCATGTTCAGCATTAGGGGTGCCCTGCCTCCAGCCAGGAGGAGGAAAGGGATAGTGGAGAGAACCGAATCTATTGGAATGTATTCATTAGGTGGCCTGGCAGTTCAAGAGTTCGGAAATACAGGGCTTTAGTTGACACAGGTGCTCAGTGTACTTTATTGCCATCAAATTGTAAAGGGACAGAGTCCATTTCTATTTTTGGAATCACTGGTGGATCTCAAGAGTTAACTAAGATACAGGCTGAGATCAGTTTAACTGGTAAAGAGTGGAAGACACATACTATTGTAACTGGTCCTGATGCGCCTTGCATTCTGGGAATTGACTTTTTGAGACAAGGTTGTTTCAAAGATCCTAAGGGTCATAAATGGGCTTTTGGAATAGCATCTGTAGAGATTGAGGATGGTAAATTGAAATTGTCTGTTAGACCTGAACTTTCTGATGAATCTGCAGTTGTGGGACATCATGACATAGAGGACCTGGAAGTGCCAATTGCAACTCAAACTGTTCATCATAGGCAGTACAGAACTAACCGTGACTCTTTGTTGCCCATTCATCAGCTGATTCGTCAATTGGAGTGTCAGGCTGTCATCGAGAAAGCTCATTCACCTTTCAACAGTCCCATCTGGCCTGTGCATAAACCTACGGGCGACTGGAGACTGACAGTTGACTTTCGTGCCCTCAACGAGGTGACGCCACCCATGAGTGCAGCTGTGCCGGACATGCTGGAACTCCAGTACGAGCTGGAATCGAAGGAGGCTAAATGGTATGCTACCATAGACATTGCTAATGCTTTCTTCTCTATTCCCATAGCAAAAGAGTGCAGGCCTCAGTTTGCATTCACCTGGAGAGGAATCCAGTACTAGTTCAATCGTTTGCCTCAGGGGTGGAAACACAGCTCAACCATCTGTCACTCAGTCATCCACAATGCACTGGAGAAAGGTAAAGCTCCAGAGCACATCCAGTACATCGACGACATCATTGTGTGGGGCCAAACTGCTGAGGAAGTCTTCGAGAAAGGTAATAAAATCATTGACATTCTGTTGCAAGCAGGTTTTGCCATTAAGAGAGACAAGGTGAAAGGACCTGCCAAAGAAATTCAGTTTCTGGGAGTGCGGTGGCAGGATGGTCGCCGTTACATTCCTCAGGATGTGATCAACAAAGTCTCTACCATGGCAGTTCCCACCAGTAAGAAGGACACACTTTCTTTTCTTGGTGTGGTGGGATTTTGGAGACTGCACATTCCTGGTTTCAGTCAGATTGTCAAACCTCTGCATGATGTGACTCGTAAGAGAAACAATTTCGAGTGGGGGCCTGAACAACAAGCAGCCTTTGATCAAATCAAACGAGAAGTAGTCCATGCAGTGGGCTTAGGACCTGTGAGATCTGGTCCGGACATTAAGAACATTCTGTACACGGCTGCCAGTGACAATGGTCCAACTTGGAGTCTTTGGCAGAGAGCTCCAAATGAGACACGTGGTCGTCCACTTGGTTTCTGGGGACGTTGTTACAGAGGTTCAGAGACAAATTACACTGCAACTGAGAAAGAGATTCTAGCAGCCTATGAGGGAGTGAAAGCAGCTTCTGAAGTGATTGGAACTGAGTCACAATTGCTGTTAGCTCCTAGACTGCCAGTTCTTAACTGGATGGTAGCCAATGCTCTATGGGGTTGGCTAAAGGACTGGAAGAAGAATGGTTGGCAGAGGAAAGGAAAGCCTATTTGGTGTGCTGATCTATGGCAGGACATTGATGCACGGCTGGAGAAAATTCCAGTGAAGGTGTGGCACGTAGATGCACACATGCCTAAGAGCAGAGCTACTGAGGAGCATCAACATAACCAGAAGGCAGACCAAGCTGCTAAGATTGCTCAAGTTGATACCAACTCTGAACTTGACATTGACCTTGATTGGAAACACCGAGGTGAGCTGTTCTTAGCTCGGTGGGCCCATGACTCATCTGGACATCAAGGCAGAGATGGAACATACCGATGGGCTCGTGATAGGTCAATTGACTTGTCCATGGACGCTATCACCCAAGTCATCCATGACTGTGACATTTGTGCTGCTATTAAGCAGGCTAAGCGAATCAAGCCCTTATGGTATGGTGATAGATGGTCAAAGTACAAGTATGGTGAAGCCTGGCAGATTGACTACATCACTTTACCTCGATCTCGTTCTGGCAAGCAGTATGTGCTAACGATGGTAGAAGCCAGCACTGGATGGTTGGAAACCTATCCAGTTCCACATGCTACTGCACGTAACACCATTGTTGGTTTGGAGAGACAGATCTTGTGGAGACATGGAACTCCAGAGAGAATCGAGTCAGACAATGGTACTCACTTCAAGAACAATCTTGTGAAAAACTGGGCCAAAGAGCATGGTATTGAATGGATCTATCACATACCCTACTATGCACCAGCTTCAGGGAAGATTGAATGTTACAACGGTTTGCTGAAAACCACCCTAAAAGCCATGGGGGGTGGAACTCTAAAAAACTGGGACAAACATTTAGCAGAAGCTACCTGGTTGGTAAATAGTAGAGGTTCAGTAAACAGAGCAGGACCTGCACAATCAGACTTGGTCCAAACAGTAGACGGTGATAAAGTTCCTGTTGTACGTGAGAAGAATCTGTTAGGGAAAACTGTTTGGGTATTTTCTCCTTCGGGCGAAGGGAAACCTGTCCGAGGGGTGGTTTCTGCTGAAGGTCCTGGTCATACATACTGGGTAATGCAGGAGAATGGTGAAATCCAGTGTATTCCACAGAGAAATCTAACCTTAGCTGAGAGAGTTTAAACTCAAGCTGTTAGGAGTTTTCTGTTCTAGGTAACATCGGCACCCAACACTGAGAGAATCTACGATAGAATCTACAGTACGTGAGCACGAACCCAACATCACCTGAGAGTCCCTGTTCTGAGCTTTTGAATCACCTACATTTGATAGAAGTGTGAACTGAACTTGTATATATTGTTTTAGTGTAAATATTAGTTTAGATTAGATTGGATAATTCTCAGCGATACTCTGAGCGAAGTAGACAGGGGTGGATTGTGCTAGTTTGAAGCAAGCTGGAATGTTTTGGTGAAAGAACTAGATAACAGGCAGTGAAATGAAAACAATTGATGTCAACTTCTCTCACAGTCTCGCTGAGAGCTCTGGGAAGAAGAAAGAATTTTTCTCCATTTTGTTTCTCACTCTTGCTTTTGCCTTAGACCTGGTCACATCTCATTAACCCTGCTCCCACTAACCTTGCTCCGTAACCTCTTGGCTGCACCTCTTTTCTTTCTGAGAACTGGGGTAAGGTTGAGAGGGCCGGGGGGAGGTGTTGGAGTGGTTTGAGAGCCCCTCCTGAGGACCTAGGTTTCTGGGAGGGGAGCTGTGTTTTTGTATTGTTTATCCTTTGTATATTTCTGTATATAATTGTATATAACTGTATATATTGTAAATAGCTGCTTGTAAATTCTGCTAGCTGTAAATAAATTGCTTCATCTATATTCCTAGAGGCCGTCTGAGTTAGCTGGGGCAAATACAAAGTGTGGGAGGGGCGGGGTAAACCCCAAACCATCACAAATCCCCTGCACCATTCTGCAGCTTTCCAGTTCCCTCACGCGCTGGCAAAAGAAACTTTCTTCTAGCTCCTTTCCTTTGAAGCAGAAACACGTTTACATCCTAGCCCCATTGAAGAACCATAGAAATGCCATTTAGAAAAAGCAATCCTTCTGCTTATAGACCCAGCCAGGAATGGCCTAGCCGGGAAACCCCTGCACCATTCTGCAGCTTTCCAGCCCCCTCACACACCGGCAAAAGAAACTTTCTCCTAGCTCCTTTCCTTTGAAGAAGAAATACGTTTACATCCTAGCCCCAAAGAAGAAACATAGAAGTGCCGTTTAGAAAAAGCACTCCTTCTGCTTATAGACCCAGCCAGGAATGGCCTAGCCTGGAATCCCCTGCACCATTCTGCAGCTTTCCAGCTCCCTCACACACTGGCAAAAGAAACTTTCTCCTAGCTCCTTTCCTTAGAAGCAGAAACACCTTTATATCCTAGCCCCATTGAAGAACCATAGAAATGCCGTTTAGAAAAAGCACTCCTTCTGCTTATAGACCCAGCCAGGAATGGCCTAGCCTGGAATCCCCTGCACCATTCTGCAGCTTTCCAGCTCCCACACACACTGGCAAAAGAAACCTTGTCCTAGCTCCTTTCCTTTGAAGCAGAAAGACAATTACATCCTAGCCCCATTGAAGAACTATAGAAATGCCGTTTAGAAAAAGCACTCCTTCTGCTTATACACCTAGCCGGGAATGGCCTACCCTGGAATCCCCTTCACCATTCTGCAGCTTTCCAGCTCCCTCGCGCACTGGCAAAACAAACTTTCTCCTAGCTCCTTTCCTTTGAAGCAGAAACACGTTTACATCCTACCCCCATGGAAGAACCATAGAAATGCCGTTTAGAAAAAGCACTCCTTCTGCTTTTAGACCGAGCCAGGAATGGCCTAGCCTAGAATCCCCTGCACCATTCTGCAGCTTTCCAGCTCCCTCACACACTGGCAAAAGAAACTTTCTCCTAGCTCCTTTCCTTTGAAGCAGAAACACGTTTACATCCTACCCCCATTGAAGAACCATAGAAATGCCGTTTAGAAAAAACACTCCTTCTGCTTATAGACCGAGCCACGAATGGCCTAGCCTGGAATCCCCTGCACCATTCTGCAGCTTACCAGCTCCCTCACACACTGGCAAAAGAAACTTTCTCCTAGCTCCTTTCCTTTGAAGCAGAAACAATTTACACCCTAAACCAATGTAAGAACCATAGAAATGCCATTTAGAAAAAGCACTCCTTCTGCTTATAGACCCAGCCAGGAATGGCCTAGCCTGGAACCCCCTGCACCATTCTGCAGCTTTCCAGCTCCCTCACACACTGGCAAAAGAAACTTTCTCCTAGCTGCTTTCCTTTGAAGCAGAAACACGTTTACATCCTAGCCCCATGGAAGAACCATAGAAATACCGTTTAGAAAAAGCACTCCTTCTGCTTATAGGCCCAGCCAGGAATGGCCTAGCCTGGAAGCCCCTGCACCATTCTGCAGCTTTCCAGCGCCCTCACACACTGGCAAAAGAAACTTTCTCCTTGCTCCTTTCCTTTGATGCAGAAACACGTTTACATCCTAGCCCCATGGAAGAACCATAGAAATGCCGTTTAGAAAAAGCACTCCTTCTGCTTATAGACCCAGCCAGGAATGGCCTAGCCTGGAATCCCCTGCACCATTCTGCAGCTTTCCATCTCCCTCACACACTGGCAAAAGGAACTTTCTCCTAGCTGCTTTCCTTTGAAGCAGAAACATGTTTACATCCTACCTCCAAAGAAGAAACAGAAATGCCATTTAGAAAAAGCACTCCTTCTGCTAATATACCCAGCCAGGAAAGGCCTAGCCTGGAATCCCCTGCACCATTCTGCAGCTTGCCAGCTCCCTCACACACTGGCAAAAGAAACTTTCTCCTAGCTCCTTTCCTTTAATGCAGAAACACGCTTACATCCTAGCCCCATTGAAGAACCATAGAAATGCCGTTTAGAAAAAGCACTCCTGCTTATACCCAGCCAGGAATGGCCTAGCCTAGAATCCCCTGCACCATTCTGCAGCTTTCCAGCGACCTCACACACTGGCAAAAGAAACTTTCTCCTAGCTCCTTTCCTTTGAAGCAGAAACAATTTACAGCCTACCCCCATGGAAGAACCATAGAAATGCCATTTAGAAAAAGCACTCCTTCTGCTAATAGACCCAGCCAGGAATGGCATAGCCTGGAATCCCCTGCACCATTCTGCAGCTTTCCAGCTCCCTCACACACTGGCAAAAGAAACTTTCTCCTAGCTCCTTTCCTTTGAAGCAGAAACACGTTTACATCCTACCCCCATGGAAGAACCATAGAAATGCCGTTTAGAAAAAGCACTCCTTCTGCTTATAGACCCAGCCAGGAATGGCCTAGCCTGGAATCCCCTGCACCATTCTGCAGCTTTCCAGCGCCCTCACACACTGGCAAAAGAAACTTTCTCCTAGCTCCTTTCCTTTGAAGCAGAAACACGTTTACATCCTACCCCCATGGAGGAACCATAGAAATGCCATTTAGAAAAAGCATTCCTTCTGCTTTTAGACCGTGCCAGGAATGGCCTAGCTTGGAATCCCCTGCACCATTCTGCAGCTTTCTAGCGCCCTCACACACTGGCAAAAGAAACTTTCTCCTAGCTCCTTTCCTTTGAAGCAGAAACAATTTACACCCTAAACCCATGTAAGAACCATAGAAATGCCATTTAGAAAAAGCACTCCTTCTGCTAATAGACCCAGCCAGGAATGGCCTAGCCTGGAATCCCCTGCACCATTCTGCAGCTTTCCAGCTCCCTCACACACTGGCAAAAGAAACTTTCTCCTAGCTCCATTCCTTTAATGCAGAAACACGCTTACATCCTAGCCCCATGGAAGAACCATAGAAATGCCGTTTAGAAAAAGCACTCCTTCTGCTTATAAACCCAGCCAGGAATGGCCTAGCCTGGAATCCCCTGCACCATTCTGCAGCTTTCCAGCTCCCTCACACACTGGCAAAAGAAACTTTCTCCTAGCTGCTTTCCTTTGAAGCAGAAACATGTTTACATCCTAGCACCAAAGAGGAACCATAGAAATGCCGTTTAGAAAAAGCACTCCTTCTGCTAATATACCCAGCCAGGAATGGCCTAGCCTGGAATCCCCTGCACCATTCTGCAGCTTGCCAGCTCCCTCACACACTGGCAAAAGAAACTTTGTCCTAGCTCCTTTCCTTTGAAGCAGAAACATGTTGACATCCTACCTCCAAAGAAGAAGCATAGACATGCCATTTAGAAAAAGCACTCCTTCTGCTAATATACCCAGCCAGGAAAGGCCTAGCCTGGAATCCCCTGCACCATTCTGCAGCTTGCCAGCTCCCTCACACACTGGTAAAAGAAACTTTCTCCTAGCTCCATTCCTTTAATGCAGAAACACGCTTATATCCTAGCCCCATGGAAGAACCATAGAAATGCCGTTTAGAAAAAGCACTCCTTCTGCTTATAAACCCAGCCAGGAATGGCCTAGCCTGGAATCCCCTTTCCATTCTGCAGCTTTCCAGCGCCCTCACACACTGGCAAAAGAAACTTTCTCCTAGCTCCTTTCCTTTGAAGCAGAAACACGCTTACATCCTTGCCCCATGGAAGAACCACAGAAATGCCATTTGGAAAAAGCACTCCTTCTGCTTTTAGACGCAACTAGGAATGGCCTAGCCTGGAATCCCCTGCACCATTCTGCAGCTTTCCAGCGCCCTCACACACTGGCAGAAGAAACTTTCTCCTAGCTCCTTTCCTAGGATGCAGAAACACGTTTACATCCTAACCCCATTGAAGAACCATAGAAATGCCGTTTAGAAAAAGCACTCCTTCTGCTTATAGACCCAGCCAGGAATGGCCTAGCCTGGAATCCCCTGCACCATTCTGCAGCTTTCCATCTCCCTCACACACTGGCAAAAGAAACTTTCTCCTAGCTCCTTTCCTTTGAAGCAGAAACATGTTTACATCCTACCTCCAAAGAAGAAACAGAAATGCCATTTAGAAAAAGCAATCCTTCTGCTAATATACCCAGCCAGGAAAGGCCTAGCCTGGAATCCCCTGCACCATTCTGCAGCTTGCCAGCTCCCTCACACACTGGCAAAAGAAACTTTCTCCTAGCTCCTTTCCTTTAATGCAGAAACACGCTTACATCCTAGCCCCATTGAAGAACCATAGAAATGCCGTTTAGAAAAAGCACTCCTTCTGCTTATAGACCCAGCCAGGAATGGCCTAGCCTGGAATCCCCTGCACCATTCTGCAGCTTTCCAGCTCCCTCACACACTGGCAAAAGAAACTTTCTCCTAGCTCCTTTCCTTTGAAGCAGAAACACGTTTACATCCTAGTCCCATGGAAGAACCATAGAAATGCCATTTGGAAAAAGCACTCCTTCTGCTTTTAGACCCAACTAGGAATGGCCTAGCCTGGAACCCCCTGCACCATTCTGCAGCTTTCCAGCTCCCTCACACACTGGCAGAAGAAACTTTCTCCTAGCTGCTTTCCTTTGAAGCAGAAACACGTTTACATCCTAGCCCCATGGAAGAACCATAGAAATGCCGTTTAGAAAAAGCACTCCTTCTGCTTATAGACCCAGCCAGGAATGGCCTAGCCTGGAATCCCCTGCACCATTCTGCAGCTTTCCATCTCCCTCACACACTGGCAAAAGGAACTTTCTCCTAGCTCCTTTCCTTTGAAGCAGAAACACGTTTACATCCTACCCCCATTGAAGAACCATAGAAATGCCATTTAGAAAAAGAACTCCTTCTGCTTATAGACCGAGCCACAAATGGCCTAGCCTGGAATCCCCTGCACCATTCTGCAGCTTTCCAGCTCCCTCACACACTGGTAAAAGAAACTTTCTCCTAGCTCCTTTCCTTTGAAGCAGAAACACGCTTACATCCTTGCCCCATGGAAGAACCACAGAAATGCCATTTGGAAAAAGCACTCCTTCTGCTTTTAGACGCAACTAGGAATGGCCTAGCCTGGAATCCCCTTTCCATTCTGCAGCTTTCCAGCGCCCTCACACACTGGCAGAAGAAACTTTCTGCTAGCTCCTTTCCTTTGAAGCAGAAACACGTTTACATCCTAACCCCATTGAAGAACCATAGAAATGCCGTTTAGAAAAAGCACTCCTTCTGCTTATAGACCCAGCCAGGAATGGCCTAGCCTGGAATCCCCTGCACCATTCTGCAGCTTTCCAGCTCCCTCACACACTGGCAAAAGAAACTTTCTCCTAGCTCCTTTCCTTTGAAGCAGAAACACGTTTACATCCTAGTCCCATGGAAGAACCATAGAAATGCCATTTAGAAAAAGCACTCCTTCTGCTTATAGACCGAGCCACAAATGGCCTAGCCTGGAATCCCCTGCACCATTCTGCAGCTTTCCAGCTCCCTCACACACTGGCAAAAGAAACTTTCTCCTAGCTCCTTTCCTTTGAAGCAGAAACACGCTTACATCCTAGCCCCATGGAAGAACCATAGAAATGCCGTTTAGAAAAAGCACTCCTTCTGCTTATAGACCCAGCCAGGAATGGCCTAGCCTGGAATCCCCTGCACCATTCTGCAGCTTCCAGCTCCCTCACACACTGGCAAAAGAAACTTTCTCCTAGCTCCTTTCCTTTGAAGCAGAAACACGTTTACATCCTAGCCCCATGGAAGAACCATAGAAATGCCGTTTAGAAAAAGCACTCCTTCTGCTTATAGACCCAGCCAGGAATGGCCTAGCCTGGAATCCCCTGCACCATTCTGCAGCTTTCCAGCTCCCTCACACACTGGCAAAAGAAACTTTCTCCTAGCTCCTTTCCTTTGAAGCAGAAACACGTTTACATCCTACCCCCATTGAAGAACCATAGAAATGCCATTTAGAAAAAGCACTCCTTCTGCTTATAGACCCAGCCCAGAATGGCCTAGCCTGGAATCCCCTGCACCATTCTGCAGCTTTCCAGCTCCCTCACACACTGGCAAAAGAAACTTTCTCCTAGCTCCTTTCCTTTGAAGCAGAAACACGTTTACATCCTAGCCCCAATGAAGAACCATAGAAATGCCGTTTAGAAAAAGCACTCCTTCTGCTTATAGACCCAGCCAGGAATGGCCTAGCCTGGAATCCCCTGCACCATTCTGCAGCTTTCCAGCTCCCTCACACACTGGCAAAAGAAACTTTCTCCTAGCTCTTTTCCTTAGAAGCAGAAACACCTTTATATCCTAGCCCCATTGAAGAACCATAGAAATGCCGTTTAGAAAAAGCACTCCTTCTGCTTATAGACCCAGCCAGGAATGGCCTAGCCTGGAATCCCCTGCACCATTCTGCAGCTTTCCAGCTCCCACACACACTGGCAAAAGAAACCTTGTCCTAGCTCCTTTCCTTTGAAGCAGAAAGACAATTACATCCTAGCCCCATTGAAGAACTATAGAAATGCCGTTTAGAAAAAGCACTCCTTCTGCTTATACACCTAGCCGGGAATGGCCTACCCTGGAATCCCCTTCACCATTCTGCAGCTTTCCAGCTCCCTCGCGCACTGGCAAAAGAAACTTTCTCCTAGCTCCTTTCCTTTGAAGCAGAAACACTTTTACATCCTACCCCCATGGAAGAACCATAGAAATGCCGTTTAGAAAAAGCACTCCTTCTGCTTATAGACCGAGCCAGGAATGGCCTAGCCTGGAATCCCCTGCACCATTCTGCAGCTTTCCAGCTCCCTCACACACTGGCAAAAGAAACTTTCTCCTAGCTCCTTTCCTTTGAAGCAGAAACACGTTTACATCCTACCCCCATTGAAGAACCATAGAAATGCCGTTTAGAAAAAGCACTCCTTCTGCTTATAGACCGAGCCACGAATGGCCTAGCCTGGAATCCCCTGCACCATTCTGCAGCTTTCCAGCTCCCTCACACACTGGCAAAAGAAACTTTCTCCTAGCTCCTTTCCTTTGAAGCAGAAACAATTTACACCCTAAACCCATGTAAGAACCATAGAAATGCCATTTAGAAAAAGCACTCCTTCTGCTTATAGACCCAGCCAGGAATGGCCTAGCCTGGAACCCCCTGCACCATTCTGCAGCTTTCCAGCTCCCTCACACACTGGCAAAAGAAACTTTCTCCTAGCTGCTTTCCTTTGAAGCAGAAACACGTTTACATCCTAGCCCCATGGAAGAACCATAGAAATGCCGTTTAGAAAAAGCACTCCTTCTGCTTATAGACCCAGCCAGGAATGGCCTAGCCTGGAAGCCCCTGCACCATTCTGCAGCTTTCCAGCGCCCTCACACACTGGCAAAAGAAACTTTCTCCTTGCTCCTTTCCTTTGATGCAGAAACACGTTTACATCCTAGCCCCATGGAAGAACCATAGAAATGCCGTTTAGAAAAAGCACTCCTTCTGCTTATAGACCCAGCCAGGAATGGCCTAGCCTGGAATCCCCTGCACCATTCTGCAGCTTTCCATCTCCCTCACACACTGGCAAAAGGAACTTTCTCCTAGCTGCTTTCCTTTGAAGCAGAAACATGTTTACATCCTACCTCCAAAGAAGAAACAGAAATGCCATTTAGAAAAAGCACTCCTTCTGCTAATATACCCAGCCAGGAAAGGCCTAGCCTGGAATCCCCTGCACCATTCTGCAGCTTGCCAGCTCCCTCACACACTGGCAAAAGAAACTTTCTCCTAGCTCCTTTCCTTTAATGCAGAAACACGCTTACATCCTAGCCCCATGGAAGAACCATAGAAATGCCGTTTAGAAAAAGCACTCCTGCTTATACCCAGCCAGGAATGGCCTAGCCTAGAATCCCCTGCACCATTCTGCAGCTTTCCAGCGACCTCACACACTGGCAAAAGAAACTTTCTCCTAGCTCCTTTCCTTTGAAGCAGAAACAAGTTTACATCCTACCCCCATGGAAGAACCATAGAAATGCCGTTTAGAAAAAGCACTCCTTCTGCTAATAGACCCAGCCAGGAATGGCATAGCCTGGAATCCCCTGCACCATTCTGCAGCTTTCAAGCTCCCTCACACACTGGCAAAAGAAACTTTCTCCTAGCTCCTTTCCTTTGAAGCAGAAACACGTTTACATCCTACCCCCATGGAAGTACCATAGAAATGCCGTTTAGAAAAAGCACTCCTTCTGCTTATAGACCCAGCCAGGAATGGCCTAGCCTGGAATCCCCTGCACCATTCTGCAGCTTTCCAGCTCCCTCACACACTGGCAAAAGAAACTTTCTCCTAGCTCCTTTCCTTTGAGGCAGAAACACATTTACATCCTACCCCCATGGAGGAACCATAGAAATGCCATTTAGAAAAAGCATTCCTTTTGCTTTTAGACCGTGCCAGGAATGGCCTAGCTTGGAATCCCCTGCACCATTCTGCAGCTTTCTAGCGCCCTCACACACTGGCAAAACAAACTTTATCCCAGCTCCTTTCCTTTGAAGCAGAAACAATTTACACCCTAAACCCATGTAAGAACCATAGAAATGCCATTTAGAAAAAGCACTCCTTCTGCTAATAGACCCAGCCAGGAATGGCCTAGCCTGGAATCCCCTGCACCATTCTGCAGCTTTCCAGCTCCCTCACACACTGGCAAAAGAAACTTTCTCCTAGCTCCATTCCTTTAATGCAGAAACACGCTTACATCCTAGCCCCATGGAAGAACCATAGAAATGCCGTTTAGAAAAAGCATTCCTTCTGCTTATAAACCCAGCCAGGAATGGCCTAGCCTGGAATCCCCTGCACCATTCTGCAGCTTTCCAGCTCCCTCACACACTGGCAAAAGAAACTTTCTCCTAGCTCCTTTCCTTTGAAGCAGAAACATGTTTACATCCTAGCACCAATGAAGAACCATAGAAATGCCGTTTAGAAAAAGCACTCCTTCTGCTTATAGACCCAGCCAGGAATGGCCTAGCCTGGAATCCCCTGCACCATTCTGCAGCTTTCCAGCTCCCTCACACACTGGCAAAAGAAACTTTGTCCTAGCTCCTTTCCTTTGAAGCAGAAACATGTTGACATCCTACCTCCAAGAAGAACCATAGAAATGCCATTTAGAAAAAGCACTCCTTCTGCTAATATACCCAGCCAGGAAAGGCCTAGCCTGGAATCCCCTGCACCATTCTGCAGCTTGCCAGCTCCCTCACACACTGGCAAAAGAAACTTTCTCCTAGCTCCATTCCTTTAATGCAGAAACACGCTTACATCCTAGCCCCATGGAAGAACCATAGAAATGCCGTTTAGAAAAAGCACTCCTTCTGCTTATAGACCCAGCCAGGAATGGCCTAGCCTGGAATCCCCTGCACCATTCTGCAGCTTTCCAGCTCCCTCACACACTGGCAAAAGAAACTTTCTCCTAGCTCCTTTCCTTTGAAGCAGAAACACGTTTACATCCTAGCCCCATGGAAGAACCATAGAAATGCCATTTAGAAAAAGCACTCCTTCTGCTTATAGACCCAGCCAGGAATGGCCTAGCCTGGAATCCCCTGCACCATTCTGCAGCTTTCCAGCGCCCTCACACACTGGCAAAAGAAACTTTCTCCTAGCTCCTTTCCTTTGAAGCAGAAACACGTTTACATCCTAACCCCATTGAAGAACCATAGAAATGCCGTTTAGAAAAAGCACTCCTTCTGCTTATAGACCCAGCCAGGAATGGCCTAGCCTGGAATCCCCTGCACCATTCTGCAGCTTTCCAGCTCCCTCACACACTGGCAAAAGAAACTTTCTCCTAGCTCCTTTCCTTTGAAGCAGAAACACGTTTACATCCTACCCCCATTGAAGAACCATAGAAATGCCATTTAGAAAAAGCAATCCTTCTGCTAATATACCCAGCCAGGAAAGGCCTAGCCTGGAATCCCCTGCACCATTCTGCAGCTTGCCAGCTCCCTCACACACTGGCAAAAGAAACTTTCTCCTAGCTCCTTTCCTTTAATGCAGAAACACGCTTACATCCTAGCCCCATTGAAGAACCATAGAAATGCCGTTTAGAAAAAGCACTCCTTCTGCTTATAGACCCAGCCAGGAATGGCCTAGCCTGGAATCCCCTGCACCATTCTGCAGCTTTCCAGCTCCCTCACACACTGGCAAAAGAAACTTTCTCCTAGCTCCTTTCCTTTGAAGCAGAAACACGTTTACATCCTAGCCCCATGGAAGAACCATAGAAATGCCGTTTAGAAAAAGCACTCCTTCTGCTTTTAGACCCAGCCAGGAATGGCCTAGCCTGGAATCCCCTGCACCATTCTGCAGCTTTCCAGCTCCCTCACACACTGGCAAAAGAAACTTTCTCCTAGCTCCTTTCCTTTGAAGCAGAAACACGTTTACATCCTAGCCCCATGGAAGAACCATAGAAATGCCGTTTAGAAAAAGCACTCCTTCTGCTTATAGACCCAGCCAGGAATGGCCTAGCCTGGAATCCCCTGCACCATTCTGCAGCTTTCCAGCTCCCTCACACACTGGCAAAAGAAACTTTCTCCTAGCTCCTTTCCTTTGAAGCAGAAACACGTTTACATCCTAGCCCCCATTGAAGAACCATAGAAATGCCATTTAGAAAAAGCACTCCTTCTGCTTATAGACCCGAGCCAGGAATGGCCTAGCCTGGAATCCCCTGCACCATTCTGCAGCTTTCCAGCTCCCTCACACACTGGCAAAAGAAACTTTCTCCTAGCTCCTTTCCTTTGAAGCAGAAACACGTTTACATCCTAGCCCCATGGAAGAACCATAGAAATGCCGTTTAGAAAAAGCACTCCTTCTGCTTATAGACCCAGCCAGGAATGGCCTAGCCTGGAATCCCCTTCTCCATTCTGCAGCTTTCCAGCTCCCTCACACACTGGCAAAAGAAACTTTCTCCTAGCTCCTTTCCTTTGAAGCAGAAACACGTTTACATCCTACCCCATTGAAGAACCATAGAAATGCCGTTTAGAAAAAGCACTCCTTCTGCTTATAGACCCAGCCAGGAATGGCCTAGCCTGGAATCCCCTGCACCATTCTGCAGCTTTCCAGCTCCCTCACACACTGGCAAAAGAAACTTTCTCCTAGCTCCTTTCCTTTGAAGCAGAAACACGTTTACATCCTAGCCCCATGGAAGAACCATAGAAATGCCATTTAGAAAAAGCACTCCTTCTGCTTATAGACCCAGCCAGGAATGGCCTAGCCTGGAATCCCCTGCACCATTCTGCAGCTTTCCAGCTCCCTCACACACTGGCAAAAGAAACTTTCTCCTAGCTCCTTTCCTTTGAAGCAGAAACACGTTACATCCTAGCCCCATGGAAGAACCATAGAAATGCCGTTTAGAAAAAGCACTCCTTCTGCTTATAGACCCAGCCAGGAATGGCCTAGCCTGGAATCCCCTGCACCATTCTGCAGCTTTCCAGCTCCCTCACACACTGGCAAAAGAAACTTTCTCCTAGCTCCTTTCCTTTGAAGCAGAAACACGTTTACATCCTAGCCCCATGGAAGAACCATAGAAATGCCGTTTAGAAAAAGCACTCCTTCTGCTTATAGACCCAGCCAGGAATGGCCTAGCCTGGAATCCCCTGCACCATTCTGCAGCTTTCCAGCTCCCTCACACACTGGCAAAAGAAACTTTCTCCTAGCTCCTTTCCTTTGAAGCAGAAACACGTTTACATCCTACCCCCATTGAAGAACCATAGAAATGCCATTTAGAAAAAGAACTCCTTCTGCTTATAGACCGAGCCACAAATGGCCTAGCCTGGAATCCCCTGCACCATTCTGCAGCTTTCCAGCTCCCTCACACACTGGCAAAAGAAACTTTCTCCTAGCTCCTTTCCTTTGAAGCAGAAACACGTTTACATCCTAGTCCCATGGAAGAACCATAGAAATGCCGTTTAGAAAAAGCACTCCTTCTGCTTATAGACCCTGCCAGGAATGGCATAGCCTGGAATCCCCTGCACCATTCTGCAGCTTTCCAGCTCCCTCACGCACTGGCAAAAGAAACTTTCTCCTAGCTCCTTTCCTTTGAAGCAGAAACACGTTTACATCCTACCCCCATGGAAGAACCATAGAAATGCCGTTTAGAAAAAGCACTCCTTCTGCTTATAGACCCAGCCAGGAATGGCCTAGCCTGGAATCCCCTGCACCATTCTGCAGCTTTCCAGCTCCCTCACACACTGGCAAAAGAAACTTTCTCCTAGCTCCTTTCCTTTGAAGCAGAAACACGTTTACATCCTAGCCCCATGGAAGAACCATAGAAATGCCGTTTAGAAAAAGCACTCCTTCTGCTTATAGACCCAGCCAGGAATGGCCTAGCCTGGAAGCCCCTGCACCATTCTGCAGCTTTCCAGCTCCCTCACACACTGGCAAAAGAAACTTTCTCCTAGCTCCTTTCCTTTGAAGCAGAAACACGTTTACATCCTAGCCCCATTGAAGAACCATAGAAATGCCGTTTAGAAAAAGCACTCCTTCTGCTTATAGACCCAGCCAGGAATGGCCTAGCCTGGAATCCCCTGCACCATTCTGCAGCTTTCCAGCTCCCTCACACACTGGCAAAAGAAACTTTCTCCTAGCTCCTTTCCTTTGAAGCAGAAACACGTTTACATCCTAGCCCCATGGAAGAACCATAGAAATGCCGTTTAGAAAAAGCACTCCTTCTGCTTATAGACCCAGCCAGGAATGGCCTAGCCTGGAATCCCCTGCACCATTCTGCAGCTTTCCAGCTCCCTCACACACTGGCAAAAGAAACTTTCTCCTAGCTCCTTTCCTTTGAAGCAGAAACACGCTTACATCCTAGCCCCATGGAAGAACCATAGAAATGCCGTTTAGAAAAAGCACTCCTTCTGCTAATATACCCAGCCAGGAATGGCCTAGCCTGGAATCCCCTGCACCATTCTGCAGCTTTCCAGCTCCCTCACACACTGGCAAAAGAAACTTTCTCCTAGCTCCTTTCCTTTGAAGCAGAAACACGTTTACATCCTAGCCCCATGGAAGAACCATAGAAATGCCGTTTAGAAAAAGCACTCCTTCTGCTTATAGACCAGCCAGGAATGGCCTAGCCTGGAATCCCCTGCACCATTCTGCAGCTTTCCAGCTCCCTCACACACTGGCAAAAGAAACTTTCTCCTAGCTCCTTTCCTTTGAAGCAGAAACACGTTTACATCCTAGCCCCATGGAAGAACCATAGAAATGCCGTTTAGAAAAAGCACTCCTTCTGCTTATAGACCCAGCCAGGAATGGCCTAGCCTGGAATCCCCTGCACCATTCTGCAGCTTTCCAGCTCCCTCACACACTGGCAAAAGAAACTTTCTCCTAGCTCCTTTCCTTTGAAGCAGAAACACGTTTACATCCTAGCCCCATGGAAGAACCATAGAAATGCCGTTTAGAAAAAGCACTCCTTCTGCTTATAGACCCAGCCAGGAATGGCCTAGCCTGGAATCCCCTGCACCATTCTGCAGCTTTCCAGCTCCCTCACACACTGGCAAAAGAAACTTTCTCCTAGCTCCTTTCCTTTGAAGCAGAAACACGTTTACATCCTACCCCCATGGAAGAACCATAGAAATGCCGTTTAGAAAAAGCACTCCTTCTGCTTATAGACCCAGCCAGGAATGGCCTAGCCTGGAATCCCCTGCACCATTCTGCAGCTTTCCAGCGCCCTCACACACTGGCAAAAGAAACTTTCTCCTAGCTCCTTTCCTTTGAAGCAGAAACACGTTTACATCCTAGCCCCATTGAAGAACCATAGAAATGCCATTTAGAAAAAGCACTCCTTCTGCTTATAGACCCAGCCAGGAATGGCCTAGCCTGGAATCCCCTGCACCATTCTGCAGCTTTCCAGCTCCCTCACACACTGGCAAAAGAAACTTTCTCCTAGCTCCTTTCCTTTGAAGCAGAAACACGTTTACATCCTAGCCCCATGGAAGAACCATAGAAATGCCGTTTAGAAAAAGCACTCCTTCTGCTTATAGACCCAGCCAGGAATGGCCTAGCCTGGAATCCCCTGCACCATTCTGCAGCTTTCCAGCTCCCTCACACACTGGCAAAAGAAACTTTCTCCTAGCTGCCTTTCCTTTGAAGCAGAAACACGTTTACATCCTAGCCCCATGGAAGAACCATAGAAATGCCGTTTAGAAAAAGCACTCCTTCTGCTTATAGACCCAGCCAGGAATGGCCTAGCCTGGAATCCCCTGCACCATTCTGCAGCTTTCCAGCTCCCTCACACACTGGCAAAAGAAACTTTCTCCTAGCTCCTTTCCTTTGAAGCAGAAACACGTTTACATCCTAGCCCCATGGAAGAACCATAGAAATGCCGTTTAGAAAAAGCACTCCTTCTGCTTATAGACCCAGCCAGGAATGGCCTAGCCTGGAATCCCCTGCACCATTCTGCAGCTTTCCAGCTCCCTCACACACTGGCAAAAGAAACTTTCTCCTAGCTCCTTTCCTTTGAAGCAGAAACACTTTACATCCTACCCCCTGGAAGAACCATAGAAATGCCATTTAGAAAAAGCACTCCTTCTGCTTATAGACCCAGCCAGGAATGGCCTAGCCTGGAATCCCCTGCACCATTCTGCAGCTTTCCAGCTCCCTCACACACTGGCAAAAGAAACTTTCTCCTAGCTCCTTTCCTTTGAAGCAGAAACACGTTTACATCCTAGCCCCATGGAAGAACCATAGAAATGCCGTTTAGAAAAAGCACTCCTTCTGCTTATAGACCCAGCCAGGAATGGCCTAGCCTGGAATCCCCTGCACCATTCTGCAGCTTTCCAGCTCCCTCACACACTGGCAAAAGAAACTTTCTCCTAGCTCCTTTCCTTTGAAGCAGAAACACGTTTACATCCTACCCCAATGAAGAACCATAGAAATGCCGTTTAGAAAAAGCACTCCTTCTGCTAATAGACCCAGCCAGGAATGGCCTAGCCTGGAATCCCCTGCACCATTCTGCAGCTTTCCAGCTCCCTCACACACTGGCAAAAGAAACTTTCTCCTAGCTCCTTTCCTTTGAAGCAGAAACACGTTTACATCCTAGCCCCATGGAAGAACCATAGAAATGCCGTTTAGAAAAAGCACTCCTTCTGCTTATAGACCCAGCCAGGAATGGCCTAGCCTGGAATCCCCTGCACCATTCTGCAGCTTTCCAGCTCCCTCACACACTGGCAAAAGAAACTTTCTCCTAGCTCCTTTCCTTTGAAGCAGAAACACGTTTACATCCTACCCCCATGGAAGAACCATAGAAATGCCGTTTAGAAAAAGCACTCCTTCTGCTTATAGACCCAGCCAGGAATGGCCTAGCCTGGAATCCCCTTCACCATTCTGCAGCTTTCCAGCGCCCTCACACACTGGCAAAAGAAACTTTCTCCTAGCTCCTTTCCTTTGAAGCAGAAACACGTTTACATCCTAGCCCCATGGAAGAACCATAGAAATGCCGTTTAGAAAAAGCACTCCTTCTGCTTATAGACCCAGCCAGGAATGGCCTAGCCTGGAATCCCCTGCACCATTCTGCAGCTTTCCAGCTCCCTCACGCACTGGCAAAAGAAACTTTCTCCTAGCTCCTTTCCTTTGAAGCAGAAACACGTTTACATCCTAGCCCCATGGAGAACCATAGAAATGCCATTTAGAAAAAGCACTCCTTCTGCTTTTAGACCCAGCTAGGAATGGCCTAGCCTGGAATCCCCTGCACCATTCTGCAGCTTTCCAGCTCCCTCACACACTGGCAAAAGAAACTTTCTCCTAGCTCCTTTCCTTTGAAGCAGAAACACGTTTACATCCTAGTCCCATGGAAGAACCATAGAAATGCCGATTAGAAAAAGCACTCCTTCTGCTCATAGACCCAGCCAGGAATGGCCTAGCCTGGAAGCCCCTGCACCATTCTGCAGCTTTCCAGCTCCCTCACACACTGGCAAAAGAAACTTTCTCCTAGCTCCTTTCCTTTGAAGCAGAAACACGTTTACATCCTAGCCCCATTGAAGAACCATAGAAATGCCGTTTAGAAAAAGCACTCCTTCTGCTTATAGACCCAGCCAGGAATGGCCTAGCCTGGAATCCCCTGCACCATTCTGCAGCTTTCCAGCTCCCTCACACACTGGCAAAAGAAACTTTCTCCTAGCTCCTTTCCTTTGAAGCAGAAACACGTTTACATCCTAGCCCCATGAAGAACCATAGAAATGCCGTTTAGAAAAAGCACTCCTTCTGCTTATAGACCCAGCCAGGAATGGCCTAGCCTGGAATCCCCTGCACCATTCTGCAGCTTTCCAGCTCCCTCACACACTGGCAAAAGAAACTTTCTCCTAGCTCCTTTCCTTTGAAGCAGAAACACGTTTACATCCTAGCCCCATTGAAGAACCATAGAAATGCCGTTTAGAAAAAGCACTCCTTCTGCTTATAGACCCAGCCAGGAATGGCCTAGCCTGGAATCCCCTGCACCATTCTGCAGCTTTCCAGCTCCCTCACACACTGGCAAAAGAAACTTTCTCCTAGCTCCTTTCCTTTGAAGCAGAAACACGTTTACATCCTAGCCCCATTGAAGAACCATAGAAATGCCGTTTAGAAAAAGCACTCCTTCTGCTTATAGACCGAGCCAGGAATGGCCTAGCCTGGAATCCCCTGCACCATTCTGCAGCTTTCCAGCGCCCTCACACACTGGCAAAAGAAACTTTCTCCTAGCTCCTTTCCTTTGAAGCAGAAACACGTTTACATCCTAGCCCCATTGAAGAACCATAGAAATGCCGTTTAGAAAAAGCACTCCTTCTGCTTATAGACCCAGCCAGGAATGGCCTAGCCTGGAATCCCCTGCACCATTCTGCAGCTTTCCAGCTCCCTCACACACTGGCAAAAGAAACTTTCTCCTAGCTCCTTTCCTTTGAAGCAGAAACACGTTTACATCCTACCTCCATGGAAGAACCATAGAAATGCCGTTTAGAAAAAGCACTCCTTCTGCTTATAGACCCAGCCAGGAATGGCATAGCCTGGAATCCCCTGCACCATTCTGCAGCTTTCCAGCTCCCTCACACACTGGCAAAAGAAACTTTCTCCTAGCTCCTTTCCTTTGAAGCAGAAACACGTTTACATCCTAGCCCCATTGAAGAACCATAGAAATGCCATTTAGAAAAAGCACTCCTTCTGCTTATAGACCCGAGCCAGAATGGCCTAGCCTGGAATCCCCTGCACCATTCTGCAGCTTTCCAGCTCCCTCACACACTGGCAAAAGAAACTTTCTCCTAGCTCCTTTCCTTTGAAGCAGAAACACGTTTACATCCTAGCCCCATGGAAGAACCATAGAAATGCCGTTTAGAAAAAGCACTCCTTCTGCTTATAGACCCAGCCAGGAATGGCATAGCCTGGAATCCCCTTTCCATTCTGCAGCTTTCCAGCGCCCTCACACACTGGCAAAAGAAACTTTCTCCTAGCTCCTTTCCTTTGAAGCAGAAACAATTTACACCCTAAACCCATGTAAGAACCATAGAAATGCCATTTAGAAAAAGCACTGCTTCTGCTAATAGAACCAGCCAGGAATGGCCTAGCCTGGAATCCCCTGCACCATTCTGCAGCTTTCCAGCGCCCTCACACACTGGAAAAAGAAACTTTCTCCCTAGGTCCTTTCCTTTGAAGCAGAAACACTCTTACATCCTACCCCCATGGAAGAACCATAGAAATGCCATTTAGAAAAAGCACTCCTTCTGCTTATAGACCCAGCCAGGAATGGCCTAGCCTAGAATCCCCTGCACCATTCTGCAGCTTTCCAGCTCCCTCACACACTGGCAAAAGAAACTTTCTCCTAGCTCCTTTCCTTTGAAGCAGAAACACGTTTACATCCTACCCCCATTGAAGAACCATAGAAATGCCATTTAGAAAAAGCACTCCTTCTGCTTATAGACCCAGCCAGGAATGGCCTAGCCTGGAATCCCCTGCACCATTCTGCAGCTTTCCAGCTCCCTCACACACTGGCAAAAGAAACTTTCTCCTAGCTCCTTTCCTTTGAAGCAGAAACACTTTACATCCTACTCCCATGGAAGAACCATAGAAATGCCGTTTAGAAAAAGCACTCCTTCTGCTTATAGACCCAGCCAGGAATGGCATAGCCTGGAATCCCCTGCACCATTCTGCAGCTTTCCAGCTCCCTCACACACTGGCAAAAGAAACTTTCTCCTAGCTCCTTTCCTTTGAAGCAGAAACACGTTTACATCCTACCCCCATGGAAGAACCATAGAAATGCCGTTTAGAAAAAGCACTCCTTCTGCTTTTAGACCGAACCAGGAATGGCCTAGCCTGGAATCCCCTGCACCATTCTGCAGCTTTCCAGCTCCCTCACACACTGGCAAAAGAAACTTTCTCCTAGCTCCTTTCCTTTGAAGCAGAAACAATTTACATCCTACCCCCATTGAAGAACCATAGAAATGCCATTTAGAAAAAGCACTCCTTCTGCTTATAGACCCAGCCAGGAATGGCCTAGCCTGGAAGCCCCTGCACCATTCTGCAGCTTTCCAGCTCCCTCACACACTGGCAAAAGAAACTTTCTCCTAGCTGCTTTCCTATGAAGCAGAAACACGTTTACATCCTAGCCCCATGGAAGAACCATAGAAATGCCGTTTAGAAAAAGCACTCCTTCTGCTTATAGACCCAGCCGGGAATGGCCTAGCCTGGAAGCCCCTGCACCATTCTGCAGCTTTCCAGCGCCCTCACAGACTGGCAAAAGAAACTTTCTCCTTGCTCCTTTCCTTTGAAGCAGAAACACATTTACACCCTAGCCCCATGGAAGAACCATAGAAATGCCGTTTAGAAAAAGCACTCCTTCTGCTTATAGACCCAGCCAGGAATGGCCTAGCCTGGAATCCCCTGCACCATTCTGCAGCTTTCCATCTCCCTCACACACTGGCAAAAGAACTTTCTCCTAGCTCCTTTCCTTTGAAGCAGAAACATGTTTACATCCTACCTCCAATGAAGAACCATAGAAATGCCGTTTAGAAAAAGCACTCCTTCTGCTTATAGACCCAGCCAGGAATGGCCTAGCCTGGAATCCCCTGCACCATTCTGCAGCTTTCCAGCTCCCTCACACACTGGCAAAAGAAACTTTCTCCTAGCTCCTTTCCTTTGAAGCAGAAACACGTTTACATCCTAGCCCCATTGAAGAACCATAGAAATGCCGTTTAGAAAAAGCACTCCTGCTTATACCCAGCCAGGAATGGCCTAGCCTGGAATCCCCTGCACCATTCTGCAGCTTTCCAGCGACCTCACACACTGGCAAAAGAAACTTTCTCCTAGCTCCTTTCCTTTGAAGCAGAAACACGTTTACATCCTTGCCCCATGGAAGAACCATAGAAATGCCGTTTAGAAAAAGCACTCCTTCTGCTTATAGACCGAGCCAGGAATGGCCTAGCCTGGAATCCCCTGCACCATTCTGCAGCTTTCCAGCGCCCTCACACACTGGCAAAAGAAACTTTCTCCTAGCTCCTTTCCTTTGAAGCAGAAACACGTTTACAACCTACCCCCATGGAAGAACCATAGAAATGCCGTTTAGAAAAAGCACTCCTTCTGCTAATAGACCCAGCCAGGAATGGCATAGCCTGGAATCCCCTGCACCATTCTGCAGCTTTCCAGCTCCCTCACACACTGGCAAAAGAAACTTTCTCCTAGCTCCTTTCCTTTGAAGCAGAAACACGTTTACACCCTACCCCCATGGAAGAACCATAGAAATGCCGTTCAGAAAAAGCACTCCTTCTGCTTATAGACCCAGCCCGGAATGGCATAGCCTGGAATCCCCTTTCCATTCTGCAGCTTTCCAGCGCCCTCACACACTGGCAAAAGAAACTTTCTCCTAGCTCCTTTCGTTTGAAGCAGAAACACTTTTATATCCTACCGCCATGGAAGAACCATAGAAATGCCATTTAGAAAAAGCACTCCTTCTGCTAATAGACCCAGCCCGGAATGGCATAGCCTGGAATCCCCTTCACCATTCTGCAGCTTTCCAGCGCCCTCACACACTGGCAAAAGAAACTTTCTCCTAGCTCCTTTCCTTTGAAGCAGAAACACGTTTACATCCTAGCCCCATTGAAGAACCATAGAATGGCCTAGCCTGGAATCCCCTGCACCATTCTGCAGCTTTCCAGCTCCCTCACACACTGGCAAAAGAAACTTTCTCCTAGCTCCTTTCCTTTGAAGCAGAAACACGTTTACATCCTACCCCCATGGAGGAACCATAGAAATGCCGTTTAGAAAAAGCACTCCTTCTCCTTTTACACCGAACCAGGAATGGCCTAGCCTGGAATCCCCTGCACCATTCTACAGCTTTCCAGCTCCCTCACACACTGGCAAAAGAAACTTTCTCCTAGCTCCTTTCCTTTGAAGCAGAAACACGTTTACATCCTAGTCCCATGGAAGAACCATAGAAATGCCGATTAGAAAAAGCACTCCTTCTGCTCATAGACCCAGCCAGGAATGGCCTAGCCTGGAAGCCCCTGCACCATTCTGCAGCTTTCCAGCTCCCTCACACACTGGCAAAAGAAACTTTCTCCTAGCTCCTTTCCTTTGAAGCAGAAACACGTTTGCATCCTACCCCCATGGAGGAACCATAGAAATGCCATTTAGAAAAAGCACCACTGCTTTTAGACCCAACTAGGAATGGCCTAGCCTGGAATCCCCTTTCACCATTCTGCAGCTTTCAAGCTCCCTCACACACTGGCAAAAGAAACTTTCTCCTAGCTGCATTCCTTTAAAGCAGAAAAACGCTTACATCCTAGCCCCATTGAAGAACCATAGAAATGCCGTTTAGAAAAAGCACTCCTTCTGCTAATAGACCCAGCCAGGAATGGCCTAGCCTGGAATCCCCTGCACCATTCTGCAGCTTTCCAGCTCCCTCACACACTGGCAAAAGAAACTTTCTCCTAGCTGCTTTCCTTTGAAGCAGAAACACGTTTACATCCTAGCCCCATTGAAGAACCATAGAAATGCCGTTTAGAAAAAGCACTCCTTCTGCTTATAGACCCAGCCAGGAATGGCCTAGCCTGGAATCCCCTGCACCATTCTGCAGCTTTCCAGCTCCCTCACACACTGGCAAAAGAAACTTTCTCCTAGCTGCTTTCCTTTGAAGCAGAAACACGTTTACATCCTAGCCCCATTGAAGAACCATAGAAATGCCGTTTAGAAAAAGCACTCCTTCTGCTTATAGACCCAGCCAGGAATGGCCTAGCCTGGAATCCCCTGCACCATTCTGCAGCTTTCCAGCTGCGTCACACACTGGCAAAAGAAACTTTCTCCTAGCTGCTTTCCTTTGAAGCAGAAACACGTTTACATCCTAGCCCCATTGAAGAACCATAGAAATGCCGTTTAGAAAAAGCACTCCTTCTGCTTATAGACCCAGCCAGGAATGGCCTAGCCTGGAATCCCCTGCACCATTCTGCAGCTTTCCAGCTCCTCACACACTGGCAAAAGAAACTTTCTCCTAGCTGCTTTCCTTTGAAGCAGAAACACGTTTACATCCTAGCCCCATTGAAGAACCATAGAAATGCCGTTTAGAAAAAGCACTCTTCTGCTTATAGACCCAGCCAGGAATGGCCTAGCCTGGAATCCCCTGCACCATTCTGCAGCTTTCCAGCTCCCTCACACACTGGCAAAAGAAACTTTCTCCTAGCTGCTTTCCTTTGAAGCAGAAACACGTTTACATCCTAGCCCCATTGAAGAACCATAGAAATGCCGTTTAGAAAAAGCACTCCTTCTGCTTATAGACCCAGCCAGGAATGGCCTAGCCTGGAATCCCCTGCACCATTCTGCAGCTTTCCAGCTCCCTCACACACTGGCAAAAGAAACTTTCTCCTAGCTGCTTTCCTTTGAAGCAGAAACACGTTTACATCCTAGCCCCATTGAAGAACCATAGAAATGCCGTTTAGAAAAAGCACTCCTTCTGCTTATAGACCCAGCCAGGAATGGCCTAGCCTGGAATCCCCTGCACCATTCTGCAGCTTTCCAGCTCCCTCACACACTGGCAAAAGAAACTTTCTCCTAGCTGCTTTCCTTTGAAGCAGAAACACGTTTACATCCTAGCCCCATTGAAGAACCATAGAAATGCCGTTTAGAAAAAGCACTCCTTCTGCTTATAGACCCAGCCAGGAATGGCCTAGCCTGGAATCCCCTGCACCATTCTGCAGCTTTCCAGCTCCCTCACACACTGGCAAAAGAAACTTTCTCCTAGCTGCTTTCCTTTGAAGCAGAAACACGTTTACATCCTAGCCCCATTGAAGAACCATAGAAATGCCGTTTAGAAAAAGCACTCCTTCTGCTTATAGACCCAGCCAGGAATGGCCTAGCCTGGAATCCCCTGCACCATTCTGCAGCTTTCCAGCTCCCTCACACACTGGCAAAAGAAACTTTCTCCTAGCTGCTTTCCTTTGAAGCAGAAACACGTTTACATCCTAGCCCCATTGAAGAACCATAGAAATGCCGTTTAGAAAAAGCACTCCTTCTGCTTATAGACCCAGCCAGGAATGGCCTAGCCTGGAATCCCCTGCACCATTCTGCAGCTTTCCAGCTCCCTCACACACTGGCAAAAGAAACTTTCTCCTAGCTGCTTTCCTTTGAAGCAGAAACACGTTTACATCCTAGCCCCATTGAAGAACCATAGAAATGCCGTTTAGAAAAAGCACTCCTTCTGCTTATAGACCCAGCCAGGAATGGCCTAGCCTGGAATCCCCTGCACCATTCTGCAGCTTTCCAGCTCCCTCGCACACTGGCAAAAGAAACTTTCTCCTAGCTGCTTTCCTTTGAAGCAGAAACACGTTTACATCCTAGCCCCATTGAAGAACCATAGAAATGCCGTTTAGAAAACGCACTCCTTCTGCTTATAGACCCAGCCAGGAATGGCCTAGCCTGGAATCCCCTGCACCATTCTGCAGCTTTCCAGCTCCCTCACACACTGGCAAAAGAAACTTTCTCCTAGCTGCTTTCCTTTGAAGCAGAAACACGTTTACATCCTAGCCCCATTGAAGAACCATAGAAATGCCGTTTAGAAAAAGCACTCCTTCTGCTTATAGACCCAGCCAGGAATGGCCTAGCCTGGAATCCCCTGCACCATTCTGCAGCTTTCCAGCTCCCTCACACACTGGCAAAAGAAACTTTCTCCTAGCTGCTTTCCTTTGAAGCAGAAACACGTTTACATCCTAGCCCCATTGAAGAACCATAGAAATGCCGTTTAGAAAAAGCACTCCTTCTGCTTATAGACCCAGCCAGGAATGGCCTAGCCTGGAATCCCCTGCACCATTCTGCAGCTTTCCAGCTCCCTCGCACACTGGCAAAAGAAACTTTCTCCTAGCTGCTTTCCTTTGAAGCAGAAACACGTTTACATCCTAGCCCCATTGAAGAACCATAGAAATGCCGTTTAGAAAAAGCACTCCTTCTGCTTATAGACCCAGCCAGGAATGGCCTAGCCTGGAATCCCCTGCACCATTCTGCAGCTTTCCAGCTCCCTCACACACTGGCAAAAGAAACTTTCTCCTAGCTGCTTTCCTTTGAAGCAGAAACACGTTTACATCCTAGCCCCATTGAAGAACCATAGAAATGCCGTTTAGAAAAAGCACTCCTTCTGCTTATAGACCCAGCCAGGAATGGCCTAGCCTGGAATCCCCTGCACCATTCTGCAGCTTTCCAGCTCCCTCACACACTGGCAAAAGAAACTTTCTCCTAGCTGCTTTCCTTTGAAGCAGAAACACGTTTACATCCTAGCCCCATTGAAGAACCATAGAAATGCCGTTTAGAAAAAGCACTCCTTCTGCTTATAGACCCAGCCAGGAATGGCCTAGCCTGGAATCCCCTGCACCATTCTGCAGCTTTCCAGCTCCCTCACACACTGGCAAAAGAAACTTTCTCCTAGCTGCTTTCCTTTGAAGCAGAAACACGTTTACATCCTAGCCCCATTGAAGAACCATAGAAATGCCGTTTAGAAAAAGCACTCCTTCTGCTTATAGACCCAGCCAGGAATGGCCTAGCCTGGAATCCCCTGCACCATTCTGCAGCTTTCCAGCTCCCTCACACACTGGCAAAAGAAACTTTCTCCTAGCTGCTTTCCTTTGAAGCAGAAACACGTTTACATCCTAGCCCCATTGAAGAACCATAGAAATGCCGTTTAGAAAAAGCACTCCTTCTGCTTATAGACCCAGCCAGGAATGGCCTAGCCTGGAATCCCCTGCACCATTCTGCAGCTTTCCAGCTGCCTCACACACTGGCAAAAGAAACTTTCTCCTAGCTGCTTTCCTTTGAAGCAGAAACACGTTTACATCCTAGCCCCATTGAAGAACCATAGAAATGCCGTTTAGAAAAAGCACTCCTTCTGCTTATAGACCCAGCCAGGAATGGCCTAGCCTGGAATCCCCTGCACCATTCTGCAGCTTTCCAGCTCCCTCACACACTGGCAAAAGAAACTTTCTCCTAGCTGCTTTCCTTTGAAGCAGAAACACGTTTACATCCTAGCCCCATTGAAGAACCATAGAAATGCCGTTTAGAAAAAGCACTCCTTCTGCTTATAGACCCAGCCAGGAATGGCCTAGCCTGGAATCCCCTGCACCATTCTGCAGCTTTCCAGCTGCCTCACACACTGGCAAAAGAAACTTTCTCCTAGCTGCTTTCCTTTGAAGCAGAAACACGTTTACATCCTAGCCCCATTGAAGAACCATAGAAATGCCGTTTAGAAAAAGCACTCCTTCTGCTTATAGACCCAGCCAGGAATGGCCTAGCCTGGAATCCCCTGCACCATTCTGCAGCTTTCCAGCTCCTCACACACTGGCAAAAGAAACTTTCTCCTAGTTGCTTTCCTTTGAAGCAGAAACACGTTTACATCCTAGCCCCATTGAAGAACCATAGAAATGCCGTTTAGAAAAAGCACTCATTCTGCTTATAGACCCAGCCAGGAATGGCCTAGCCTGGAATCCCCTGCACCATTCTGCAGCTTTCCAGCTCCCTCACACACTGGCAAAAGAAACTTTCTCCTAGCTGCTTTCCTTTGAAGCAGAAACACGTTTACATCCTAGCCCCATTGAAGAACCATAGAAATGCCGTTTAGAAAAAGCACTCCTTCTGCTTATAGACCCAGCCAGGAATGGCCTAGCCTGGAATCCCCTGCACCATTCTGCAGCTTTCCAGCTGCCGTCACACACTGGCAAAAGAAACTTTCTCCTAGCTGCTTTCCTTTGAAGCAGAAACACGTTTACATCCTAGCCCCATTGAAGAACCATAGAAATGCCGTTTAGAAAAAGCACTCCTTCTGCTTATAGACCCAGCCAGGAATGGCCTAGCCTAGAATCCCCTGCACCATTCTGCAGCTTTCCAGCTCCCTCACACACTGGCAAAAGAAACTTTCTCCTAGCTGCTTTCCTTTGAAGCAGAAACACGTTTACATCCTAGCCCCATTGAAGAACCATAGAAATGCCGTTTAGAAAAAGCACTCCTTCTGCTTATAGACCCAGCCAGGAATGGCCTAGCCTGGAATCCCCTGCACCATTCTGCAGCTTTCCAGCTCCCTCACACACTGGCAAAAGAAACTTTCTCCTAGCTGCTTTCCTTTGAAGCAGAAACACGTTTACATCCTAGCCCCATTGAAGAAACGTAGAAATGCCGTTTAGAAAAAGCACTCCTTCTGCTTATAGACCCAGCCAGGAATGGCCTAGCCTGGAATCCCTGCACCATTCTGCAGCTTTCCAGCTGCCGTCACACACTGGCAAAAGAAACTTTCTCCTAGCTGCTTTCCTTTGAAGGAGAAACACGTTTACATCCTAGCCCATTGAAGAACCATAGAAATGCCGTTTAGAAAAAGCACTCCTTCTGCTTATAGACCCAGCCAGGAATGGCCTAGCCTGGAATCCCCTGCACCATTCTGCAGCTTTCCAGCTCCCTCACACACTGGCAAAAGAAACTTTCTCCTAGCTGCTTTCCTTTGAAGCAGAAACACGTTTACATCCTAGCCCCATTGAAGAACCATAGAAATGCCGTTTAGAAAAAGCACTCCTTCTGCTTATAGACCCAGCCAGGAATGGCCTAGCCTGGAATCCCCTGCACCATTCTGCAGCTTTCCAGCTGCGTCACACACTGGCAAAAGAAACTTTCTCCTAGCTGCTTTCCTTTGAAGCAGAAACACGTTTACATCCTAGCCCCATTGAAGAACCATAGAAATGCCGTTTAGAAAAAGCACTCCTTCTGCTTATAGACCCAGCCAGGAATGGCCTAGCCTGGAATCCCCTGCACCATTCTGCAGCTTTCCAGCTGCCTCACACACTGGCAAAAGAAACTTTCTCCTAGCTGCTTTCCTTTGAAGCAGAAACACGTTTACATCCTAGCCCCATTGAAGAACCATAGAAATGCCGTTTAGAAAAAGCACTCCTTCTGCTTAGAGACCCAGCCAGGAATGCCCTAGCCTGGAATCCCCTGCACCATTCTGCAGCTTTCCAGCTCCTCACACACTGGCAAAAGAAACTTTCTCCTAGCTGCTTTCCTTTGAAGCAGAAACACGTTTACATCCTAGCCCCATTGAAGAACCATAGAAATGCCGTTTAGAAAAAGCACTCCTTCTGCTTATAGACCCAGCCAGGAATGGCCTAGCCTGGAATCCCCTGCACCATTCTGCAGCTTTCCAGCTGCCCTCACACACTGGCAAAAGAAACTTTCTCCTAGCTGCTTTCCTTTGAAGCAGAAACACGTTTACATCCTAGCCCATTGAAGAACCATAGAAATGCGTTTAGAAAAAGCACTCCTTCTGCTTATAGACCCAGCCAGGAATGGCCTAGCCTGGAATCCCCTGCACCATTCTGCAGCTTTCCAGCTCCCTCACACACTGGCAAAAGAAACTTTCTCCTAGCTGCTTTCCTTTGAAGCAGAAACACGTTTACATCCTAGCCCCATTGAAGAACCATAGAAATGCCGTTTAGAAAAAGCACTCCTTCTGCTTATAGACCCAGCCAGGAATGGCCTAGCCTGGAATCCCCTGCACCATTCTGCAGCTTTCCAGCTGCCTCACACACTGGCAAAAGAAACTTTCCCCTAGCTCCTTTCCTTTGAAGCAGAAACACGTTTACATCCTAGCCCCATTGAAGAACCATAGAAATGCCGTTTAGAAAAAGCACTCCTTCTGCTTATAGACCCAGCCAGGAATGGCCTAGCCTGGAATCCCCTGCACCATTCTGCAGCTTTCCAGCTGCCTCACACACTGGCAAAAGAAACTTTCTCCTAGCTCCTTTCCTTTGAAGCAGAAACACGTTTACATCCTAGCCCCATTGAAGAACCATAGAAATGCCGTTTAGAAAAAGCACTCCTTCTGCTTATAGACCCAGCCAGGAATGGCCTAGCCTGGAATCCCCTGCACCATTCTGCAGCTTTCCAGCTCCCTCACACACTGGCAAAAGAAACTTTCTCCTAGCTGCCTTTCCTTTGAAGCAGAAACACGTTTACATCCTAGCCCCATTGAAGAACCATAGAAATGCCGGTTAGAAAAAGCACTCCTTCTGCTTATAGACCCAGCCAGGAATGGCCTAGCCTGGAATCCCCTGCACCATTCTGCAGCTTTCCAGCTGCCCTCACACACTGGCAAAAGAAACTTTCTCCTAGCTGCTTTCCTTTGAAGCAGAAACACGTTTACATCCTAGCCCCATTGAAGAACCATAGAAATGCCGTTTAGAAAAAGCACTCCTTCTGCTTATAGACCCAGCCAGGAATGGCCTAGCCTGGAATCCCCTGCACCATTCTGCAGCTTTCCAGCTCCCTCACACACTGGCAAAAGAAACTTTCTCCTAGCTGCCTTTCCTTTGAAGCAGAAACACGTTTACATCCTAGCCCCATTGAAGAACCATAGAAATGCCGTTTAGAAAAAGCACTCCTTCTGCTTATAGACCCAGCCAGGAATGGCCTAGCCTGGAATCCCCTGCACCATTCTGCAGCTTTCCAGCTCCCTCACACACTGGCAAAAGAAACTTTCTCCTAGCTGCTTTCCTTTGAAGCAGAAACACGTTTACATCCTAGCCCCATTGAAGAACCATAGAAATGCCGTTTAGAAAAAGCACTCCTTCTGCTTATAGACCCAGCCAGGAATGGCCTAGCCTGGAATCCCCTGCACCATTCTGCAGCTTTCCACCTCCCTCACACACTGGCAAAAGAAACTTTCTCCTAGCGCCTTTCCTTTGAAGCAGAAACACGTTTACATCCTAGCCCCATTGAAGAACCATAGAAATGCCGTTTAGAAAAAGCACTCCTTCTGCTTATAGACCCAGCCAGGAATGGCCTAGCCTGGAATCCCCTGCACCATTCTGCAGCTTTCCAGCTCCCTCACACACTGGCAAAAGAAACTTTCTCCTAGCTGCTTTCCTTTGAAGCAGAAACACGTTTACATCCTAGCCCCATTGAAGAACCATAGAAATGCCGTTTAGAAAAAGCACTCCTTCTGCTTATAGACCCAGCCAGGAATGGCCTAGCCTGGAATCCCCTGCACCATTCTGCAGCTTTCCAGCTCCCTCACACACTGGCAAAAGAAACTTTCTCCTAGCTGCTTTCCTTTGAAGCAGAAACACGTTTACATCCTAGCCCCATTGAAGAACCATAGAAATGCCGTTTAGAAAAAGCACTCCTTCTGCTTATAGACCCAGCCAGGAATGGCCTAGCCTGGAATCCCCTGCACCATTCTGCAGCTTTCCAGCTCCCTCACACACTGGCAAAAGAAACTTTCTCCTAGCTGCTTTCCTTTGAAGCAGAAACACGTTTACATCCTAGCCCCATTGAAGAACCATAGAAATGCCGTTTAGAAAAAGCACTCCTTCTGCTTATAGACCCAGCCAGGAATGGCCTAGCCTGGAATCCCCTGCACCATTCTGCAGCTTTCCAGCTCCCTCACACACTGGCAAAAGAAACTTTCTCCTAGCTGCTTTCCTTTGAAGCAGAAACACGTTTACATCCTAGCCCCATTGAAGAACCATAGAAATGCCGTTTAGAAAAAGCACTCCTTCTGCTTATAGACCCAGCCAGGAATGGCCTAGCCTGGAATCCCCTGCACCATTCTGCAGCTTTCCAGCTCCCTCACACACTGGCAAAAGAAACTTTCTCCTAGCTGCTTTCCTTTGAAGCAGAAACACGTTTACATCCTAGCCCCATTGAAGAACCATAGAAATGCCGTTTAGAAAAAGCACTCCTTCTGCTTATAGACCCAGCCAGGAATGGCCTAGCCTGGAATCCCCTGCACCATTCTGCAGCTTTCCAGCTCCCTCACACACTGGCAAAAGAAACTTTCTCCTAGCTGCTTTCCTTTGAAGCAGAAACACGTTTACATCCTAGCCCCATTGAAGAACCATAGAAATGCCGTTAGAAAAAGCACTCCTTCTGCTTATAGACCCAGCCAGGAATGGCCTAGCCTGGAATCCCCTGCACCATTCTGCAGCTTTCCAGCTGCCCTCACACACTGGCAAAAGAAACTTTCTCCTAGCTGCTTTCCTTTGAAGCAGAAACACGTTTACATCCTAGCCCCATTGAAGAACCATAGAAATGCCGTTTAGAAAAAGCACTCCTTCTGCTTATAGACCCAGCCAGGAATGGCCTAGCCTGGAATCCCCTGCACCATTCTGCAGCTTTCCAGCTCCCTCACACACTGGCAAAAGAAACTTTCTCCTAGCTGCTTTCCTTTGAAGCAGAAACACGTTTACATCCTAGCCCCATTGAAGAACCATAGAAATGCCGTTTAGAAAAAGCACTCCTTCTGCTTATAGACCCAGCCAGGAATGGCCTAGCCTGGAATCCCCTGCACCATTCTGCAGCTTTCCAGCTCCCTCACACACTGGCAAAAGAAACTTTCTCCTAGCTGCTTTCCTTTGAAGCAGAAACACGTTTACATCCTAGCCCCATTGAAGAACCATAGAAATGCCGTTTAGAAAAAGCACTCCTTCTGCTTATAGACCCAGCCAGGAATGGCCTAGCCTGGAATCCCCTGCACCATTCTGCAGCTTTCCAGCTCCCTCACACACTGGCAAAAGAAACTTTCTCCTAGCTGCTTTCCTTTGAAGCAGAAACACGTTTACATCCTAGCCCCATTGAAGAACCATAGAAATGCCGTTTAGAAAAAGCACTCCTTCTGCTTTTAGACCCAGCCAGGAATGGCCTAGCCTGGAATCCCCTGCACCATTCTGCAGCTTTCCAGCCCCATTGAAGAACCATAGAAATGCCGTTTAGAAAAAGCACTCCTTCTGCTTATAGACCCAGCCAGGAATGGCCTAGCCTGGAATCCCCTGCACCATTCTGCAGCTTTCCAGCTCCCTCACACACTGGCAAAAGAAACTTTCTCCTAGCTCCTTTCCTTTGAAGCAGAAACACGTTTACATCCTAGCCCCATTGAAGAACCATAGAAATGCCGTTTAGAAAAAGCACTCCTTCTGCTTATAGACCCAGCCAGGAATGGCCTAGCCTGGAATCCCCTGCACCATTCTGCAGCTTTCCAGCTCCCTCACACACTGGCAAAAGAAACTTTCTCCTAGCTCCTTTCCTTTGAAGCAGAAACACGTTTACATCCTAGCCCCATTGAAGAACCATAGAAATGCCGTTTAGAAAAAGCACTCCTTCTGCTTATAGACCCAGCCAGGAATGGCCTAGCCTGGAATCCCCTGCACCATTCTGCAGCTTTCCAGCTCCCTCACACACTGGCAAAAGAAACTTTCTCCTAGCTCCTTTCCTTTGAAGCAGAAACACGTTTACATCCTAGCCCCATTGAAGAACCATAGAAATGCCGTTTAGAAAAAGCACTCCTTCTGCTTATAGACCCAGCCAGGAATGGCCTAGCCTGGAATCCCCTGCACCATTCTGCAGCTTTCCAGCTCCCTCACACACTGGCAAAAGAAACTTTCTCCTAGCTCCTTTCCTTTGAAGCAGAAACACGTTTACATCCTAGCCCCATTGAAGAACCATAGAAATGCCGTTTAGAAAAAGCACTCCTTCTGCTTATAGACCCAGCCAGGAATGGCCTAGCCTGGAATCCCCTGCACCATTCTGCAGCTTTCCAGCTCCCTCACACACTGGCAAAAGAAACTTTCTCCTAGCTCCTTTCCTTTGAAGCAGAAACACGTTTACATCCTAGCCCCATGGAAGAACCATAGAAATGCCGTTTAGAAAAAGCACTCCTTCTGCTTATAGACCCAGCCAGGAATGGCCTAGCCTGGAATCCCCTGCACCATTCTGCAGCTTTCCTGCTCCCTCACACACTGGCAAAAGAAACTTTCTCCTAGCTCCTTTCCTTTGAAGCAGAAACACGTTTACATCCTGCCCATATTGAAGAACCATAGAAATGCCGTTTAGAAAAAGCACTCCTTCTGCTTATAGACCCAGCCAGGAATGGCCTAGCCTGGAATCCCCTGCACCATTCTGCAGCTTTCCAGCTCCCTCACACACTGGCAAAAGAAACTTTCTCCTAGCTCCTTTCCTTTTAAGCAGAAACACGTTTACATCCTAGCCCCATTGGAAGAACCATAGAAATGCCGTTTAGAAAAAGCACTCCTTGCTTATAGACCCAGCCAGGA